>NC_089252.1:135034266-135350261 GCF_963930625.1 Muntiacus reevesi
GGACTATAGCCAGCCAGGCTCCTCTGTCTATGCAATTCTCTAGGCAAGAGTACTGGAGTGGGTTGCCACTCCCTTCTTCAGGAGACCCAGGGATTGAACCCGGGTCTCCCTCATTGCAGGCAGATTTTTTATCACTGTGCCACCTGGGAAGCCCTATAAAATGTACTATTTTAACCATATTTAACTGTCTAGTTCAGTGGCACTAAATACATTCACATTGTTGTGCAATTCTCACCATCGTCCATCTCCCAAATTTTTCACCTTTCTAAACTGAAACTCTGTCCTCATTAAACACTAGCTCCTCATTCCCACCCACCCTACCCCCTTGCTTCTGGCATCTACCAGTGTACCTTCTACCTCTATGAATTTGACCATTCTAGGTACCTTGTATAAGTGGAATCAAACAGGATTTATTTGTCTGTATCTCATTCATGTTGGAATGCATCGTCAAAGCTAATATATTTCTTACAAACAGATGGTACCTTTTAATTTTTTCCCCGTACAATAAAATATGCAGTGATTGTTATGGACTGAATGCTTGTGTTCTGTCAGCCCCAGATTTGTATGCTGAAACCCTAATTCCAGTGTGATGATATTTGAAGGTGGGCCTTTGGGGAGGTGGTTAACTCATGAAGGTGGGCCCCTGGTGAATGGGATTAGTGCTTTTATAAGAAACCAGTGGCCTACACAGCTCTCTTTCTGCCACGTGAGGATCCAAGAAGCGGCCAACTGTCTATAGCCTGAAAGAGAGCTCTCACCAGAACCTGACCATGCTGGGAGCCTCATCTCCAATTTCTAGCCTCTAGAACTGTGAGAAAAGAAGAATTATCTAGGTCATGGCAGTGTGTTACAGAAGCCTGAATTGAGATAGTAACCGATTTATAGTTCCCATAATGCAAACAGACACTGCTGGTCATCCCCCCAAATCTGTACCTTCTCTTTGGTATGTGACTATCCTAGGGCTGCCAGAATACTTAAAGTGGCTTAAACAACAGCGATCTATTGTCTCTGATTCTGGTGCCGAGAAGTTGGAGACCAAGGTCTCAGCTGAGTTGGTTTCTTCTGAGGGCTGTCTCTTTGGGCTTTGCAGAGAGCCATGTAATCCCTATGTCCTCACACCGTCTTTCCTCTCTGTGTGTCTGTGTCCTAATTTTCTTATAAGGACATCCGTCATGTTGGATTAGAGCCCACCCTGGTGGACTCGTTTTAGTTTAATCATCTCTTTAAGATGTTTCCAAATACAGTCACATTCTGAGATTCTAGGGGTTAGGACTTTAATATATGAATTTAGGGGGAATATAAGTGAGCCCATAACACTGAGTCATAGAGTCGTGGCTAGGGTGTAGCTGCTGAGACATGCACTGCAATTTCCAGCCTCCCTTGCAGCTAGGAGTGCCTATTTGACTAAGATCTCACCAGGGAAATGCGGACGGGAATGATGAGCTTCACTGCCACACTTCCAGCCAATCTCCTATAAAACTGCAAGCACATTCCTTCATACCCCTTTCCTCTCCTTATGGCTAACCTGGCAATAAAGAGAGCAAGCTTAAAAGATAAAAGGGTTGAAGGTGGTGGAGTCTATATCAGCCTAGGTTTCTGTTTGGCAGTATAAAGAAACAGAAGTTCCCAAAAGTTAAATGTCTAGGATCTTGTAACTAATAAGTGGAAGAAATGAATTCATTCTGTCTGGCTCCCATACCTACATTCTTTCCATTAAGTCTCCTACTTTAAATTTTCTATAACCAGTTGATTGTTGTGGGAACTACCTGAATCCTCACCTGCTCAGTTGAGCTCATGGAGTTACATCACTTTGGCTGAACATTTGGTCTCTGGGGTCCAGCTTTCTGGTTTGAATCAAAACTTCTTCTAGTTGTAAACCACGTGAATATGAGCAAGTTATTGAAACATTTGTTTTCCTCAGCTTCCTTTAATAGATTTTTTTTTGTTGGAGGGGGAGTGTTAAACAAGAGTTAAATACTATCTACTGCATACAATACACAAACAACCCTAACACACAGTAGGTATACAATATATCCATGGCTGATTCATGTCAATGTATGGTGAAGACCACTACAATATTGTAAAATAATTAGCCTCCAACTAATAAAAATAAATGAAAAAATAAAAATAATAAAATAAAAAATAAAGATTCAAAAATAAAATAAAAAACCTTAGGGGGTTAAAAAAAATATATATATATATATCTATTAGCTGTTAACAGAGAATCCACTTTTTCTATTAATACCAACACTCAATTTTGCAAATACTTTCTCGGTGTGCAGAGTTAATCTGCACAATAAAAACAAGAGTTGGAACCCATTATGCAAGAAACTGTAAACATGTTAAAGGATATTTTAGAGTTCATTGGCCCCAAATAAAATATTAGGGAGCTATAAACCATAGATGTGCTAAGTGAGGATATTGAACTCTCTAGCTTCAGTCATTTTAATTCTTTGAATACCCCAGCTGATTTCTATTTTGAAAAGTATACTGTTGCATAGAATTTAACTCTCTGGTAAGGAGACTAATTCTGGAGTAATTTTTCACATAGTTACTGTTCCATAAGCAATCCAAATGCAAGCAAGTGATTGATTCTGCTGTTTACTATTTTTTTTTTGTTTGTTTTCTTTTCACAGCTCTGCTTCCTGTGTCATCATGACTTAGTTTTTCCATTAGTACATAGTACATAGTGTAGTCCCTCAGTCATGTCTGACTCTTTGTGACCCCTTGGACTGTAGCCCACCAGGCTCCTCCGTCCATGGGATTCTCCAGGCAAGAATACTGGAGTTCCAGACTTCATATCTTCTCTTCTTCTTCCTTTCTGGTGTCCCGTTGCCCATGCCATGGTCCGCATCTGTTCACCCTATGTCTGGGCACTGTGTCACCATTCTCTTTCCCTTGTTTATAACTGTGACTCTCAAAGCAGACTGTACATACCATTCCTGAGAAGAAGCAGGAGCCTTAAATGGATTGCAAAACCTTTGGAACAATTACCAGTAATTGTTAGCCTTTAACCCCAAAGTCCAAGGTGTGTCCTGTTTACCCTCTCAGCCAAGGACTGTCTGTCTACCTTTTGGCATTTTAGTGGTAATTTCAGAGGCTCGAGTGTTTTTCTTTATCCTAGGTGACCATAGGAGTGCTATAGATAGGTGTATCAAGACACTGGGTATACATGAGATTTGGGGTCACCCTATCTAATCCCCAAGTCTCTCTGACCATCAATGAAAGGGAAAATATTCCAGACTCAGAATTATGTGTTCTGTTTCTGCCTTATCTATTCATCTTAGTTATCCATGTCCTTGAGCTTTTAAACTGTTGAACTTAAAACTGAACAGCCAATTATTTTACCAGCAAAATAGATTTATTCAGAAATAGAGAATTGTAATTCAGGGAAAGTATGCTATAACAAAAAACCAGTCAAGTTCGAGAAACCAAGGAGAGGAATGCTTTCTTATGGGAGAAATAGGAAAGTTGAGAAGGGGCTGTTGTAAACAAAGAGTCCATTGGAGGGAACTGGGATTTCAAAGTTTAATGGTTTTTCATTGGCTGAGTTTTGACAGTATCTCATTGGCTGGAGTTTTGCCAGACAAGGAGAAAAATCTTCCTTCTACTATAGTGGCAAAGTTACCGAAGCAGTAACCTTCTTCCTGTTGGCAATGCAAGATAGGTCTCTTCCTGGCTCATGTTTACAAATGGCAATGAGTAGTAGGGCCTGAGAGCTCCTCCTTTTGGCCTACCCAATTCCAATTTACTTATTTATTCATTTTCACATAAAATATAACATCTTATATCATATCTGAGAAAAAATATCTTCTTATCGTTATAGGTACAATAAAATTTTAACTCAATAGCAAAATTATAATATTCAACCATTCACAGAAGTTTTAATTTGGTTTGATTTAAAGACACAGTAATAAAACTAACTCATGGTAAGTAATTTTGCTTTTAAAACTTAATGATATTTATAAGCCAATAGTCCAATCTTGCCTATACACTCAACTGAAATGTGTACATGTGTTTACATGCATATTCAAAAGTATTAGTAAGAGTACCATCTGTTGTAGATCCAAACTGGAGACTACTCAAATTCTCATCAATAGTAAATCACATAAAGAATGATTTATTCACACAGTGGAACACTATACAACCATGAGGATAAACAAATTATAGCTACAAACAATGACATAAAAAGTCAGACACAAATATATATTGCATAATTTCTTTTATATAAAGTTCAGGAAAATACTAGGGAAAACTGATCCATGGCATTAGAAATCACGAGAGTGGCTATCCTTTTTTATTCTTTTAAGATTTTTTTTTTTGATGTGGACCATTTTGAAGGTCCTTATTGAATTTGTTAAATATTACTTCTGTTGTTTATGTTCTGGTTTTTTGATCACCAGGGATGTGGATGTTAGCTCCCCAACCAGAGATCAAACCTGCACCTCCAATTTTGGAAGGTGAACTGTTAAACACTGGACTACTAGGGAAGTTCTAAAAGTGACTATCCTTTGGAAGGGGAGTGGAGAGACTTAAGGAAGTGCCAGTGGAAAATCTGAAATTCTATTAATTTTCTTCTTTGGACAGGTTAAATGGTTATGTTTAGTTTGTGAAACTTGGTAAATTTATCATGCTATCTTCTTATGATCTTTGTACTTTTTAATATATATTTTATACTTTGATAACATTTCAAAAATATATAATGATATGATATACATAATTTTTGTATACGTATGAGTATTCCTCTTAAGAAAACTGGTATAACTCCTTCTATCCTAGAGAGGCCAAGCTTTTAATAGAACAATAGCAAGAAAGGAAACTTGAAATGATGGAAAATAGCACAACTTTTGAGGGGAACCCTCTTTTAATAAATGAATACACAATTAGCTACAAAATGAATATTTAGAACAAAAATGCAAAGAATAAAGCAAAACAGTTATATTAATTAACTACCTGAGACACTATTAAGATTTATTTTCCTACATATTATTACAGATTCTTTGATTGCTTCTTCATAATGGTATGCCTTATAATATTTTCTACAGAGAGACTGCAGAAATTTCTTTCCTTTAGTATGGTGATCCAATTTTTTAAATTAAAATATGAGATTTCCTACACAGACATATTTACTGTTTGTTGTATTCCTATGAGCTTAGACTCTCCAAACACAGGAATTGTGATAAATCCTATTTATTGTAATTTCCATGAAAATGTATGGTGCTTTTATAAGTTTATACCACCCATTATATAATATTTTCCTAACAGCAGAGAACTTCTACTTGACTAGGAAATTTAAGGAAGTGAATCCTCCATTTTACATTTTACCTAACAACCAGGAAGAGTTTCCCACAGACTAGTCTCTTTCATCTCCACTGCCTACACTATTCCAATCCCAGAGCACAGGACATGTTTGTGATGCAGACTTCTTTGTGTTGATGCTGGCTGAGTTTTCCCAATAGATAGTAAGAGTATTTCTAATTTTCCTTCACCAAGACAACTAGCAAGAATTTAAATAATAGAAGTGATAAATATATCCCTTTAAACTCAAACTAAATGTATGTGAATTCAACTTCCCTGTAGTTGGATCTCAAAAATGCCCTTGATGGCTTCAGTCCTCTCCACACAAAGGTGGGTTTGATGGAGACTAAGATGCAATAGAGACCATGATTGCAACCAACCGCTATTAATATACTTTTGAAAATTTTACAAAAATGAATGACCCTATGAACCCAAATGCTAGCTCCCTGTCTAATACCATGGAAGCCGCCTTATAACCTTCATTTGCTACTCTGTAGACCTATCTCTGCCTCCTACTTTGCTTCACTGTTTGCAGTTTTCTCCTTCTGGAAGAGAGTTCTTCATCTCTAATTACTGTCAAAACACAACACACACCTACAGTTGCCTCCTTTGTTAGCTGTGAAAACTATTTAGTTTTCTCTTTTGATTTGCTTTTTAATAGAATTCCATCTGTCTGCCCTGGGACAGCCATTTCAGGTAGTGGACAGCAGGTGGGAGGGACCTGGCTTTTGTTGTCAACCATTGTTAGATAACCAGCTGAGCGTGGTTGGGAGGCAGCCATTAAACTTTGTTGCAGCAGAAGTGGCTGTGCTTCAAGGCCTTAATGGTTTTCTTTTGCCATCTGATGTAGAATTGATACCAGTGACTAGGGTGGAGCCTCTGTGGATACACACACAACATCTATATTTTTAGTTTTCATTCAGATTGCACAGTTCTTGAGTTAGTTCCTCACTTGCCCAGCCAAAAACTGCTTCTATTTATTCGTGTTGGTTCTAGTTTACAATTTGAGAAAAGTACTCAGAAGTTTTATTTCCTTTCACCACATCATGTAGATTTACTTAACAAGATAATATACATTTGTGCTTACCATGGATTTTGCAAGCACTTATCAAAAGAATAACAGCATGAGGAAAATATTTACCTAATAAATTAATTTTTGCAGTCTAATGTTATTCCATACTGGGTAACTTCTTTTTCTTTGGCCTAAAGAAGTGGTTCATTATTCCAAATTAGTAAAAGAATTTTGCATGCAGCACTGAAATTTATTTAAACTGCCAACATTGGATTAAATAATATGAATTTCTTTAACACTAGTTCTCAGAGAATCTTTAGATTACTGAATATGTTGACAATGACAATTGAAAGTTCTTTAACTTCTAACTAATTCTTCATATTTAGTTGTACTAAATAAATACTGGTGCTAAATATTTTACTTATGTTGTTTTCATTTTTTTGCTTTCTTTATTACAGTTTTATCTCTGCTTTGTTTTTTTTTTTTTTAACTTTTTACTTTGTATTGGGGTATAGCCGATGAAGCTTCAGGTGAGCAGCAAAGGGACTCAGCCATACATATGCATGTGTTCATTCTCCCCCAAACTCCCCTCCCATCCAGGTTGCCACATAACATTGAGCAAAGTTTCATGTACTATACAGTAAGCCTTCGTTGGTTATTCAGTTTAAATATAGCACTGTGTACTTGTCCATCCCAAACTCTCTAACTATACCTTCCCTCCATCCTTTTCACCGTATTTCATTTATTTTTTTTAACAAAACTGTAAGGAGGACAGTATTATCCCTATTTTGAGAAAACAACTTCAGACAAAGTGTAAATTTGCACAAGTTTACATAAGAATTAACTGGGGGATCTGATATTCACACATGGTATGAATGGGTCTGCTGATACCAAAGCTGGTGTTTATAACCATTTTTTACCTTTTAGAGTTAGTAGTTTGGTAAGCAAAAATAAACCAAAATTAAAGGACAATTATTTTTTAAAATCCTCTCAAATCTAGAATGAACCAGGATTATATTCTAGCATTTGGATAGTTGAAAACATTAACCTATCATCTCCCAAACTTAAGAGCAACTCCATCTTCCTTATACTAAAAATGCTTGAATTTTTGATTGAGCTTTATTTTCTGTAAATTTGTATTAGCTATTCTGATACACATTTTATGCAGTTTTACTCAAAGGGTTGTTATATGCCTAAGAATCTTCTGAGAAATTTATTAAAGAAGAGATCTGGATCCTATCCAAAACCTACAGAATCAGACTCACTTGGGCTAGTGTTAAGAAATCTACACTTTTAAATGGTGAATTAGATTGTGATTCTGAAGAGCACTCGTTTCCTTTAGAAGAGTTCTCCATGCCTTTGGTGTGGTTGATAATTCCTGGGTAGACATTTAGCTGTTCCTTCAGGTTTTTAGCTCTGAAGAAGCCCCATCTGCTAGTTTCAGACCTCTTCACAAATACCCTTGTTCTCCTCCATCAAAGCATATGATGAAATTACATTTCTCTGTCTCTTTGAAATCATATGTGGCCATGTGACTTCTAGTGGCCAATGGAAGTGAGTGGAAGTGACATGTGCTATCTTCCTTGGCACCAGGAACCATCTACATTCCAGTAGTAGAGACTTTATAGCCTGCATTATTGCATGAAGATGAGATGGAGTAGAGCCCCAAACTAATCCACAATTGATATGACAAAATGAAAGACTAGTAAGATGCTAATTATTTTCAGGACTCCTTCTATACTTAATTCTTTAGTTATAAGAACACCAATTTTTTGTCAGTCACGTTATTTTCCAGCTAAAAGATTAAATTTTACAGTCTACTTTGTGGCTAGACATAGTGATTATGTTAAATTTTGGCTATGAAATATAGGGAGAAATTATATTTTATTGTCAGCAAGTAACCTTGAAAGACAAGAACACTCTTACCCTCTTTCTTTCTTCAAGCTTCCTGGGAGGCAAATATAATGGCTGGAGCTCCAGTAGTTCTCTTGAATGATGCAGTGAATTTTAAGATGCAGGACATATTCAGTAGAGCAAAAAGGTTCAAGGTGCCTGGATCCCTAACAATGTAAAGCTTCTGCATTTCCCTGGAAGGCCTATCCCTGAATTTATATCATATGAACAAGGAATAAGTCACTATATATGAATGAGAGTAAAAGTCATCATTTTTTCAGATCTTTATTTCCTACTACAGAATCTTAGTCTCTTTGCTATAAAGCATTGTATCTACTTCTAATTACTTACAAGCCAGGATTCTACCACTAACTAACTATTATCAATTTGGGCAAAATCATAAATCTGAGTGTTTTTCTTCACTTGTAAATAAGGATATGACTGTGAATACTATGGTTCCAGTGTAGGTAAGATAATGCATAAATTGTAGATTTTATGCCTTCTAGAAGAAACATCCCTCCTCTGTGTGTCAGCCAGTCTTCTAAAATGATTCTCTGCATTTTCTGGACCACTTTGGCAGCTCACCTATGATCAGTATAGCCCTCGTCAGCATGCTGTCAAGAGAGAGTCTGCAAAGAATTGCCAGCCCCAACTCAAAAACAGCTGGAGGAATGCTTTTTTGAACTTACCAAAGACCTGATAGCATTTCCTGCAGGAACTTCAAACCAGCTGATGAGTACATTTTGGAACTCATTTATTGACTTGAAATAAAATTTTGCTATTTTGTGGAACTCTTCTGATCATAACCTGTTGTAGAATTCTGCAGTTTGAAGGGGATTTAGAACTTTCAGAGTTCAACTGGATTTTACATTTGAGCAAAGTGAGCTTCAGAGAGCAGAAATGACCAATCATGAGCCACCCAACCAAGCTCAAGTGAGAACTGAGAGCTCCTGACTTATATTCCATTGATCTTTTCTTTTAACTAGGCTTCCCCCAAAGGTCATTTCTTATACCACTATTTGAACTTTTATCTTCACTCCATAGGCTGAGTCCAAGTTTCACACTTTTTAAATCTTATCTCAATACCTCTTTGGCATTAAATATACACATATATATCTGTATGCATGCGTGTGTGTGTGTGTGTGTGTGTGTGTGTGTGTGAGTATCCCTTGCTCCTTCTTGATATCTTCTCCTAATTCTTGAAGGAAATGGCCTCTAATCTTCTCTTGGGCAGCTATACCTTCTCCCAGCCAGTCACTTCCCTTCAACTTTTATAAAAATATCTAAGTCTTTCCTACCTTTAAATAGTCTACTTCTAAAATAAATAAATAATCTATTTCTTTAAATGTTTTATGCAGAATTTATTGAATCATCTGAGCTTTCAAGTTCTTCACTCTCTGAGTTGCTTTGTTCAGAGGTATTTATTCCAGATCTTGTATTGCATTATCACTTTGCCCTTGTTTATATTTTTGTTATTCTCTGACACTCCCCTTTCCTCCTTACCCCATTTTCTGTTGTTGATATGAAATATTCTTCAGTCCCGAGTGACTAGCACACTGCCTGACATAGAGTAATCGGTAAATTGTTTGAATAAGAAATGAATAAAACAGTCAGCTAGTGAATGGTTAAAAAAATCACTATAATCACTAGGAAATCTGATTCCTCATTAAATATCTTTAAGTTGGAACTGGAGTTGCCTGTAAAAATATTCATGTAAATATGCATACACAGGAGGAACTCAATAGCTTATTATGTACTCACTATTTACCAGTCTCTGTTCTAAGCGTTGTACTTCGTATTGTCTCATTTAGTAATAATAATAATAAACACAGTGCTAAGAATGTACCAGGTACCATTCAGATCACTTTATATGTATTCATTTACTTATCCTATATGAAGTAGGCACTTTATTACTCTAATAGAGACATAAAAAGAAACAGTTTCTGCATTCACACATATCACAGTGAGCCCTTGAACTTAAATATTCTGGCTCCTGAGTTTATACTCTTAGCCTCTCACACCAATATTACTTATCACCAAAAATCTCACAAGTAGTGTTGATGCCCCATTATAAAATATACTCTACGTTCTACCCAAAGCACTGTACTGAAAACATCTTCCTTACCAGCTTGTATGGTAAGTAACTGAAATTTTTATTTAGTCATAACCTTTACAGAAAGTACTTGAAGAACTGAACACACATACACATGTATCATATGGAGTAAATGACATAAAGCTTTAGCCTACCATTAACGTTTTAGCATGAAATAATTGATCAGATAAACATAATTGATCCTTGACAGACCTTTGAGGAAGCAGAGTATGAAATAGCAGTTTGAGTTTAAAGATGCTGGAGAGGATAGAGGGTCTTGAAATATGAGAGAGTAGAAAGGAAAGACCAAGTAGAATATTACAGCATAGGATATAAGAAGAAAAGAGGGAAACAGCAGATGGGAAAACTGGATAAAATGAAAGGTATTTGAATTTGTTACCACCAAAGTATTCTATGCTACTTGGTTACTTCCATCTCAACTGATAGTGCCTAATTTTTCTTTTTTTATTCAATTTTTTTTTTTTTATTAGTTGGAGGCTAATTACTTCACAACATTTCAGTGGGTTTTGTCATACATTGATATGAATCAGCCATAGAGTTACACGTATAATTTTTCTTTTTTAATAGAACAAAGGAATCTCTTTATTCAATGCTTTTAATCTGCCTTTCTGGTAATGCCTAATTTTGAGTGTGCTATTTTATTTTAGGTTCTGTTTCTCACTTTGAGTCATATCACTGGGACCTCAATTTCCTTATCTTTGGCTGAATATTTTAAAAAGTATTATTTTTAAAAGTGTTAATTTAGACAAATTTCTCTTACCTGAAAGAATTCTCTTTAATTGTAGAGTGTAAGTCCAATGGGAAAGCTGAGTCCAATATATAGCCTTTTACTTCCGCAGTTTTTTAAAATGAACATCAGAGTCTTTGTATATAATGAGGAGCTTATATGAGGATGGAGATTTTGCTTTAAAATTCAGCCTCTAAGTTAGATATTCTTGGGTGACAGCCAGCCTCTAGTCTTATTACATGCCTGCCAACCCTGTGCCTTTTAATCTTTTAATAAAGTGTAATTGGTTTAAGAAATCTTTTAGTAATCCCTTATGTATAGAATCTCATGTTACATGTTTCATAAAGATATATAGCATCATTTGTTGTCAATTTTAATCTCATGAGCCTTTCAATCAGTAAATTCCTTTTGTTTTCTCAATCTGATGAGGTTTTACACCTGTATTAGACATGAATTACCTGTTTTGTTATCAGTTCACTGGTTCAATAAATCATGAATCTAGTTAAAGAAGTACTGAAGATTTAGGCCTCATTAATCTGGATGATATATATTCTGAAAAAGAAGAAGTCTTAAGTAAACAGTAGCAAATTCCATATATTTGGAAGAGTGACTGATTCAAGTGTTTCTTTAATCCATTGGATTTTAAGACAATGCAAATGTATATAAGAATTTATGTAGATAGTCGACCTCAGGCAGCAGAACTTTATCTGGAAGCTTCCCTCAGGAAATAGTCTTATGTTTCCTGTCCTTCTAATAAAACTAAATGGCCAGATCAGGTGCTGGGTGGATACTTTCTAAATGAGCTCTCTTAGAGTACTAGCAATTCTGATTTCAGATGAACTTTAACTTTTATTTTATAAGACACTATCTTAGAAACAGAGCATTTGGAGAAATGTAATAGAATATCAAAATACGGTCCTTTCTGCATGGGAATTTAGGTCAAGGCCCCAAAGCTGAAAATAATAAATATAAAACGCTCCTATGGTTAAATCAAAGTGAACCATTTACAAAAGAAGTGCCCCCTCCCCAAGGGTGGTTTTTCTAATTCAGTAGGCAGTAAGTGATGGGATGTTGAGGGTGATTTAAATAAAGAGTTATCCCAGCTCTCATTAAATTTCAGCTTAAGGAAGTCTTCTCAAGAGAGGCAGACTTAAATTGAACCAGTAAGACTGCTTGGCTTGTGAGCACTGAAATTCAGGAAAACAAAAATTAGAACCTGATTTATGTCTGGAAACTCTAAGTAACTGGCAGGTTCTGCCAAAAGCCAAGAGAAGGGAGAGAATTTGACAAACAAAGAGAACATCCAGGAACGTTAAAACGGATGTTTTTTTCTATGGATCAGAGGAGGCACATGGTAGGTAGTCTGCTTTGAACCCTCCAGATGAGTTTTCCAGTTTTCCCTAAAAAAGTCTGCCTGGAGGGCTAATCTCCATAAAAGGATGGATTGCTGGAGGCTAGGGCTTGAGAGCAATCGCATCTGACTGGATAGAGGAAATATCATAAGTGCCGGGGGCAGCAGCTGGAAATCCCAGCAAGACAATCGCCAAGGGACCCACAGAAACAACCCAGGAGAGAAGCAGCTGGTCATCTGACACACCCAGAGGGCACCAAGACCTAATTACACTCAAACTAGTCTCAGCAGTCTGCCTCCTTCCACCTGCCCCTCTGGTTTCAGCTTTAGGAGAAAGGATTGGAAGAGCCAAGCAGGGGACATGATAAAGACTGTAGTGAGATGCGCCTTAGTCGAAGTGGACTTGTTACTACAGAAAAAATACGATTATGTTTTCACACCTGGTAGCTTCTTAAAAACTATAGGATCTTCTGGAGATTTTATCCAAGAAAGAGGAAGAATGAGCCAAGACAGTAAACTTAATGGGGAATATTGAGAAACAGTAAAATTGCCTTCCACTTGAACCCTGCTGAGTACAACTCAATAACCTATAGTAAAAATCAAACCAATTTACAGAGAAGGATGGAAACACTGTGGTTATTAAAAAAAAAAAAAATCAGTCTCTAGAGCATTGCAATATTCCTTATCACAAAAATCCTCAAGATGAAAAAGGTTAAGTTTAAAGAAGCCTCTTTGAACGTTTCCAGAAGTGGGGACATCACCAATTCCACTCCCTCCCCCACCCCCACCAATTTTAAACTAGTAAACTCTCACTAACCCTTCACTCTAGTAAAGTGTGGGAGGGGGGAAGGAAGGAAGAGAGGAAGGAGACTCTGAGTTTTAAATCTCAAATAAACTGCTCAGCCAGAACCTTAGACCTGGAAAGAGTCATTAGAGAAATAATTTTGTAATGAGTGTTAACTGCAAAAATAGTACATATCAAACAATAGCATATTTGTCACTTTGGAAGTTTCCTGAAAGCAATCAAGCGTGAAACCAAAACCACAGACAACAGAGTGCATTCGTGTTTGTATTTGTGTCCTAATGCTTCCCTAACAAATTTAAGAACTTAAGCAATAAACATTTATTGTTTCACAGTAGGTCAGAAATCTGACAGGCTCAAATGATTCCTCTGCTCCAGTATCACCAGTCTGAAATGAAGGTGCCCTTAGATCTGTGTTCCCCTAGAGGAGCTTTAGCATTGAAGTCCGTCTCTGTGGTTATGACTGAAGTACTTGCTTTCTTACTGGCTTTTAGCTGGACCAATTACCAGCTTCTACAGGATGCTTTTTTTTTTTGGCTGATGGCCGTCTTTCTCAATCTTCAAAGTCAGAAATGGCAGCTCAAGCTCCTCGCATGCTTCATATCTCTCCCGCATCTTCTATTGTCACATCTCTTTTGACTGCAACCAAGAAAGGTTCTCTGCTTTTAAGGACTCAAGTGATTTGATTGGGCCCATCCAGAGTATCCAGGATAACTCTCCATCTCAAGGTCCATACCCTAGATTTCATCTGCAGACACCGTTTTGCTGTGCAAGGTAACAAGCTCACAGGTTGCAGAGAGGAGTTATGGGCATCTTTGGAGAGCCATTGTTCTGCCATCGCTTCAATGCCTGACAGTCTGTTTTCAAGGTAAAGCAGGAGATCAGTTCACTAGGTCAGAGCAAAATAGATGATGGTGTAATTGAAGTAGGAAGATTCAGAATAGCTGTAGTGAGGAATGAAGTAGGACTACGTTTGGAGGTAAGGACAAGAGATTACATGAAGACTAGGCACCATATGGTAGTAAGCCAAATGGTCATGTAATTATCATACTTACTGATCTGAGAAAGCATCATTAATTTAAAATTATAGGGACTTCCCTGGCAGTCCAGTGATTGAGACCTCACTTTCCAGTGCAGGTGCTGTGGGTTCAAACCCTGCTTGGGGAGCTCAAATCCCACTTGCATCACAGCCAAAATATCAATACAGAACTACCCCCCCAAAATGAAGCAATATAGTAACAAAGTTCAATAAAGACTTTAAAAAATGGTCCATATTAAAAAAAAAAAAAACACTTAAAGAATTGCTTAAAAACAGGTATAATAAAATTATATATATTTGCTCTTTTTTGGTAATTCACTTGTGTTTGAACAATTCCCATAATAAATTCCTAACTTTTTAAATTAATTAATTTATTTTAATTGGAGGTTAATTACTTTACAATATTGTGGTGGTTTTTGCCATACATTGACATGGATCACTCGCCGGTGCACATGTGTTCCCCGCCCCCATCCCAAAGCCCACTCCCTCCTCACTCCCCACCCCATCCCTCTGGGTTGTCCCAGTGCACCAGCTTTGAGTACCCAGTTTCATGCATCAAACTTGGACTGGTGATCTATTTCACATATGGTAATATACATGTTTCAATGCTATTCTCCTAAATCATGCTACCTTGCCTTCTCCCACAGAATCCAAAAGTCTGTTTTTACATCTGTGTCTCTTTTGCTATCTTGCATATAGGTCATCGTTACCATCTTTCTAAATTCCATATATATGCATTAATATACTATATTGGTGTTTTCCTTTCTGACTTACTTCACTCTGTATAATAGGCTCCAGTGTCATCCACCTCATTAGAACTGACTCAAATGCTTTCATTTTTATAGCTGAGTAATATTCCATTGAGTATATGTACCACAACTTTCTTATCCATTCTTCTGCTGATGGACATCTAAGTTGCTTCCATGTCCTAGCTACTGTAATCAGTGCTGCAATGAACAGTAGAGTACATGAGTCTCTTTCAATTGTGGTTTTTCTTGGTGCATATGTCCAGCAGTGGGTTTGCTGGGTCACATGGCATTTCTATTTCCAGTTTTTTAAGGAATCTTCACACTGTTCTCCATAGTGGTTATACTAGTTTGCATTCCTAGCAGCAGTGTAAGAGGGTTCCCTTTTCTCCACACAGTCTCTAGCATTTATCGTTTGTAGACTTTTTGATGGTAGCCATTCTGACTGGCATGAGATGGTACCTAATTGTGGTTTTGATTTGCATTTCTCTGATAATGAGAGATATTGAGCATTTTTTCATGTGTTTGTTAGCCATCTGTATGTCGTCTTTGAAGAAATGTCTGTTTAGTTCTTTGGCCCATTTTTTGATTAGCCCATTTATTTTTCTGGTATTGAGCTGCTTGTATATTTTGGAAATTAATTCTTTGTCAGTTGTTTTGTTTGCTATTATTTTCTCCTGTTCTGAAGGCTGCCTTTTCACCTTGCAGTTTCCTTCATTGTGCAAAAACTTTTAAGTTTGATTCACACACAACTTTTAAGTTGTGTTTGAATAGCTCCCATCATTAATTTCTAACTTTCTGAAATAATCATACTCATTAACTTTCAATTGATCCATAGCTATGGCTGCTTAAAAATGAAGTAATTCTGTTTTCCATTTTGTAATTTGAACATTGATTTTCAGCAGATAAAGACATAGCCCTAGAGACTGAGAGAGTGATGAGATTGTAAGGTGGGCTAGAAGTCTGAATCTCTGGGAGTATTATGAGAATAGAATAAAATTATGTTCAGTATATAGTTTATATTTTGGAAAGTAAAATGATTATAGATTTTAAAATATGAAATCTAGACTGGAGAGAAATTGAAATCCTTAAATTTATCCAAAAATGAGTTTTTAAAAAAAGATTGAAAAATACTGGTTTAGAGAAAACCCTCTAGCTTTTTTTGTTTTATTTTGTTGGGAATATAAAGGCCTCTGTGTTGAATCTGGATCATCAGCCTAGGTTCACCCTTCCTGTTGAGCTGTGTGTGTGAGTGTGTGTGTATGTGTTATTATTGCTTGTAGTTTTTACATTTTCCGGAATCATAGTCTCTATTCTGCTACAGGCCATAGCTGGGCCCAATGTTGTCCACCCCAATAGATTTCCCTAAATTTGAATTGGCATAGTGTACAGCCAATACTGAGAGTTTCTTTGATCTCAACCTCCCTGGACCAGTGGTTATGGTTTGGGTAACCATGACTAACCATGGAAAAGTCAACTAAAAAGGGCAATAGAGCTAAGCTCAAGATGCTATAGCATTGAAAACTGGGCAGGAACCCCAACCATCAAGTCCTTATCAATGGCAACAGAGAAGCGAGATGCTTGAACTGCCTAACTAGCAACCCCATGTGGAAGCCAGAAGTAATATCTTTATCAGAGTTCTCTCTTACTATTCTCCATTAAGATTAAGGGTGTTGTAAAAGCCAGCTCAAAAAGTACTAATCAATTGTGGTAAGGAGGGCAGAGTGTAGATTCTCAGATGTTCCCCCAAACTCTCTTCATTTCCCAGATCAGTGCTAGAAGAGAGGATTAAAATGATCACTTTGTTAGTAATTTCAGTATATTAGACTTATCTCTATATTGCAAGTGAATTTCTAGTAAGGCTTTTATCTTTAATGGAGAAATAAACTCCCCTTCCCTTTCATCTTCTCCTTTGCTTTCCTCCCCTTCCTGAGAAGTTCAGTCCTAAAGCTATTAAGTGGGCTTAATGATGATAGATATCCGTGCCCGAGAGTGAGGGAAGCTACAATGGTCCAAGTGTCACAGCGCTCAAGCAGGTGAGACCAGTGTCCCCTGCAGGGGCACCAGATACAAGGTCCCAGAGCCAAAGTGAGATGAGGAGGGCCTACACAGGAGGGCAGCCCAGAGCAGAAGCAGTTTGAGGACACGTCCACATTCTGAGCATGAAATGCCAGAGCCTGAGTGGAAAAGCCGAACATGGTCCAAGTGGTCAGAGCAGGTGGGATAAGGAAGCGCATTTACAAGGTAGGATAACTCGGTCCAGGTGTGTCAGAGCTTGGGTGGGATAAAATGGGTATGCACACTGGGGGCAACTTGGCATGGGGTGATGGAGTCAGAGTTTGGAGGTCAAGGGCAGGCTGACCTGGGGTGTCAAGGCCTGAGGGAGTTTCCTTTTAGGAGAGTATCCCAGGGACTTCCCTGGTGGTCCAGTGGTTAAGACTCCATGCTCCAAATACAGGGGGCCCAGGTTTGATCCCTGGTCAAGGAACTAGATCCCACATGCCTCAGCTAAGAGTCTGCATACTTCAGCTAAAGATCCCACATGCCACAATAAATGAAGACCTTGCATGCTGCGATGAAGACTGATGCAGCCAAATAAATAAATAAACAAGTAATATTTTTTATAAAAGGAGAGTATCCCAGACTGACAAGGGTGAGGAAGCTTCTGTTGTAAGGGTTGTCAAAACCAGACAGGTGAGCAGGAGTACAGAAAGGGGATCTGATACAGTGAAACAGAACCTCAAAAGGGTAAAGAGTATATCTTTGTGTGGAAGAACGTGGCAGAATAATGAGAGATTAGTTGCTTACCTATGGTTGGGGTAAATCAGTAAAAGCATGAAGATCACGAAAGACTCATTTTCTCAACTTTGGATAAGGGAATTCCGAGTACAGAAAAGGAAATTAACTAGAAGGAGCTCTGTCTTGATTAAAATTGTGAACCTGTTGTTTTCGATATATATAGATAGAGAAATATACAGACATTAATATGAATGTGTATGTGAGTATTGGGAGGATGGGGGAGGGTGGGCAACTGTATTTCCACACACTCAAAGACACCTAGCAGCCAGATTTTGATTTTTAAATACCGTCCTCCAGTATATGTCTTATTTCAAGGCCGGGGAGGGAAAAGAGCAAAATGGTTCTGGGACATCTGTTTGCACCAGAAAGAAAGTGCCTAAAGAATAACGTGCACACATCAAAGGGAAAGAAAGACAGTTTGAAGAGTTTCACATTGGCCAGACTGTGGGCGGGGAGGGTGGGGGGACAATTTAAATACAAAATAATAGTAACATTATGAATGTTGAATAAAATGAAAACCATGAGTCTGTGTTTTGTGATGAGGAATAATAGTCTCAAGGTGATTCACCATAGGATGCTTATTAGTGACAAAGGAAAAATGAGTAATTCTACAGTGAAGAATTCTGGCAGCCACCACCTTAACCTGGTCATCAGAGAACTGTGATTAGTAATGGAACAGTCTGAACTATGTATCACCTGATGGATGTAGTGAGAAGAGCAGAGTATCTCTTCTCCAGTAGTACTGCCAAAGACATGGTACCTAAATCTAATCATAAGAAAAAATGGAAAGACAAACTCATTCTACAAAATATTTGTAACCTGTACTGTTTAAAACTGTCAAGGTCAAGAAAGTCAAGGAAAGGCCAAGAAATGGTTCCAGATTTAGGAGTTTAAGGAGACACAGCACAAATGGGAAGCGGATCCTCTGCATTCAAGTATGTTGTTAGGTTAATTGGTATTATGGAGTGGATTAGAATGCAGTGGTGTATCAGTATTAATTCCTTGCTTTTAATGGCTATATTGTGCCTTTGCGTGTAGGAATTACACACCATATTAGATTCCAACAGTTGCTGAATTAACTTATCACAAGCTAGGTAGCTTAAAACTACATACATTTATTCTTTTAGTCTTGGCGGGCCACAAGTCCAAAATCAAGATGGCAATAGGGTTGATTCCTTCTGGAGGTTCTGAGGGAGAATCCATCTCATGCCTCTTCCTGCCCCACCCCACCTTGAGCCTCTCTGTGTGCTATGCCGGATCTTATTTCCATGACCAGGGATTGAACCCATGCCACCTGCATTGGGAACAGAGTCTTAATGTACTGAACCACCAGGGAAGTCCCTCCATGCCTCTTAGCCTCTGGTGGCTCTGGCAGTCCTTGGCGTTCCTCGGCTCGGAGATGCATCTCTCGATCCCTACTTGGATCACCTCCATCTTCACTTGGATTTCCATTGTGTCTCTCCTTTGTATCTGAGTAGCTCAAATCTCCCTCTCCTTTCTCTTATAATGATACCAGTAATGACTGGTATTTAGGTCTTAGCCTAAATCCAGAATGATCTTATCTCAAGATCCTTTATGTAATTACATATGCAAAGGCCCTATTTCTAAAAAGGGCCACATTCACAGATTTCAGCTATTAAGGACTTGGGCAAACCTTTTTGTGCATGTCTTGGGATGGATAATCGCTATTCAAACCACTACACACGTTAGAATATTCAGAGCAATCGTGATGGCAACTTATTCTCAAATGTTTAGGGGAAAAAATTTTCTTAGTTTTTTTACTTGCATTTTTTCAAATAAATTGAGACTGTCACAACTAGAAAAATTTGAAATAAAATAGAGGAATAAGCTCTGTTGAACTTGTTTTGTGATCAATAGGACAGACTAGAGCGAGATTGTCTGGTTTTGGCCTCTACCACTTAACTCACTGTATGAATTTGGGCAGGTCACTCTAACCCATTTCAATCTTAGTCTCAGTTCCTTTGTCTGCAAAATGGGGATAGTGGTACTAAATAGACTTATGAGGATTAATTGAGACAGAGGTTGTAAGGAAAGAAAAGTGAAAGTCACTCAGTTGTGTCCAACTCTTCTGAACCCCATGGACTATAGCCTGCCAGGCTCCTTTGTCCATGGGATTCTCCAAGCAAGAACACTTCAGTGGATTGTCATTCCCTTCTCCAGGGGATCTTCCTTATCTAGGGATTGAACCCAGGTCTCCTGCATTACAGACAAATTCTTGACCATCTGAGCCAACTTAGTAAAAATACTTAGCATTTAGTAAACAATTGTTAAAAGTTAATATCATTTTCCTTTTAACATCATCAGGATCATTAAAATGATTAACATTTACTTTTACCCAACAACTGAAAGAGATGTACTTTCAGCCTGATTAAAACCCCCTGAATTTAGTCAGCCAGAAGACTTGTCCTTTCTACAGGAATTTACCAAAACCATGCATTCTTGCTTTCTTCTTGTAGTTACAATGAATTGTGCCATATTTTTAAGCATTGGATTTGTGAGGTTTTGACATTTAAATGTCTTAATCTAGCCCTACAAAATACAGAGATTCTCAGAAATCAGGCCTTGTCATCATAGTTAGGTAAATCAAGAAGTAGACAGCCCAAGGTTGATGAGGCAGTTCACTGATGTCAGTAATGACCATCCTGTGCAGGTTAGCATCTTTTTAAAATTTTTTATTTACTTTTATTTTTGGCTGTGCTGTGTCCTCTGGATTTTTGTTTCTACACATGGGCTTTCTCTAGTTGTGGTGAGTGGAGGCTACTCTCTCGTTGCAGTGCAAGGGCTTCACATTGTGGTGGCTACTCTTTTTGTGGAGCATGGGCTCTAGGGAGTGTGGGCTTCAGTAGATGTGGCTCGCGGGCTCTGGAGCACAGGCTCGATAGTTGTGGCACATGGGCTTAGTTGCTCTGCAGCAGGTGGGATCTTCCTGGATCAGGGATTGAACCCATGTGTCTTGGATTGGCAGGCAGACTCTCTACCACTGAGCCACCAGGGAAGCCAGCAGCTTGGCTTCTATTCTTTATTGCCTCATAGTCACAAGATGGTTGCAGTATGTTGAGGTTTGATATCTACTCGATAGGCATGAAGGGAGGAACACTCACTGTATCTTTTAATATTTTTTAATTAAAAGAACAAAATTTCCCAGAAGCTTCTATCCATCAGACCTTCCTTACATCACCTTGGTCAGAACTGGGTCACATAATGCCTGAAGATAAATTACTACAGGTCAGGGGAGGAAGGAAAAGGGATGGCATTACTGTAATTAATTCAGATCATTTATGATTCATTGTTCAAAACTGGAACAGGGATCAAATTTCCCAGTAGGGCCACCTTTGGCCTGGTAGCTGCACATACAAGGATTGTGCCAGCAGTAAAGAAGAGAAGGGGGAATATTAAGTGTGTAGGCAATGGATAGTTTCTGTCATAATTAGCCATGACCCTTGGACAATCTTCAGAAATGAAATCTCAACCTTAAACAATATAATATACAGGCATGAGTTCAGTTCAGTCACTCAGTCATGTCCAACTTTTTGTGACCCCCATGGACTGCAGGATGTCAGGCTTCCCTGTTCATCACCAACTCCCAGAGCCTGCTGAAACTCATGTCCATTGAGTCGGTGATGCCATCTAACCATCTCATCCTGTCATCCCCTTCTCCTCCTGCCTTTAATCTTTCCCAGCATCAGGGTCTTTTCCAATGAGTCAGTTCTTTGCATTAAGTGGCCAAAGTACTGGAGTTTCAGCTTCACCATCAGTTCTTCCAGTGAACACTCAGGACTGATTTCCTTCAGAATTGACTGGTTGGATCTTCTTGCAGTCCAAGGGCATACCTCATTTTATTGTGTGTTGTTTTATTTATACGCAAGGACACTTCACAGATATTGTTTATTATTAATTGAAAGTTTATGGCAAGCCTTTGTTGAACAAACCTATCAATGCCATTTTTCCAACAGCATTTTGTACTCTGGGTCACATTGTGTGTAATTCTCTAAATATTTCAATATTTTATTGAATATGTCAATATTCAATTTCAATATTCAAAATTCAATTTCAATATTTAATATTCAAACATATTTCAATATTTTATCGTTATATTTGTTATGGTGATCTATGATCAATGATCTCTGATGTTACTATTGTAATTGTTCTGGGGGCACCCCAAACCATGTCCATATGAGTTTGCAAACTTAATGAACACTGTGGTGTTCTAACTGTTCCACAGACCAGTCATCCCCCCACATCTCTCCCTATATTTGGACTTCCTTATTCCCTAAGACATGAAAATATTGGACTTAGGCCAGTTAATAACCCTCCAATGGCTTCTAAGTGTTCAAAAATATTAGAGTTACATGTTTCTCACTTTAAATGAGAAGTTAGAGATGATCAAGCTTAGTGATGAAGGCATGTTGGAAGCCAAGGTAGGCCAAAAGCTAGGCCTCTTGTGCCAAACAGTTAGCCAAGTTGTGAATATAAAGATAAAGCTTGGGAGGAAAATTCAGAGCTCTATTTCAGTGAACACACAGGTGATAAGAAAGTGAAACAAACTTATTATTGTTGACATGGAGAAAGCTGTAGTCGTTTTGGACAGAAGATCAAACCAGTCACAACATTCCGTTAACCAAGGTCTAATCCAGAACAAGACCCTAACTCTCTCCTATAGTTCTATGAAGGCTATAAGAAATAAGAAAGCTGTGGAACAAAAGTTTGAAACTAGCAAAAGTTCAGTTCATAAAATTTAAGGAGAAACATCTCTCCGTAACATCAAATTGCAAGATGAAGCAGCAATGCTGAGGTAGAAACTGCAGCAAGTTATCCAGAAGATCTGGGTAAGATAACTAATGATGATGGTTGCACTAAACAACATATTTTCAATGTAGACAAAATAGCTTTTAATTGGAAGACCCATCTAGGACTTTTATAGCTACAAAGAAGAAGTTAATACCTGGCTTCAAAGCTCAAAGGACTGGCTGACTCTCTTGTTAGGGGTGACTGCAGCTGGTGACTGCCTTCAGAAAAAAAATCAACCTAAGATACACTAGTAAAATATGGTTCAAATTTGTTTCTTATAAGAAATTACAAGATATACAGAGAGGTTTTTGGTAAAGCATTATCATATTTTTCAGCTATGAATATAAAATAGGAACACATAGAATGTTTTTTATTGAAGACATTCTAAAAACTATTAAGTTAATTTCAGCTTGAGGTTAAAAACTCTCTGTGTTGGGAAAAAGGAAGTTTTCAATCATGTGAGAGAAATGAAATCCCATCTAAAGTCCTTAAGGAGTGAAGGAGATGGTATTTCTGTCTTCATGATCTGGACAAGGCCTAACCTAAGTAGAATATAAATCCAAAACCTATTCATTAACATGATGTGATAGAGATCATCTACTTCTGCTCCTTCTTCGCTGATGTGAAAGGACTGAGGCCCAGGGAGAGAAGACTAGGCATACGGTCAGATGTTGCACAATTGTCAGGGGAGGTGGAACTGGGCCTCAGACCTCCTGACTCCAAACTAGCATTCTTTCATTTGTATCCCTCTGAGGCTGAGGCAATCCAACAGTCTGCATAAAAGGATGTGTAGTGAGTTGTCTAGATTCTTTCTGAGAAGAGGAAACAGGAGAAATTCCCTGGAAAGTCTAATGTTCCATCTAGGAAGAAGGGGCCAGAGCTGAAGCTTTCTAATGTCAGGAGCAGTCAAAGAAATAATATAGATGTGAATGCTTGGTCTTATGTAGCCAGAAAGCCTATTTAAACTCTAAACTTGTCCCCCAGCCCTCCTTCACTCTCTCTCTTTTCCTTTCTCTTTCTCACAACATATATTTATTGAGCATGTATTTTCTTTTTGCTACAATAGGCTACAAAGTGAGGTCCTACCTTCTTGCTCACTTTTTGAAATAGCTATTTTTTAATTAAAAAAATTTAAGTAAAATATATGTAAGTTAAATGTGTATATGTGCCACACTACTAAATATAGTGTGCATTTACCTATAAATATAGAATTACAACTTAGTAGCTTATGAGTTGCTAAAAATGAACATCAGTTTAGATCAAAGAGCAGAGAAGGGCAAAAAGAAATTTACAAATGAAGCATTGCTGAGAGGTTGATGGTGAAAGATAATCATTATTTAGAGAAGAGAATTAGCAAGGAGGATCTTCTCTTTGCCAAATGTTTTGTTTTATTTATTTTTTACAGGAAAGTAGGATTCACTGGTGGGCATGAATAAGGAGAGGGCAACGTCAAGGCTCTCATGACTGCAGGGTGACTGCCATTTGTCTGGAGGGCCACAATTAGGGATATATTTGACCCCACATTCATCTGGGATGAGCTGCTTTTCTGCTACCATGTTTTCAAGTTTATCCACTTTAGGCTTAGAAAATCCCCACTTTTTGGAGATGTGGATCTCCTAGTGGCCACAGAACTTGAACTTGGCTCTGCAGAGGGCCTCAGTCACATGCTCCTCGTTCTGTAGCTTTGTATGGACAGACATTCTGCCAAATGTTTTACATCTTCTTCCAAGCCTCGCTAAGAATCTCAGGAGGTAATTTTCATTATTTGTTAACAAAAATGAAACAAATTCAAGAACATCTCCAAGTTCATACATTTGGCAAGTGGTAGGGTCAAGGTCTGAGCCTTATTTTTGTATGACTCTGAAATCTGTGTCCTAAAGGTGACAGAATTCTATTCCCCAAGAATACAGCACAGCTTAGGATCCAATGCATGGAATTCTTTCCTTTATGTGGAGGCCTGGGAGAAATCTCCTTGGTCTTCAGTCAGGAATAACTTATTAAGGGCCTCCTGAACAACTGATATGTTTTAACTTGAGCACCCTCTGAGTATATCTTCTTATTCTAGCATTTATGTTCTACTGTTCAGCAAGAAATTTGTGACCCATCTTTAACAAGGTTAAGAATCTCTTCTATGAGTTTTTTTTCCAAACATTGCTCTTACCATTATGTTAACTTTTCTTTTATTCTGTGCATGGGCTCCTTTTCACATGCAATTATTTTGTCAGTTTATTTTATTGCACTGTTATAAAGCAATTGCTTCAAGTCCTTCCTATAACAAGGCAGAATATAAAGAACAAAATGAAAATCCAAACATAAGATGATTCACAATCAGAACACACCTTTAAGAATGAGAGATTAAATCCAAAATAACAAACTCATAAACTATAGAAATGTGCATAATAATATAATGATACATGCTATTTTCTTTATTGCTGTTGATATTAACCAAAGCATTTACCTGTTAAGTATAAGGACTGGAGAACTAGAAAGGAGGGAAGGATTTGTCCATTTAAAGAAATGGATTTTTTTTTTTTGATGACTGGTTAAATGTGTTATAAGTCAGGCATTATACTAGGCCTGGAGGTAAAAAAAAAAAATGAACATCTCACTTATAATTGCCATAAAGAGTGATAAGTGATATGACAGCCGCTTGCATAAAACCTTCTGAGATTACTGCAGTAATGACTGAAAGATTAGCCTTTAAAGTCAGACCTGGATTTAAGATTGTCTGATTGTGCTTAGTCACTCAGTGGTGTCCAACTCTTTGAGACCCCGTGGACTGTAGCCCGCCAGGCTCCCCCGTCACTGGGATTCTCCAGGCAAGAACACTGGAGTGGGTTGCCATGCCCTCCTCCAGAGGATGTCCCTGACCCGGCGATTGAACCGCATCTCTTGCATCCCTTGCATCTCCTGCATTGGCAGGCGGGTTCCTTGCCTGCTACACCATCTGGGAAGCCCCAGTTCTTTACAAACTATTTTCCTAGGGTTGCTGCACCAAGCTGCCACAAACTTCATGGCTTAAGACCCAGGAATTTCTTTTCTCACAGTTCTAGGGGCCAGAAATCAAAGTGTCAGCCGAGTTGTTTCTTTCTGGATGTTCTGAGGCAATATGTATGTATGTATGTATTCTTTCTCATATTCTTTTCCATGATTATTTATCACAGGATATTAGCTGTAGTTGATGTTATTCACTCACTAAGTCATGTCTGACTCTTTGGAATCCCATGGGCTGTAGCCTGCCAGTCTTCCCTGTTCTTAACCACTGTAGAGTTCCCTGTGCTATACAGTAGAACTTTTTTGTTTATCCATTCTGTGTTTAATGGTTTGCATCTGCTAATCCCAAACTCCCAATCCGTCCCTCCCACATTTCCCCCCTTGGCAATCACAAGTCTGTTTTCTATGTCTGTGAGTCTGTTTCTATTTCACAGATAGATTCATTTGTCATATTTCAGACTCCACATATGAGTGATATGACATGGCATTTATCTCTTTCTTTCTGGCTTACTGCACTCAGTATGATCACCTCTAGGGCCATCCATGCTGCTGCAATGGCATTATTTCATTCTTTTTTAAGGCTGAGTAGTATTCCATTGGACTTCCCTGGTGGCTCAGATGGTAAAACATCTGTCTACAATGCGGGAGACCTGGGTTCGATCCCTGGGTTGGGAAGATTCCCTGGAGAAGGAAATGGCAACCCACTCCAGTACTCTTGCCTAGAAAATCCTATGGATGGAGCAGCTTGGTGCAGTGTACTGTCCAGGGGGTCGCAAAGAGTCGGGCACGACTGAGTATTCCATTATTTATACACACACACACTCATATACCCCATGTCATTTTATCCATTCATGATTAGTTTCTTTTTCTAAAAAAAAGATTATACCTGCAAAGACCCTATTTTTAAATAAGTCCATATTCTGGAATTCTGAGTGGACATGAATTATGGGGGAACACTATTTCATCCCAGTATAAGTTACATGAGTTTAAATAAGAACTTCTCTGTTCCTCATCTGTAAAATGAAATGATGATAATTCCTATCTCCTAAATTGTTAGGATATTTAAGTAAGACATAAATAAAATAGCATATGGCATGGCACAAGATAGCTTCTGAATAGCTAGTAGTAGTTTTGAGAACTGTTAAGTCTAGCTCTTTCTTCTAATGATAATGCCTTGTTAACTAGTGTTCAGGAAGTAGACCAATTTTATTTTCCCAAGTCCATGATATTATCCAGATAAGTTGTTTATCAATAGATTCTTCCTGAAACTTTGCATTGTAAAACCGTTGGATGTTAGCAGGAACTCTCTGAGGGGTTTTGGTGTGCCAAGTTTTTTACAATTATAAGGACTGAAAATGTGAAAATCATGAAAATAAAAAACACATGCACATAGAAACAGGTCACTTAAATTGACCTTTAGAAGTTCAATTCAGTTTAGTCGCTCAGTCATGTCTGACTCTTTGCAACCCCATAGACTGCAGCACACCAGGCTTCCCTGTCCATCACCAACACCCTGAGTCCACCCAAACCCATGTCCATCGAGTTGGTGATGCCATCCAACCATCTCCCCCTCTGTCATTCCCTTTTCTTCCCACCTTCAATCTTTCCCAGCATCAAAGTCTTTTCCAATGGGTCAGTTCTTAACATCAGGTGGTCAAAGAATTGGAGTTTCAGCTTCAGCATCAGTCCTTCCAATGAATATTCAGGACTGATTTCCTTTAGGATGGACTGGTTGGATCTCCTTGCAGTCCAAGGGACTCTCAAGAGTCTTCTCCAACACCACAGTTCAAAAGCATCAATTCTTCAGCGCTCAGCTTTCTTTATATTCCAACTCTCACATCCATACATAACTACTGGAAAAATCATAGCTTTGACTAGACAAACCTTTGTTGGCAAAGTAATGTCTCTGCTTTTTTTTTTTTTTCCTGTCTCTGCTTTTTAATATGCTGTCTAGCTTGGTCATAACTTTTCTTCCAAGGAGCAAACATCTTTTAATTTCATGGCTGCAGTCACCATCTGCAGTGATTGTGGAGCCCCAACAAATAAACTCTGTCACTGTTTCCCTTATTTCTCCATCTATTTGCCATGAAGTGATGGGACCAGATGCCATGATCTTAGTTTTCTGAATGTTGAGCTTTAAGGCAACTTTTTCACTCTCCTCTTTCACTTTCATTAAGAGGTTCTTTAGTTCTTTGCTTTAGTTCTTCTTCACTTTCGGCCATAAGGGTGGTGTCATGTGCATATCTGAGGTTATTGATATTTCTCCCAACAATCTTGATTTCAGCTGGTATTTTGTCCAATCCAGCATTTCTCATGGTGTACTCTGCATATAAGTTAAATAAGCAGGGTGACAATATACAGGCTTGACATACTCCTTTCCCGATTTGGAATCAGTCTGTTGTTCTATGTCCAGTTTTAACTGTCGATTCTTGGCCTGCATACAGATTTCTCAGGAGGCAGGTCAAGTGGCCTGGTATTCCCATCTCTTTAAGAATTTTTCACAGTTTATTGTGACCCACACAGTCAAAATCTTTGTCATAGTCAATAAAGCAGAAACAGATGTTTTTCTGGAACTCTCTTGCTCTTTCAATGATCCAGCAGATGTTGGCAATTTGATCTTTGGTTTCTCTGTGTTTTCTAAATCCAGCTTTAACATGTGGAAGTTCACATTTCATGTACTGTTGAAGCCTGCCTTGGATAATTTTGAGCATTACTTTGCTAGTATGTGAGATGAGTGCAATTATGTGGTAGTTTGGACATTCTTTGGCATTGCCTTTCTTTGGGATTGGAGTGAAAACTGACCTTTTCCAGTTCTGTGGTCACTGCTGAGTTTTCCAAATTTGTTGGCATATTGAGTGCAACACTTTCACAGCATCATGTTTTAGGATTTGAAATAGCTCAACTGGAATTCCATCACCTCCACTAGCTTTGTTCAAGGGCAAGGAGAAGCCCAAGCAAGATGGTAGGAGAGATGAAATCACATTTAGAATCAAACCCTGTACCTGCCAGAGACGCTCAGAGGGCTCAAACATACCTTGTGCACACCTGGACCCAGAGACCCCACGGAGACTGAGAAAGAACTGTGTTTGAGTGTCTCCTGAGGAGGTATGGGTCAGCAGTGGACTGCTGCAGGGGCGGAGGCTCTGGGTGCAGTAGCCCTGGGTATGGCATAAGCCCTCTTGCAGGAAGTCACCACTAATCCCTCAGAGCTGCCAAAACTTACCTAGGACTGGGGAAACAGACTCTTGGAGGGCACAAACAGAACCTTGTGTGTCCCAGGACTGAGGAGAAAGGAGCAGTGATCCCATAAGAGACTGACCCAGCCTTGCCTGTGAGTGTCCAGGAGTCTCTGGCGGAGGCGTGGGTCAGCGGTGGCCTGCTGCAGGGCTGGGGGCACTGAGTGTAGCAGTGTGTGCACGGGACCTTTTGAAGGAAGTCGCCATTATCTTCATCACCTCCACCACAGTTTGGCCTCAGGTCAAATAAGAGGGAGGGAACACAGCCACGCCCTTCAACAGAAAATTGGAATAAAGATTTTTGTGTCATACTTGTGCAATCAACTGAATGTTTGTATCCCTTAAAAATTAATAAGTTGAAATCTAACTCCCAATTTGGTGGAATTAGGAGGTGGTGCTATGGGGAGGTAATTGGGTCATGAAGGTAGAGCCCTCATGAATGGGATTAGTGCCCTTATAAAAGAGACTCCAGAGAACTCTTCTGCCCCATTTGAAAATGCAAGAAGATGGCCATATACAAACTGGGATGTGGTCCTCACCAAACATTGAATATGCTGGTGCTTTGATCTTGGACTTCCCCAGTCTCCAGAACTGTGAGAAATAAATTCCATTGCATATGAACCACCCAGTTTATGACATTTTGTTATAGCAGCCTTAGTGAACTGAGACTCTACGTCCTGTAACCTTGCTATCAGTAATCACTTATTAGTTCCAGGAAGTTAGTTACTTTTGGATATTCATCTGATCTACTTAGGCCAAGGAAAAAGAAATAAACTATAACTAATGTTTACGGAGTGTGTACTATGTGCATGGTGTAATATAGGCACTGGGAAATGGCTTAATAAAACTAGACAAATTGTCTACCCTCATGGTGTTTACCTTCTGGTGGAGAAGATAGATATGTGTAAATAAGTCTGTAATGTCTGGTAGTGATAAGCATCATGAGAAGAACAAAGCAAGAAAGGAATTGAATCAGGAAGCAGGTATACTCCTTTAGATAGATTGATCAGAGGAGGCTTTATGTGAGAATATGACATTTTAAGAGAGTTACAAATAAAGTGAGGGAGCTGGTTATCCAATATCTGGAAAAGAACATTCCAGGAAAAGGGAAGAGCAAGATTGAATAGTAGCAGAGGGGAATGTTTTTGGAATGTTCTAGGAGAAGGCAATGGCACCCCACTCCAGTACTCTTGCCTGGAAAATCCCATGGAAGAAAGAGCCTGGTAGGCTGCAGTCCATGGGGTCAGTAAGAGTTGGACATGACTAAGTGACTTCCCTTTCACTTTTCATTTTCATGCACTGGAGAAGGAAATAGCAACCCACTCCAGTGTTCTTGCCTGGAGAATCCCAGGGATGCGGGAGCCTGGTGGGCTGCCGTCTATGTGGTCACACAGAGTCGGACATGACTGAAGTGACTTAGCAGCAGCAGTAGCAGAGATAGCAAGGGGCTAGAACAGAGTTAGCAAGGGTAGAGTAATGGGATGGCGTGAACTAGAGGAAAGTTCACTAGTGATAGTCAGGGTCAGATGAAGGGAGTCTTGTAGTACATAGTATGTAGGACATGGTAGATACTTCCACCATTTTGCTTAGTATGATGGGAAGTCATTGGTGGTTGAAAGTGACTCTATGTTTTCCTTTTTGAATTTCTACTCAATTCATAATACCCATTGAATTTATACTGCCAAGGAAAAATCTATGCCTAAAGTATGCTATTTATACTAGGAAATAGATACTATAATAAGAAATAACATGACCAAAAATGGGGCCATAATTTGACTGAATCAGTTTTAAAAAAAAAAATGAGACCAAAGTAAATTAGACAACATATTAAAAAAAATAGGAGATTAAGACAGAAAAAGAAATTGGAAACCCAGAGCTATTTAGATCCATTTGAGCATTTTCTATGTGTTCAATAGTCCACTCACACCCTGGATACATCTAACGAGGGAAAAATTATTGGTCTTATTTTATATAAATAGATTAATTTGTGTAATTAAAATTAGCTATTTTAGAGATGATGAAACAGGTTCAGAGAGGTAAGGAACTTGACTGAGATTACACAGTTAAGTGGCAGAGCCAACATTTTAATCAAGAGTTGCCTGATTTCAAAGTCCATGCTCTTTATTACTATGAATCATCATAAGCATTTGTTTTTACAAAGACCCTTCCCCTGTAAAGAATCTGAGTTATGTTCTCAAGATGTTATTTATCCTTGTCCCAGGCATCATGTCCAAGGCTTTATTTTTTCTTTTTAAGACTTTTTTTTGATGTGGACCATTTTTAAAGTCTTTACTGAATTTGTTACTATATTGCTTCTGTGTTATGTTTTGCATTTTTGTCCATGAGCCATGTAGGATTTTAGCTCTCCGATTAGGAATCGAAACTGCACCCCTGCGTTGAAAGGCAGAGTCCTAACCCCTGGACCACCAGGGAAGTCCCCACCCAAACCTCTGGTGCCTCTCATGCAGCCTCCGTGCCCAGAACCTTTGCTGCATCATTGTTGGTGCTTTTCCACCTCAACGACCATCTCACAGCCCAGGGACCTCAGTGTGCTGTTCACTGCCTCTTAAGCCTGTGGAGAAAATTTTGATGATGAAATTAAACCTGTAGAAGGAAGCTGTCTATAAAAGGGAGGCCTAGTTTTCACAATAATGATTTGGGTCTCATATGAGTAGGGGGATGATTTCAAGAAAGTTGACCCAAAGTCGGAAAGGAAAGAAAAGGAAAGGAAGAGTGAGAACTGCACATTTATTATTACACATAACAAAGATTCTTCCTAGCACAGTTCTTTCATAATTGCCTATACTTGCTTCCCTAGTGACTCATATGGTAAAGAATCTGCCTGCAATGCAGCAGACCTGGGTTCAGTTCTTGGGTTGGGAAGATTCCCCTGGAGAAGGGAATGGCTACCCCCTCCAGTATTCTTGCCTGGAGAATCCCATGGACAGAGGAACCTGGCAGGCTACAGTCTATGGGGTTGCAGAGTTGGACATGACTGAGTGACTTCACTTTCACTTTTATACTCTGGTTTCAGGCATCTCCCCCTTGACTGCCGTTTCTCAATCTGCCTCTTTATCATTGACTAATCTGTCAGAAACTGTTTTCACCAAGGATGTTAACACTTTTCCCCCACACTTTCTAATAATAACTTTTCAACAGCCATGTAATTTCCATGTGTATTGTTTATTTAATACTGTAGGTCCATTGCCCTGATCTATTTTACCTTAATAACTTCATTCTAAGCCCTCAAATGACTGTCAGCACTTCTAATGTTTTGAACCCTGAGATCTCTCTCTCCAAATAAACCCTCCACCTCTTTTACTTCCCCAGGTTTAGTAAGTTTGTCTTTTCCTTTCATCTTTAGCTTCCACTTCCCCAGTTTATTTACTATTATCTTTCTGTTTATTAGGGTCTAAGCTTCATTTTCTTCTTATCAGAAGCACTGTAAACCAATAGGTACACCTCTGTGCCTTGCTGCTATAAACATTCTTCAGGTTTTTTAGATTACACCATACTCCCCTAGATTTCTGAATCTATCACTAATTTTCACATTATAGCATTTTGCTACTCTCTGGGCTTGTAGCATTTAGGATTATAACATTATTTTCCGGAAACTCTTGGATTATAGACTGGGTTTTCCCTTGGTCTGTGCTGCCAGTAAGAATCTGGATAGATATCCTTCCTGAAATTGTTCAATCCTGAATCCTATCCTTATCACAGCCTTACAGGTGAAGCTGGAACTGATTTCATCCACTCTCATATTTGTAATGGGCTTCCCTAGTGGCTCAGATGATAAATGTCTGCCTGCAATGCAAGAGACCTGGGTTCAATCCCTGGGTCGGGAAGATCCGCTGGAGATGGAAATAGCAACCTACTCCAGTACTCTTGCCTGGAAAATCCCATGGATGGAGGATCCTGGTAGGCTACAGTCCATAGGGTTGCAAAGAGTTGGACACGACTGAGCGACTCCACACATATACGTGATCTAGTGAGCTTCCCACTCAGGCAGACTCCCAGGGTTCATCATGTCAAGTATATCAAGCACTCTTTCTCTTACTCCCTTGACTGTTAAATGCAGCATAGACTCCAATAATCCCTCAATCTGCATCACTATACTGATTCGTATTCTTTAATTCCACTTCAAGATTTCTAAATACTATTAAATAAAATTGCGTAATTATGCTAGTTTGGCTCCATTAAAACTTTATATTTCTCAGCCTCAGTAAGCAGTTCTTATTAATAAGATAAGCAGTTCTCTTAATCATTCTTCATCCCTTTGCACATTCCTTTCAGGAACTGTTAAAAACAAACAAACAAAAAAATACCTTTAAAAAATATATATATATATACCTTTATAGTTCTCAAGCCCCTAATTAATAAGAATGATCATCTAGTTTTTATATGACTTAGAATTCATGTATCTTATAAGAACATCCACAGTGTTGCTGTTTACTCTTTCTAACTTTATTTTTTCCTCATCTTTCTCTCTTCCTTCTGTACCAGCTAAAGTTCTTGGACTAGAGTGATACAAATGAACTCTCTTGAGAAAAATTGAATTTATCAGAAAGATATTGTAAGACCATACTATTAAACGGAAACCTGGAGATGTGGATTTGGAAATTTACGGGAACCAAAGAAACCACAGAGGGAATTTTAAAATAGTCTCTTTGATAGCAAAAACAGCTTGGTGTTCCAGCCCGACCTCTGGGATGAATCCAGCTGTTTCTGGTTACTTGTCACTCTGCCCACTACTAAGCTTTCAAAAAAAGAGCATCCAAGTGACTTAGGCTTGGATTGCAGACGTTACTTCTTGGCTAAGTGAAAATGCTGCTTCCATATACACTCTATCAGACTATAATCAACAGAGAAGCAAAACTTCCCTCAGAGGAAATTAGGGGGCTATGAGCAAGGGAAAGTGAATATTAGTGAAACAATCAAAGCTCAACAAAAATCTGCTATACTTTCTGTCTCTTAGAAATAATTGGTTCTACTGTTTCCCAGTTCTACAGGGTTCCTGACTCAATCTTGTGTGGAATTTCTTTACACCTTTCCTCTCCAATACACTCCTCCTAATCCTGGGTCCTCTTTTATTTTTTTCCTCTTGAGAGGCATTATACATATCATTCCTACAAATTATAGACCTCAGAGTCAGCTCCTTCCTCTTATGTATCATCAATTGTTGCATTATTTTGTGAAAAATACTTCTCCAATTAAGTTTCTTTCCCTTTGTCTCACTTCAACCTGCTGTGAACTATTGCAATACAATAGAATCTTAGATGACTTTTCTTTCTATAAATATTTCCAATCTACATTTTAATATTGCTTGCAGAACTATTTTTCTAAAGTAGTTAAAACACCAAAGTAATAAACAATAATTTTGATGCTTTTCTTGCTTTAAAAAACTGAAATAACTTTTTAGCAACTCCATGATAAAGTCTAATCTTTTTATCCAGTTTTGCAGGGCCCTAACTCATCTGACCTCACCTTACCCTTTCTAGAATCAATTCCTTCCATTCTTCTTTAAGCATTCTTTTAAGAACACACAGTATCATCCTAGTATCTTATATTTGTACCTAGTATTTATTATGGATATTATGGTGGTTTTCCCAACAACCCTGTCACCCATTGGATAGTAATCATGAACTTGGAGGGAAAATGGCTCCACCTACATATCCAAGGATGGCCCTGATTAATTTAATCCAAACACGGGAATCCATTTCCGCTTGCCATTATGATTGATTCTTATAAATCGGGTGTAAATCACTTGCTCTATGACATAACCACAGCCAAAGTGACTGATTTAAGAATAGGTTTGGGATATGAGAAAGAAGGGGACTCACTCTTCTGAGAGCTTTCTCCTTTCCTTAGGGTATAGTATTGTGAGGATATGAATCTTGAGACCGTTATAATTACTTTTCTCTGATGAGGGAAGCCACTCCTGAGATGAGGTATCATACAGAAAGAGAGCCAGGACCCTTGGATGAAGCCAGTCATGATGCCTGACTTCAGGTCCTCCAGTCACAAGAGTTAATGCATTTTGTCATTGACTTGACCATCCTGAGTCAGGCTTTCCATTTCTAGCTGTTCAGAGCATCCTGATAACACTGTTCTCCATGATTAGCATGACCTCCTTTCCCAATTTCTGTAACTGGGAAATATCTGCTCTTCTTTTTAAAGCCAAGCTGAATTGTTTCAATGTCTGTGGAAGGCTTCTTTATCCCATGAACAACAATCATTTTAGGCTTTCATTCTCTGTCCCATTGCACCTTGTTCTTACTTCAAGTTGACAATCAATTATTCAACATACTTATTTATTGAGTATTTTTTATGTATCAGATTCTTTTATAGGCACTGAAAACACAGAAATTAGCAAGTTGGCAAAAATCTCAGCCCTCACAGAGCTTATATTCTCAAGTGCAAAACAGAAGCTAATCCCCAACAAAATGGTAAACGTGGAGGGGTATAAAGTATTATGGAAATGAGAGTATCATGGAGATAAATAAATCTTGGAAAAAGAGATGGTGCTGGGGAGAAACAGCAATAAGGTGGTCAGGGAAGGTCTCACTAAAAAGGGTGGAATTTGAACAAATATTTAAAAGAAGTAAGAAATTAGGAGGGTATCTGGGGAAAAAGTGAGACAGAATTGTATGTATCATGTTCAATGTCCGTGTGCCATTGAAAAGCAAATACATCGGTGTACTAGCATAGCAGTAATAGAGGTAGAAGAAGGGGGTCACATTGAAGATGGGGGCCAGATCATACAGGACCTTGTAAACCATTGTCTCTTAATGGGGAGCCTGAGCCAAGAATGGATAGGATCTGACTTCTCTTTTTAAGGGCTCATTCTGCTTGCTGGATTGAGAATGTACTTTGGGGAATGTTCATCACACTACATTATTATTAGCTGTTTATTAATCTCTGGCATCTCTTCTCCCTTTCTGCTGCAACTTGTTTATCTTAATATCCTTGCAATTTACGAGTGTTTAAGAGACTTAACGGGACATCATATATTTGTTGAATCAGTTTTATTTCCTTTATCAAGCGTAAGAAACATGTCTGTACCAAGTGTGATCTGAAAAGATTATATTCAGCTTAATTTCATAGAAGGCAACACTAAACTGATGAAAGGCGGTAGAGTGTAGAAAAAAAAGAAAGTTAAACTTTCACATAGGTAAATAAGTGTAGTAAAATGTACTACATTTCATTGTAAAATGAAAAATAATTTGCCCCTGGATTTTTAAATGAATTAAGACATGGAGAAGGACAAAATTCTAGCTTAATCGAGTGTGTCAGTTACACATCTAAAATGTCGCGAACAATACAACAATTTTGTATGCCTCCATTAAGGTGAAGGTATTGGCGAAACGTTGGAAAGTTACTCATTTCACAAATGGCTGAGTAGCAGCAGCATAGGCAAGTCATCAGATAAGTATCCCATAGTTGAATAAACTTCTCCCCTGAATCTAAATCAAATGATAAGTGTGAGGCATATGTGTGACTTCCAGATACAAATGTGCAGCTTCATTGAATTTTCAGCCAATTCATAGGTTTTTGCCAAGCTTAGTCCTTTGCACCGTATCATTTGTCTAGTGTTTGAAAAACTGTATTCACGAGTTCAGCTAGAAAATATTTATAAGCCGTATGGTGCCAGACATTGGCAAATGTCCTCCCCGGACATGTGCTAAGAGACAAGCCACACAACTGCCTCACTCCCACATAATCCCTCTGGCTCATTGAAATTGGATGACCTTCCTGGGAACTCTTTACTGTGGCCTCTGTGGGTGCCAGAAGCCCAAGAAAGCTTGCTGGGTTGTTCTCATTCAAATACAGAGCTTGCTGGGTTCTCATTCAGGAAATCTTTAGACACACTTCCTTCTTGCTCAGCGAAACTGCTAATTGGCACAGGAAACATACCCGCTTTGTCCATTTTCTATAGAAGTTGGGAATGCTTCTACTTGACAGTGCTAACAGAATTATGTTTTCAGTGGTATGAATGCCCCAGACATTTCAAAGATAACCTTGGGGATAAAGTAACACACATAATGCAGTGATTAGTCTTAAACTGTCTCATGCCATGGAATAAATGGCTACAAACAAGAATCTGAAATTGGGGGCTAAAAAAAAAAATGTGTGCTCGGGATAGTTATTTAAAGTTGGTAAAAATGGGATATAGAGCCTTTGTGTTCTTATGGTCTTTACCCTAATTGATTTATTTGTGCTACTGTTTGTTACTAATTTTATAAGTAAGAGAGATTGTTGAGTTGGTTTCCAAAGAATGTATTTTCCATCAGCTCCAAAAAGCATGTTGTATTGCCAACAGTAAAAAAATTGTCTCTGTATTTGTCATTGACCAAGAGCCCATGTCTCCCATATATATGAAGGGAAAAAAAAACCAAAAAACTTCTCTAATCTGTAGTTTTAGGTCTTGTCTGCTTCTAATGGACTTGTGTAGCGCCACAGGCAAAAAGGAAATGGAATTACTTGTGAGAGCACCTGGGCTGGATGTTGAAACTATTGAAATCTTTTTTAACCAGTCTTAACATTTTGAATGTTTATTTATGTCAAATTACCAAAACCTACCTTGCTATTCTGCATATGTATATGCAAATGTACATATGTATATTTTTTAATTCAAGCAGATGCATAAAGATTTTGTTAAGTCTTTAGAGGGTAATTATGCTCTTTAACTGTTACGTTTCATGCTTTAGCAGTGATGTTTCTTATCAAGTATACTGATTTGAGCAAAGTCTATTCAAAAATAATAAATCATATTTGAGTAAAAAACAAAATTTGTGTTTCTAATTGCACATTGTAAGGTTTTTCAATATTCACTGAGAGCAAGATAGAATTCTTGACGTCACTGTCCTTGTGTTTAAAAAGATGATAACAGGCTAGTGAGGTGGTTTGTTGTGTACAGGGAGATCTAGTTATTCTTTGTCTTTACTGTCCATCATGTATAAGAGGATCATTCACGCTGGCCCGTTTTCAGGGTTAGAAGGTATTTGATTCATTGAAATTCTGTGTCCCCACAATATATCCGGAACTGTGATAAATAGTTGACTGGACAAAAAAGAAGTCTGCTAGAGAACTTTTGTGTAGGTCCTCTTTGAATCGTGATTTCTAATACTTGTCAAGTCGTTTTGTTGGAATTAACTTTTCAAGGATAGTTTCAAAGGATAATATTCCATGTCTCCCAAATTAAAAATCCATTAGTTTGTAAAACGGAACTCAGAAGAGTTTTCAAGATCACAGTAAGTCAGAGAGGTTAGTGCTTGAGAAGGAACAAAATAACAGCTAAAACAGAATTGACAGTTCTAGAAACAGAGCCAAAATACACATGGGGATTTAGTGTGTGGCGAAGCTGTTATTTCAAAGCAGTGGGGAAAAATCAATTATTTAATAGGCAGTGTTGAGACAGCTGGCTAGCCATTTGGATGAAGATCAAGCTGTATCTGTCTTAGAGTCTAAAAAATTCTTGGTAAACTAATTGAAAATAATAATAGTAAAACAAACCCTAATAAATTAGAAAAAAAATTGGACGCAGTTTTTTTCTTCACTTAGGATCATGTAATGGGAAAAATCAGTTTAAATTTAAAATATCAGCTATAGGTTTTAAAGAGAGGGAAATGGCTAAATTAACTATATAAAAATTTAAAGTATCTATGCAGTAGAAAGTATGATTAAAATGTCACACGCAAAAAGACAAACTAGGAAAAATATTTGTTGAACATATAATCAGAAGGCCAGCTTCCTAGATATACAAAAAATATTCACAAACCAATAAAAAGATAACACCTGAAAGAAAATTTGGCAAAAATATAAACAGAGTTCAGAAAGAAACATAGGTGATTAATAATTAATTATGTCACAAGTGTGTGCTGAAAACTTACATATACCAGGACTATTCACTGTGCTTGAAGTAATATCAGAGAACAAAATAGATACAAATTCTAGTGCTTGAGTACATTCAGTCATGAGGGATGGAAAAGACAGTAAATAATATACCTAGTAAATAATTTTATAATATATCAGTGCCAAGCTTCCCAAACTGTATGCCCAGATATCTCTGTAATCCAGCAAAATGACAGTGACTGGGCAGATTATTTCAGTTTTCAAGGGAGACACAGAAGCATCTATCAGACAAGGTACCATTACTAGTTGAGGTAGCTCAAAATTTCTTGAGATCACACCAAATTTCTTTTAATGGCATCACATCTTTTGTACTGACTGTGCCCTGGGAATAGTCACCCTTCAGGTGTCTATTACGGTGGCTTTCTCCCTCACCTCTTGTAGGCTTTGCTCAGATGTCTGCAATAACAAGCAAACATTACAATACCCAAGGTGCGTCAGGAAATAAGAGTAGTGTTGTACATTATTATTACTCCAAGTGTTGACAAGCCATTCAAGGTCCAACAGGTAAACATATCCCATTAGTAGGTAAGAATAATTAAGAATAAAATGAACATATTATTTTCTTTTAACTTACGTCTATGACTTTTTCAAAATGGCTATTAAGTTGTTTGGACCTAACTATTTAGTAAATGGCTTCCCAGGTGACTCAAGTGGTAAAGAATTAGGCTGTCAATGCAGGAGATGCAGTCAGGGGACGTGGGTTCAATTCCTGGGTTGGGAAGATTCCCTGGAGAAGGGAACAGCGACCCACTCCAGTATTCTTACTTGGGAAATTCCATGGACAGAGAAGCCTGGCAGGCTACAGTCTATGGGGTTACAAAGAGTGGGACATGACTTTGCAACTAAACGCTCATGCACATTTAACAAATGGAATTGTTAAATATTTCTTTTGAGGCACCATGAACTTATGAAAAAAAGGCAGAACACAGTAATTGGTCTGAGTACTGGGAGTTAAAAGGGGCAGGTTGCTATTTGAAATAGCCAGGATCCTTTGGGCTTCACTGAGACATTTGAGCAAAGCCTAGGAAAGATGAGGGAGTGAGCCATCAGGATGGATACCTAAGGGAAACTGTTCCCAGGGCACAGTCAGCACAAAAACCCCAAGATGGGAGTGTGTTTGGAATATGCAAGGAGTTTAGTGTAGCTAGAGCACACTGAGCCAAAAGTAAAATGGTAGGAGATAAGGTCAAGTAGGCAAAGTATAGCGGCCATTAAAGAACTTTGGTTGTTGCCGTGAGAAAAATACAGAATCAGTTGCATTTTAAAATAAGCTTTTAAATGTACTTGCATTCCCAAAAGAATGAATAGTTTAGAGGAAAAAAAAAAAAACAATTTCAATAAACCCTACAGCTGTTAGAGCTGAGATGTAGAAAGTTTTAATTACTATTAAATATATCAGTGTTCATTTTTTAAAACTAATAAGTGGATCCATGTGTCTTAGAAAACAGCTCCCAACCATTGACATGAATCATTTAAGGACATCATTGTTTAAAATGTAAAATGCCCTTGAGAGTATTATAGGCTACAAATTATCCTTTCCCCACCCCATTTTCTCCCACAAAAGAAATCCTTCCAGTAAGTAGTTATGCATAGCAGTGCCAAATTTTCTATGTAAAAATAATTGTGCATAAAGAGTAGACAAAGATAATTTATTTATTAGTAGTTTTCATTATCAAACATCTAAAGAGTTGTAGTATGAGTTATTTTTAAATGGCAGTCTCTAAGGTTACATTATGTTCTGAAAGCATTTAGAGGGAGTGTTATTCTGACACATTTAAAAATATTTTTAATGACAAATACTTTACATTATATGACTGTTACATGAATATATTTATTGTACACATGATTTCCTTTTGCCTAAGATTAAAATCCTAAAGAGTCTTTAAAACCCAACATAAATACCACACTTGAGTGAGTTCATCTCAGAATGAGAATTATGAGGGTTACTTACAGACAAACAGGTACTAAACACTGTTCATGTACCAAAATATAATTCTGGTATATTTAAATTACAGCCAAATTAGTATTAGCATTAAATCATTGGCTAAGTTTTTTTTTTTTTCATTTATTTTTATTAGTTAGAGGCTAATTACTTCACAACATTGCAGTGGGTTTTGTCATACATTGACATGAATCAGCCATGGAGTTACATGTATTCCCCATCCCGATCCCCCCCCCCCCACCTCCCTCTACACCCGATTCCTCTGGGTCTTCCCAGTGCACCAGGCCTGAGCACTTGTCTCATGCATCCCACCTGGGCTGGTGATCTGTTTCACTATAGATAATATACATGCTGTTATCTCGAAACATCCCACCCTCGCCTGCTCCCACAGGTTCCAAAAGTCTGTTCTGTACCTCTGTGTCTTCTTTTTCTGTTTTGCATTTAGGGTTATCATTACCATCTTTCTAAATTCCATATATATGTGTTAGTATGCTGTAATGTTCTTTATCTTTCTGGCTTACTTCACTCTGTATAATGGGCTCCAGTTTCATCCATCTCATTAGAACTGATTCAAATGTATTCTTTTTAATGGCTGAGTAATATTCCATGGTGTATATGTACCACAGCTTCCTTATCCATTCGTCTGCTGATGGGCATCTAGGTTGCTTCCATGTCCTGGCTATTATAAACAGTGCTGCGATGAACATTGGGGTGCACGTGTCTCTTTCAGATCTGGTTTCCTCAGTGTGTCTCTCACCACTACTATTCAACATAGTTGTGGAAGTTTTGACCACAGCAATCAGAGCAGAAAAAGAAGTAAAAGGAATCCAGATAGGAAAAGAAGAAGTGAAACTCTCGCTGTTTGCAGATGACATGATCCTCTACATAGAAAACCCTAAAGACTCCACCAGAAAATTACTAGAGCTAATCAATGAATATAGTAAAGTTGCAGGATATAAAATTAACACACAGAAATCCCTTGCATTCCTATACACTAACAATGAGAAAACAGAAAGAGAAATTAAGGAAACAATACCATTCACCATTGCAACAAAAAGAATAAAATACTTAGGAGTATATCTAGCTAAAGAAACAAAAGATCAATACATAGAAAACTATAAAACACTGATGAAAGTAATCGAAGGGGACACAAACAGATGGAGAAACATACCGTGTTCATGGATTGGAAGAATCAATATTGTCAAAATGGCTATTCTACCCAAAGCAATCTATAGATTCAATGCAATCCCCACCAAGCTACCAACGGTATTTTTCACAGAACTAGAACAAATAATGTCACAATTTGCATGGAAATACATTGGCTAAGTTTATAACTGTAGTAAATAAAACTAGTCATAGAGCAATTGTCAATTAATAGAAGTATAAACCTAGGGTAAATTTTTAATATTTCCAAGCCTTTATTTGGATAATAGAAACAAAGAACTCAATTTAAAAGCATTCAGTTAGGCAGGGGTTTTGTGTTTTTTCCTTTGTTTTTGTTTCTGTGGTAAGATCAAAAGTTCAGTTTTGAACATTAACTTTGAGATTACACTCAGATATCCAAGAGATGGATCTGGGCTGGATATATTAATTGAGTGTATTTGCTATATTTGTTTGTTACTTAGAGAAAGTAAATTGAATGAAAATCACCAAGTGGGCATATTCTGAGAAACGAGGGCCAAGGGCTGAGCCGTATAGCATTCCAACACTGGCTGGACAGGAGGAAGATGAGGAAGGAAGAGATGGAGCAATGAGGAAGGAAGACGAACCTGAGGATGTGGGTCAGAGGGTGCACAGTGAATGAGGATTCTGACCTGCCCCAGTGGAATCCACTGAGTAGTGATTGTGATAAGAAGAGTTTCACTGGAGTAAAGGAAATGAAAATCTGATTGGATTAAACAAAGAATGGAGGATTTCCACTTCAGTAATCCTGTAGGTAAATTGGATCAACCCTCCAGATAAGGAAAATAAGCTAGACAAAATGGTTTTAAAAAAATCTTTTCAAGTGACTGATGAACTAAAACAGAAAACTCACAGAAATGCAAAGCATTCAGGGGTGCTTTTTTCTCAGGACTGTTGGTGAGTAATGGAGTTGGTAATGGAATTGCCAGCTAAAGGATTAAGAAGTTTAAGTAGAACTAACAACAAACTCTCAGGGCTGGCGGACAAACAACAGCATTGGGGTTTGCCAAGGAGTATGAGCCCTGGTTCAAAAAAGAAAATCCCCAATATTGAGTTGGGACCCTAGTTTTGGAGTGGATAGGAATAAATGGACCTGCCAGGGATCCAGATTTAGTTTCAGAAGATCTGAGTTTCTCATGGTTGTTGTCATTCACTCAAGTCATGTCTGACTCTTTGTGACCCCATGGACTGCATCATGCCAGGTTTCCTGTCCTTCACTATCTCCCAGAGATTGCTCACACTCAGGTCCATTGAGTTGGTGATGCCATCCAACCATCTCATCCTCTGTCACCCGCTTCTCTTCCTGCCCTCAAATTTCCCAGAATCAGGATCTTTTCCAAAGAGTCAGTCTTTCGCATCAGGTAGTCAAAGTATTGGAGCTTTCCAGTGAATATTCAGGGTTGATTTCCTTTAGGATTGACTGGTTTAATCTTGTTGCAGTTCAAGGGACTCTCAAAGTCTTCTTTAGCACCACAATTTGAAAGCATCAATTCTTTGGCACTCAGCATTCTTTATGGTCCAACTCTCACATCCATACATGACTACTGGAAAAACCATAACTTTGACTATAAAGATCTTTGTTGGCAAAGTGATGTCTCTGTTTTTTAACATGCTGTCTAGATTAGTCATAGCTTTTCTTCCAAGGAGCAAGTGTCTTTTAATTTCATGGCTGTAGTCACCATCTGCAGTGACTTTGAAGCCCAAGAAAATAAAACCTGTCAGTTTCCACTTCTGTTGTTGTTAAGTCACTCAGTTGTGTCCAAGTCTTTGAGACTCCATGGACTGCAGCTTGCCAGGCTTCCCTATCCTTCACCATCTTCCAGAGCTTGCTAAAATTCATGTCCATTGAGTCAATGATGCCATCCAACCATCTCATCCTCTGTTGTCCCCTTCTCCTGCCTTCAATCTTTCCCAGCATCAGGGTCTTTTCCAGTGAGTTGGCTCTTTGCATCAGGTGGCCAAAGTATTGGAGCTTCAGTTTCAGCATCAGTCCTTCCAATCAATATGCAGGATTGATTTCCTTTAGGATGGACTGATTTGATCTCCTTGCAAGGCAAGGGACTCTCAAGATTCTTCTCCAACACCACAGTTCAAAAGCATCAATTCTTTGGCACTCAGCTTCCTTTATAGTCCAACTCTCACATTCATACATGACCACTGGAAAAACAATAGCTTTGACTATACACACCTTTGTTGGCAAAGTGATGTCTGTGCTTTTTAATACACTTTCTAGGTTTGTTATAGTTTTTCTTCCAAGGAGCAAGTATCATTTAATTTCATGGCTGCAGTCACCATCTGCAGTGATTTTGGAGCCCAAGAAAATAAAGTCTGTCACTATTTCTATTGTTTCCCCATCTATTTGAATGAAGTGATGGGACCAGATGGCATGATTTTAGTTTTCTGAATGTTTAATTTTAAGCAAGTTTTTTCACTCTCCTCTTTCACCTTCATCAAGAGCCTCTTTAGTTACTCTTCACTCTCTGCCATAAACATGGTATCATCTATATGTCTGAGGTTATTGATATTTCTCCCAGCAATCTTGATTCCAGCTTGTGCTTTATCCAGCCTGGCATTTTGCATGTTGTACTCTGTGTATAAGTTATATACGCAGGGTGACAATATATAGCCTTGACATACTCCTTTCCCAATTTGGAACCAGTCCTTTTTTCCATGCCCGGTTCTAACTGTTGCTTCTTGACCTGCATACAGGTTTGTCAGAGGCATGTAAAGTGGTCTGGTATTCCCATCTCTTGAAGAATTTTCACACTTTGTTTTGATCCACACAGTCAAAGACTTTAGCACAGTCAAGGAAGCAGATGTTTTTTTGGAATTCCCTTCATTTTTCTGTGATCCAACGGATGTTGGCAATTTGATCTCTGGTTTCCTAAATCTGGCTTACACATCTGGAAGTCCTTGGTTCATGTATTGTTGAAGTCCAGCTTGAAGGATCTGGAGCATTATCTTGCTAGCATGTGAAATGAGTGCAACTGTATGGTAGTATGAACATTGCTTGACATTGCCTTTCTTTGGGATTGGAATAAAAACTGACCTTTTCCAGTTCCATGGCCACTACTGAGTTTTTCAAATTTGCTGGCATATTGAGTGCAGCATTTTAACAGCATCATCTTTGAGGATTTTAAACAGCACAGCTGTGATTCCTTCACCTCCACTAGCTTTGTTTGTAGTAATGCTTGGTAAGGCCCACTTGACTTCACACTTGGATATCTGACTCTAAGTGAGTGATCACACCATCATGGTTATCTGTGTAGTTAAGAAGACCTTCTTAAAAAAAACAAAACAAAAAAAAAAAAAACCTTCTTATCTCTCCCTGCTATTCTCTGGCACTCTGCATTCAGTTGGATATATCTTTCCCTTTCTCCGTTGCCTTTCACTTCTCTTCTTTTCTCAGATATTTGCAAGGACTCCTCAGACAACCACCCTGCCATCATTCATTTTGTTTTCTTTGGGATGGTTTTGGTCACTGCCTCCTGCACAATGTTACAAGTTGTCTAGTCCAAGTTGAGGCAGTCTGTCCACCAGATCTAATCCTTTGAATCTATTCATCATTTCCACTATGTAATCGTAAGGAGTTTGACTTAGGTATTACCTGACTGGTCTGGTGGTTTTTCCTATTTTCTTCAATTTAAGCCTGAATTTTGCAATAACGAGCTTGTGATCGGATCCACAGTCAGCTCCAGGTCTTGTGTATAGAACTTCTCCATCAGATTTCCACATTGACCACCTGGTTAAATTAAGACAGTCGATAGGAAGGCACCTGAATTTGCCCTTCAGAGGATATTTGGATATATCTGAGACATCTAGTATGTAGAGATCAGAGCTGCCACTAAACATCAGCAGTATTACCATTATAACTCCTTAAGGGAGTTCTTTTGAAAAGAATCCTTGCAGCTGCTTTGTGAAAGGCACTGATAAGAGAATGATAAGCCACAGACTAGTAAAACACATATTTGACAGAGGTCTTGCATCTAAAATATGCAAAGAACTCTTAAAATTCAACAGTAAGAAAATAACCCAGTTTTAATGGACTAAAGATCTGAGCAGACATCAGACCAAAGAAGCTGTATAGATGGCAAACAAGCATATGAATAGATGCTCATTTATCATCAGGGAACTACAAATTAAAACAATAATAATATACTATTACCTACATATTAGGAGAGCTTAAAAAAAAACTGACAGTAACAATCACTGGCAAGGGGGTGAAGCAGCAGGACCTCTGATTCATAGCTCCTGGGAATGTTAAATGGTACAGTCACTTTAGGAGACAGTTTGCATTTTCTTAGGAACCAAAGCAGTCTTACCATATAGCTCAGTAATCGTGCTCTAGAGTATTTACCTAACTAATTTGAAAAATTATATCCACAAAAAAATTGAATGTTTACAATTGCTTTATTTATAATCACCAAAAACTGGAACAACTAAGTTGTCCTTACTAGATAAATGGATGAACAAACTCTAACATAGTCTCACAATGGAATATTCTTCAGTGAGAAAAAGAAATGAGCTATCAAGCTGTGAAAGACATAGATGAATCTCTGATGTGTATTGCTAAATGAAAGAAGCCTGTCTGAAAGGGCCATCTATTGTAGGATTTCAATTACATGGCGTTCTGGAAAAAGCAAAAACTATAAAGAAAAAAATCAGTGGTTTCCAGAGGTACGGGGGAGGGAAGGAGTATTGAATATGTAAAGCCCAAGGGATATTTTAGACCAACGAAACAATGTTGCCTGATGTTATAATGGTGGATATAGAGTGCTATGTATTTGTCAAGATCAGTACATTGAGAACCCTAAAACATGTGTCCTTATGTACAGATTCTCTGGTTCCATAAACATGGCAATTTTATTAAATTCTATTGTGCTTCCTCTCTATTAAGAGGTGGAAAAAAATATGATTTGTTTATAAATGTATACTCTGCATTACTGAGTATTTTCTCGCTGAGGAAAGATACTGCTTTTTTTTTCCCCCAGTTGCACTGGGTCTTTATTGCTGGGTGCCGGCTTTAGTCGCAGCAAGTGGTGCACAGCCTTCTCTTTTCAGTGACTTCTCATTGCAGAGCACAGGCTCTGGGTGCTCAGGCTTCACTAGTTGCACACGCAGGTGCAGTAGCTGTGACTTGAAGGCTCTAGGGTTCAGGGGCTTCAGTAGTTGCAGCTCAGCGGCTTCGTTGTTCCAAGGCATGTGGAATCTTCCTGGACCAGGGATAGAACTTGTGTCTTCTGCATTGGCAGGCAGATTCTTATCCACTTACCACCAGGGAAGTCTGACAGCTAGTTTTGATGAAGCATTAATGAAACCTGCAGAGTCTTCCATTTACAATTTACAATCATTTATGATGATTGTAACAGTTTTCCCTAAATTGGCTTCTGTTCCATTCATTATATTTTTTATTTTTATTTTTTTTTATCATTGGTGACCAATCATATCACTGCTTTTATTTTTGTGTGTGTGTAATCAAGTTTTATTAAAGAGAGAGAGAGCTTCTGAGATAGACATCAGAAGAGGTCAGAAAGAGTGCCCCCCTGCTTGTCTTTTTTTTTTTTAATTTATGTATTTAATTGGAGCCTAATTACTTTACAATATTTTAGTGGTTTTACCATACACTGACATGAATCAGCCATGGGTGTACACGTATTCCCCATCCTGAACCCCCCTCCCACCTCCCTCCCCATCCCATCCCTCTGGGTCATCCCAGTGCACCAGCCCTGAGCACTTGTCTCATCAAACCTGGACCAGTGATCTGTTTCATATATGATCATATACATGTTTCAGTGTTATTCTCTCAAATCATCCCACCTTCGCCTTCTCCCACAGAGTCCAAAAGTCTGTTCTATACATTTGTGTCTCTTTTGCTGTCTCGTGTATAGGGTCATCATTACCATCTTTTTAAATTCCATATATATGTGTTAGTATGCTGTATTGGTCCTGAGTGTTCATTGGAAGGACTGATGCTGAAGTTGAAACTCCCGTACCTTGGCCACCTCATGCGAAGGGCTGATTCATTGGAAAATACCCTGATCCTGCAAGGGCTTGGGGGCAGGAGGAGAAGGGGACGACAGATGATGAGATGGCTGGATGGCATCACCGACTTGATGGGCATGTGTTTGAGAAAACTCCGGGAGTTGGTGATGGACAGGGAGGCCTGGCGTGCTGCAATTCATGGGGTCGCAAAGAGTCGGACACGACTGAGCGACTGAACTGAACGGAACTGATACTGTATTGGTGTTTATCTTTCTGGCTTACTTCATTCTGTATAATAGGCTCCAGTTTCATCCACCTCATTAGAACGGATTCAAGTTTATTCTTTTTAATGGCTGAGTAATAGTCCATTGTGTATATGTACCACAGCTTTCTTATCCATTTATCTGCTGTTGGACATCTAGATTTGTTCCATTCATTTTAAACCCTGTTTCTCCTCCATCACTGACATGCTTCTGGGGTCAGTCCACAGGACACATTCACCTGGGCCTCATAATACAGCCTCTGACCACACACCTTTGGGTCATGATGCCCTAGTGCATTGGCACAGTGGTCAGTGGGAGAGTTGCTGGAAGCCACTGCCACACAGAACACCTACTAATAACCTAAAGATAAATGTAAATGGCAAATTTTACAAAAATATATTTCTGTGGGAATACATTGCTAGTCCCCTTCCTATGACTTATAAAAGAACTGTGTAAGCAAGGACCAGGCATTTAAACTTCTTCAGCTTCACAGAAAATCACCCTCCATGTGCCCAAGAGTCTTTGGAAGTTCTCTTTTATTTTCTTCAGTTTTCAAGGTAAAATAGCAATCAGGATGGATAACCATGAGAATGAGGAATGAGGTCGGTAATTTGGGAGAGAAAATAACATATGAAGTATCTATGAGAATGGGAATAGACTAGGGAAATATAATTGTTGAATGGCATGAGGACCTACTTCATGTTCTTGGGGAGGAATTTATAGAAAAACCAGTAGGTGTGACAGTGTATTACATTCTGGCCATGTTTAGTCACACAATTATAGACCAAAGAGTGGGTGGAGAACTGGATTTCAGCAGGGGCATCATTGCCAAGGAGATATTGCAAAGTAAGAGGGATCAAGGGGGAAGAAGATGATGCAGAGAGTGATTTTAAACCTGGCTTACGAATTTTGACCTATGTAAGGAGAGGAGAAAGGTTATCAGAAGTTGATGGTTAGTGAAAAGTGGTAAAATAGGTTGAGAGGTCTTGTGGATCAAAGGATTGTTAGAATTGAATGCACGAGGGAGTGAACTGAAAAGACATAGAGTGATGACAAGAAGTGGGATGCATGGACTTGAGATACAGATGAGTCGCTGTTAAGGGCAGTGACAAAGCCTACAGGGTTACCATGAGTGGGTAGGGTGGTGTTGAGAACTGACTTATTAGGAGAGACATTTCAAAGACCTAAAAGGACAGGATATTGAAAGCATCATTTACATGTGTATCAAATTCCCAAGAATTAAGACAGGAGTACAAATGAGTTGGGTGACAGTGAACCTTGGTGCTCATACCAACAAGAAATGAAGAAAAACCTGGGAACTAGTACAGGAAAGTGACAGTGAATAGCAATGGGTATGTAATCTGATAAAATGAGATGCAAGTAATTGGGGGAATTAGGGAGTAGAAAAGAAATACCCAGAAACAGCAATGAGGAGCAGATAACCCACTTCCAGACCCAGTTACGGAAGAAATACAACCACCACCTGAAAGGGCTGAAGAGGCAGATATATCCTCAAAAGAGAGCCTCATTTTAATTTGGAAGAAAAATCTCTAAAAGTACACTGGATTTTGCTAAGTATGGACTGGAATTCCAAAGGGCACATGTTCTAGTACCATGTCTGTGTCCAGATATAATTTCTGGGCTATGGTAGGGGGTAGGGGTTTATGTGGGCTGATGCACTGTTACACATTCTTCTAATAAATGGAAGGGGGAAGGTTAGAGAATATAGTATTGCATATAAATGTACATACACAATATTTCTGATGGCTAACAAGAAATAAGTGTTTTCCTCTGGAGAAACTAAATAATGTAGGAGGGGCAATTTTACCTTTATTTCATACTGAAATACTGCAGTGCATGATGATGTGAGACAATCGATATGAATACTTACTGGGTCTTTGCTTACTATTTATTTGGCTGAAATGGGTCTTAGTTGCGGCACATGGGATTTTTGTTGTGTCACGTGGGATCTCTCATTGTGGTGCAGACTCTCTAGTTGCGGCTCATGGGCTCAGTAGTTGCGGTCTGTGGACTTAGTCGCTCCGTGTCATGTGGGATCTTAGTTCCCCAACCTGGGTTTGAACCCATGTCCCCTGCAATGCAAAACAGATTCCTAACCACTGGACCACTAGGGAAGTCCCTTGGGTCTTTGGTATTAAAGAATTATTACTTTCTCTTAAGTGTGACAAGGGTATTAGGATGATGTTTTAAAAGTCATAATTTAGAGATGCACATATATTTACAGATCAACTATTTGTAGGTATCAACCTAAAAATAATATGAAAGGGGGAGTGGGTAAGAGGAATAAATAGGAGACAGATAAAATAAAATCATTCACAAGTTGAGTAAGGTTTAAGCTAGGTTATGTTTACGTGGAGTTTCATTACACTGTTCTGTCTACTTTTGCATATATTTCAAACTGTCTGCAAAAAGTTACAGAAAATAACTTATTGAACGTGCAAGAGGTAATATTCAGATAAAATTTTGTTTCAATTTCATACTTTATTATTTGCATTAAATTTGGAGAATGAGTGAAAGCCGCTCAGTTGTGTCCAACTCTTTGCCATCCCATGGACTATATGGTCCGTGGATTTCTCCAGGCCAGAATACTGGAGTGGGTAGCATTTTGGTTCTCCAGGGATCTTCCCAACCCAGGGATCAAGCCCAGGTCTCCAGCATTGCAGGTGGATTCTTTATCAGCTGAGTCACAAGGGAAGTGCAAATTTGGAGACTGCAGTGATATAAATACTCAGCCCTAGTCCTTGTGTTATTTATAACTTAAAGGGGAAAACAAACTATTAGCAAACTTCCCCACCTCCCTGAAAAATTATGAGATGGGTCAAGGAGGGCCTTGAAAACCGTGTTGAGTTTGGGTTCTCTCCTCAAAATAATTAGAAAGCATTTCAGTGTTTTAGCCAGAGAAAAATATTATCTGTTGTCTCCATATTATTCACTCTAACAGAGGAACTGTTTGAAAAAGTGCTCAGAAGTTGAGAACTGTGATAGTTACAAGACTATTATGATCTAGACTCATATTGATGGAAGTTCATAATATAAAATGTGAATAGAGAGAAAATCAGCCAAGAAATTTAAAAGAAATGGTGGGTGAGTAAATGTTCTGTCATAAAGCTGGAGGATGGTCTCAAGAGTCAAGTACCAACTAGGGGTTAATGAGCAGGACGATTATTTATTGCCTAAACCACATAAGCCATGGTGTCTGATCTTGCCATTCCATCCTTCTTCTCAGAAACATGCAATGGCTTACCCTAATAATATGACTTTCTTGTTCTGGTATCCAAGGCTCTGTTCTCATCTCACTGTATACCTCTTTATGGGTTCCATGCTCAGGACACAACTGATTTGATTTGATGGGACAAGCTGAAACATTTTACAACTACTTGCTTTGGAAAACACTGAACAGGCTGGGCATGATTCTTCTTCTTTATCAAAATCTCTCTCATCCTTGTAAGTCTTGGCCCAAACGCCAACTCCCCCATAACCATCTCTGGTCTATCCATTTCTCCTTCCTGCATGCTGCAACCATACTAGTTGGACCTCAGTTTTGCACTTAGGAAGTTCCTTCACTGTGGCTTTATGCAGTCGAAGTGGTTTTCATATCTTCTCAACTTCTCTCATAGCTCAGTCGGTAAAGAATCTGCCTGTAATGCAGGACACCTGGGTTCGATTCCTGAATTGGAAAGATCCCCTGGAGAAGGAAATGGCAATCCGCTCTAGTATTCTTGCCTGGAAAATCCCATGGACAGAGGAGCCTGGTGGGCTACAGTCCATGGGGTTGCAAGAGTCAGACACGACTTAGCGTCTACACCAACCTCAATGAAGTTAGAAACCTCTTGAGATCTAACAATGTGTTAATTCAGCTTTACCTTCTTTGATTAGCTTACCTATCTTTATCAGTTACTTAACCAATACACATTTATTGGAATAAGATGATTTTTAATCTTTCTTATTGGAATAGAGTTGACTTATAACGCTGTTAGTTTCTGCTGTATGGCCAAGTGAATCAGTCATACATATACATATATCCACTCTCTTCTCGACTTCATCCCCATATAGGTCACTACAGAGCGCTGAATAGAGTTCTCTATGCTATTCAGTAGGTTCTTATTAGTTATCTTATTTTTAAACTTTTTTATTTTGTATTGGAGTATAGGCAGTTGATAATGTTGTGATAGTTTCAGGGGCACAGCAGAGTGACTCAGCCATGCACATACATGTATCCATTCTCCCCCAAACTGCCCTCCATCCGGCTGCCACCTAACACGGAGCAGAATTTCCGGTGCTCTGCAGTAGGCCCTTGGTGACCCATTTTAAATGTAGCAGTGTGTACACGTGAACCCCAAACTCCCTAACTGTCCCTTCCCCACTGGCAACTCTAAGTTCCTTCTCTAAGTCTGTGAGTCTCTTTCTGTTTTGTAAGTTCATTTGTATCATTTCTTTTTCAATTCCACCTGTAAGGGATGTCATATGATATTTCTCTTTCTCTGACTTCACTTAGTATGACAATCTCTAGATCTATCCATGTTGCTGCAAATGGCATTATTCTATGGAATAAACTGATTTCTTATCTCCTTGTGTGCATATCACAGCAAAATCCAGATTGATTTTCCATAGGAAAAAATTGAGATTAGCTTAAATGCTCAATCAACCACATTATGAACATGTGTGATAACCTTAAGATATCAAATCACAGGACAACTTTGAGTGCATAAAATTCTTTATTTAGAACAATAAAGTATATGTATATATAATGTAATTTCAAATTCAAACCTGTATAAAAAAGGGTCAGGACATATACCTATTTTTAAAAGTACACATACAGTACATACACATACACATCACATTTTACAATCTTTTTTATTTAATTAAACTTCAGTCATAATAAAACTATAGAAGTGTTGAAAGACATTTACATTACAATATGCAAACTCTAATCTATGACTGAACTAGCAGTATATCTATACATCCATCTAAATGTCTGAATACTTTTAAGTCCATTGATTTAAAAAAAAAAAAAAAACAGTGGCAAGTGGACACTATAATCACACATTAACCCTTAGAATATAGGAGAATAGGATATTTTGATTGGAAACTTTTATTGAGTCATAGCTCAGAAATTAAGTAACTGAAAATACTATGGTTTTTAGTTTAAACAATGTTATTTTTCAAAAAGCAATATAATTAAGATGTAATTGTAGATGGCACTTATAAATAAATTTACAATGCTTAGGAAACATTTTTAGGATCATGAATATCCATTATAATATGGATTATTTCTAAAACAATACCTTGTTAGGAAATGAAAGTACCATTATTTTATCTTCACAAAGGGCATTTCCAGCAACACTATAAACACCACAAATGAAGTGGTTGGAATTTCAATCTGAATGTTTGTATTTTAATGCCAATTTCGAAATAATACTGTTTCAAAACAAGCTGGCTTTCTTTAAAATTCTTATCCCACTTTCCAATTTTAAAATTTAATTTATGGTTTACCCATCTCCAAATGGATTCTAAAGTATCTTTTGGCACTTAAAAACTTTATGAGCATCTTACATTTTTTGCCCTTAAAGCTTTTAAGAAAATGAGAGATTTAAATGCTTAATTTGGTGCACTTCCAAATGCTACACACATCTTATAGTATCTTTTCCTGGATAAAATATACTCTTGGTTTTCATTCTTCAGAGGTAATCCAAAAATGTTTATTTAAGCAAAGGAAAAAGCCATCTCTTGTGTAAATGGTTATCCAATTCAACCTACAGTAGACTGGATTTCACTTTAAGAATGGACCATATTTACATTACAAACAAGAACAGCCATAGCTTTTTATGTTCAAATTGCTTATTCACAGAGATCATAGTTGGATATTTTGTAAGCGGTAGCTTCAGCTCCATTTTATCTATCATCTTTGTCATTCACATATCAATAGGTTTCCCTCACACCTATGGTGTGGACCTGACTTCACCACATAGATAAATAAAAAATTGAGATCCAAAGAAGGGCAGTGATTTATCAATACAGGTTAACAGCAAAGTGGAAACTTCTGACAATTTTCCTAACATCCATCCCACTATGGTCAAACTGCCTCTTTGAAAAATGTATTTTTTAGTTAAGTCAGAATAGGTAGGCAATGGCTAAAAGCCCCATACTGGAGTTACATTTTGAAAGCAGAAACTAGCTGCAGAAAAACATGAAGAACTATCTATGAATTCTGAATGGATTTTTCTATTAATTTAAAATTTCATCTGAATTAGAATATCAAAATATGCCACAAAGTTTCTCCAAAGTACTTTAATTCTTACTAAAAGCAAATGCTTTGTTGTGAACATACTTTATCATAAATTGTCATTTTCACATAGTCCTTTTTAAAGAGAATAGGGTATTGTTCTATTAAAGTGTTGAAAAAAATCAATGTCGCTGACTCATTAGAAAGTGGCAGTGTGGTAAACACAACAGACTACAATACAAAATCCAGCAACACTTTGATGTCACTGGGCAGGCATCATTTATCACAGAGCATCTCTCTGCAGATCTGCATTCTACCAGAGAGGTACAAAGCTTTTAGTGTAATTTAGAATCTGAAGACTTCTGAAATTATTTTAAAAGACAATTTTAAAACATTACAAAAGAAGACTTTCAGAAACATGGCACCAATTTAAAGGGTGATTTCACTGTTTAAGATGTCAGTTGTGAGTTTTCCATGATTTATGAAGGCTATTCAGAACACATATTGGATAAAATAAAGCAAAGATATATATATATATTAATCTCCAAGCGGATATGACAGTTAATTCCCAAGCAACTACCATCTAAAGTAATGCTCAGCAATTTTCTACTGTTCATGTATTTTATTGAATTTTAGTGTTTTAAAAATTGGTATCCATACAACTGTCAATGAACCAATATATTTAATTAGGCAGAATACATCTCCCCTCACCCTACCATGCCAGATTTCATAACTTGCTGAATTTATTTATTTAACTCTATTGATTTAGGACCATGTCCTTGAGCGTTAAAAACCCAGCTACCAGTTTGGAGAACAAAAGTACATTTATTGTACTCTGAAGCTCATTAAGCAGCATTTTCACATACCTATGAAAATCGAAACCATTGCTGAAATAAACTATTAGATTGAGAAGTATCAGTCTTCTCAATCTATACGTGACTTACACATACTCATGTTAATCTATGTCTATTCAAAACAGTGTCACACAATGAGACAGGTCCTGACAGCCATTAACTTGATCTCTTTTATTATACATATCATAGCTGTACCATGGGATATTTGAGGGCCTAAATAAATTAATGCAGCTTCCCAAAGCACCTGGGTTGTATCTTAGAGAAATGACTAGTATTTGAGGAACCACAGCACTTTAGAGAAGACAAGGGTCATAGAAATCATCTGAGCTCTTTGGTATAAAAAAGAGCAAAGGCCACTTACTGGAGTTGTATTCTAATTAGCATTGAACATAAGCTAAAATCCAACTCTACTAGAAATTCTTGGACTAGTAAAGTCAAATAAAAGGTAGCAGTTTTTCATGCCCTTCTGTGTCCCTGCATTGAAGGTCATTTGATGGTGGTAGGATATGGCAATAATGTTATCACAAGGATGAAGTTAGAAGGAAAGCTTTGGATTCCTTTATGTTCATGACATATTGAAAGACTCTTCATCAAAACAAACCATAAGAAATCATTCTTTGACCTTAGTCAGATGTTCCTTTGATACAAAAAAAGAAAATTGGCAAGGGAAATTCACTTAATGTCTTTACAAGTTCTGGTTTAAAAACACAATGTCCATCTTGGGAATTCCTGCCAAATTCACTTAATATGATAAAAACGCTGTCGCATATTTTAATAGCAAACTGACATGCATAACTACATAAAGCTCTCTTTTTATTTTTAATTCATAAACCTTAATGAATATAGAGTGCCTGATTTTAAATAAATGGATCCTTTAAACAGATAATGGTGATTATAGTATAAATAACTAAAGTTACCTGATTCCCTGCATTCTTGTAAAAGCCAAGTCACCTAATTTTCAACACCCATTATCAGCATGTGAGTGTGGTTTTCTAATCTTAGACACTAAATATCGTAACTTATTTTTCCTCTCTCCCACAGCAGAAATTGAAGATGGGGCCTCCGTACATTCAGTGATTCCTCCTAAGTCCCTTACATAACTCTGTAATAGTTTTAGAATATAAACACTTTGTAATATATTTTGCAAGCACAATTTATATACTCTAGAGTGGTCAAGGGCAAAGGCCGGCTTCACTCGGGGTGCCAGATGTCCTCCTTGGCAGATCACTGGGGTGCCAGATGTCCTCCTCAGCAGATGGTTCTGCTGATCAGTGTCCACAGCTTCTTCATGTGACAACTCTCTAGGAGTCTCTTCTCTGCAAAGGCAGCATGTTGTCATTCAGCACTGGCTAGCCTGTATGGATAGAGCCAGCCAACTATGTCCATTTGTCTCGTGGACAAATTTGCACCTTCTATGTCAGGAAGAGATCCAAGTTCAGACCCACATCCCTCACTGATCAGCAAGTATGAGGCTGACCTGCACCTACTCCCACACTGTTTCCACTGCTTTCTAAATGTACAGTGGATGATGCTATTGAGTTTTTGTTTTTTGAACATTTTCTAGATCCCTCTGACACAAATGATGACCCCCACCCCCCACTATCCAGGCTGAAATCTACTTGCAGACCAAGATAACTATGAACTGCAGGTTGTCACTGTAAAATAAAGCTATGTGGTTTTTCAGCAGTTAGATGCTTCTGGAGGCATGCAAAATTGTATGTGCAATCTGGGACGCGTGCTTTCTCTCCCAATATCAGTTTGCAGGTTCTAACTGAGACCACAACTCTCCGTAGATCCTTAAAACAGAGTCCTGCTCCATACAAGTTCTTCTTTATAGATGATTAATTCAGTGCCAGTTTCACAGTAAAACACTTTGTTCCAATTTCTCAATCATCCGTAGAGAGTCATGGGTAGCAAGAACAGATAAAGATGCGGTCTGTCACTCCAGACAGAATAGGAATTTGTTTAAAGCTGCTTCATTTATGAAGCAAACATGAACTGTTACCCGCCTAGAGAAGAAAGGAAAAGCGAGAAATTATATAGCATATCTGCTTTCTGCCTTCTTTTCATTCTCAGTAGCTAAATCCATGTGCCTAAAGAATGAGTAATAGATTTACAATGTATGCTTCACAGCCTAAAATAACTTGACAAATATTTTCCTAGATATTAGTGATCACTCTCTGATCTCTCTAGTAACATTTTACAAAATCTGAAATGATCGTTTTACTTAGTATGTCTTCCTATTAGAATGTAAGCCCTCTGAAGACATGGAGCTTTGTTGATCTTTTTCACTGCTGTATTCCAACAACTGAAACAGGGCCTGGTACAAAATCCATACAGTTATTCCCTGCTTTTTCCAAGTTCCCTTTACACTACTTTGCTTTTTACAAAAGACCTATGTTAGTACCTGTTTTCAACACACGATAGAAATCTGAAGAGGATTTTGCTTCTATGAAAAAAGGCGAAAAGTGACATAGCATTCAGTGTTTGTTTTGCAATAAGCCTACCGGTTTAGCATTCAGTGTTTGTTTTGCAATAAGCCTACCAGTAAGCGTGCAGCCCCATCAGTAAGAGTGACAAGTTCTGGCGCCAAGTTCTTTCCCCGGAACTACACTTAGAATCTCAGCATAAAGCTACTGAATCTTTGAACTGTGTCTATAAGCGTCTGTGCTTCACCTCAATTTATTTTGTGCATCCGGTTAGTAAGATGTGTCCTAAGATGATCCTTCTTTGCTTTAAGCCGTTTTGGCTTAAGAAAGGTTTCATAGGAATGCTCTGCTCTTGGATAGTGCTGGAGTGGTCTGTTTGTGCATGCTCAGTCATGCCCAACTCTTGGTGACCCCATGGACTGTAGCTCACCAGGCTTCTCTGTCCATGGAATTTTCCAGGCAAGAATACCGGAGCGGGTTGCCATTTCCTTCTCCAGAGGATCTTCCAGACCCAGGGATTGAACCCATGTCTCTGGCATCTCCTGCACTGGCAGCCAGATTCTTTACCACTGAGCCACAAGGCAAGTCCCACTTATATTTGATAGATATGTCTTGAATATGGAGTGGATGAATGAATGCCCTGTGGCTTTCATACCCCCAGGCACACCACAGATTAGCTCCGTTTGTGATGACAGTTATCAATCTCTAACGAGAATTTCTCTAATGAGGCTATGAAAAGACTGTAGACAGGCAGTGAGGTATGAGGGACAGTGGCGGTGTCAGAGTGGAGAAGTGGAGTGGCATGAACTTGATCAGGGATCCCACAAATGGCAGCCTCCCAGCCACTGAGCAGCACCAGTGTGTTGACTGCCCACCAGATTCTAGCAATCACTTCTACCAACCAAGAAAGACCAGCAGCAAGATCTCCTCCGGTACTGAGAGCCAAAAAAGAAACAAAGAAATCCTATCACCATGTCCCGGCAAAGCCTCTGGGGAAGTTCATTTGGCCTCAGAGCAGCTTATTGTACTTGTTGAATCATGAAAGCCAGACTCTGTTCTAGTTTTTCAGTGCTGGGGTTAAACCGCTGAGCTGTGGACTCAGCTTTCAGATTTTTCAACTTTTTATTGTTATTTTAATTGATTGATTTATTTTTGGTTGTGCTGTGTCTTCTTTGCTTTCTCTAGTTGTGGTGATTGGAGGCTAGTTCACTTGCACTTCATTGCAGGGCGAGGACTTCTCATTGCCGTGGTTTCTTTTGTTGAGCAGCACAGGGTTTAGGCACTTGGGCTTAGCTGCTCCATAGCATATGGAATCTTCCTGGACCAGGGATTGAACCTGCTTGGCAGGTGGATTCTTATCCTCTGTGCCACCAGGGAAGTCCCAGGTTTTTCAACTTTCAACTTAAGTGTTTGTACTTCCTTTTATTTTTTTTAAATTACAGGCAGCATTTATATGTTATCTTTAGTCACAACCCCTAAATAAATGTATATTTTGTATTTAGCTTCTTCCCTGTGAAAAGTTACAGTGTTAGTCATTCTGTTGTGTTTCACTATGGACAACCCCCTTGGAGTGTAGCCCATCAGGCTCCTCTGTTCATGGAATTCTCCAGGCAAGAATACTGGACTGGGTTGCCATTCCCTTCTCCAGGGGATCTTCCTGACCCAGGGATGGAACCTGAGTCTCTTGTCTTGTAGGTGGATTATTTATCATCTGAGCCACCAGAGAAGCCCCCTACTCTTTACCTATTTTTGTCCTTATTTATCAATCCCAGAATCAGAGGTCACTGGTTTTAAAATGTTTGAGATCATTACACAGGCTATATTAAAAACTTTATAGTATGAGTGGTAAGAAGTACAGTGTTTTTTCCAGTAATATACTAGATGTATATAATCTCTAAATGTAATATATTTTATATATTCTCTAAATGTAATTTACTAAGACTATAAATATATAAAATGTAACAATATACTAAAAACTGTATTATACGACAATTTACCAAACTCTGAAAAATAGGAAAATTATATTTAGGAAAGCAGAATTAAATCCTGAAGGAAAAATTAACAGACATTAAGAGAAAATTTCAGAAATACAAATTACCAAGTTTGAAAAATAAAGCTTGGTTAGAAAAGCAGAAGGGCCTAACAAAAGGCAAAAAAATACATATTTTTTTAAAAGCTATGAAGAATTCAAAATTCTAAACTTAAGCAGAGAGAAACAAGATTGGAAATCTCTTCTGACTTTGTCTTTGGATCATTTTAAAAAAAAAGAAAAAAAAATTAAAGCCAACAGCTGGTTTTCTATAGAACAAAACTACTATTTTTATAATGATACCCTGGGTTCTTACAACAACCTCATGAAATAAACAGGGTGAGCATTATTATCCTTTCAGTTATATTTGAAAAACCAGGGGTCAAAAACAACTGACTCATCCAGGAACCTATAGCTAGTTAAGTTGCAGCTCAAGGTTTGAATCTAATTCCTTCTAATCCTCTGCATCACAATGTATCAACAGAGAGCAAGCTCCAAAACCAAACCTTCAAAGCTCTAGAAATTCTTAGGATATACGTGGTAAAGAGTCACAGATCCTGCCCTTTGGTAACCAACCATTCCTGAGTTGCGTACATTAACTGTCTCAGCATAACTTGCCTCATCCCTATTCCAATTCTAGGATCTCCCTTCTTCTGTCTTAGCTCAAATCCACTGTAAACTTCCAACTTGTGTTTCTTTTATAACTCTCTCTGCCAGCCTAATTATAATACGAATTACTTTCTCCACTTACTATGCTGGGATGAGTCTACAAACACTGCTATCTGTGTGTCTACGGACTCATGCTGTTTACCCCCAACCAAACTGGGCTTTCTCCATGATTATGCAGCCCTTCCCCTAAGGTCTCAATTAAAATTCTTTGTAGATGACTTCCCAATCCCAAATCTACTGTTTCCACCCCTGACTGTTCACTGAAGTTGCAACATATTTGGCCACTGGTTAATAATTACTAACGTCTCCTTCCCCCATTTTTTTCTAATGGTGCTTAAATCTGGTTGGTCTTATAGGCTGCAAATCATCAAGAATCATGTGCCCATACAGGCAATGTGGGTTTGATTCCTGGGTCAGGAAGATCCTCTGAACAAGGAAATGGCACCCTACTCCAGTATTCTTGACTGGAAGATTTCATGGGCAGAGGGGCCTGGCAGACTACAGTCCATGGGGCTGCACAGAATCAGACATGACTGAGCACATGCACCCTGAGTGCTATAATATCAAGCCTTACATCCATCAGGAACTAGGACTTGATTCTTTTACTGCTGTGTCTCCAAAATGGCCTGTGATTTCCTATTTCCATGGCTGTGACCCTAGCTCAAGTTGTCATTCTCTCACATCTGTTTTGAAAACCCACTCCTAAGTGGACTTCCTGACTCCAGTTCACCACCCCCATCCATCCAGCCACATCAACAACTGATTACTTTCCTAAACCTCTGCTTTGACTGTATGACTCACATTTTTTCTAAACCCTCCAACAACTCCTTATGTGGCTCAATAGTGTGTAAGCCCTGTATATGGAATTCAGACCCTCTTTCACACTGATGTCCATCCTTTCTTAGCATTTAAACACTCTGTAATCTCCAGCTGTATACTCTTGAACACAGTCTGTACTTTTGATCTTCTGATTTAGCTTATGCCGTTTGCAGTACCTTCCCTACTACCAGTAAAATTTTACCAATCATTCAAGACCTAGCTCAGTACAAATGCCACCTCCATCACCTACACAATGAAGCTTTTCTCCTAGTTAAATAAGACAACTGTATCAGTTCAGTTCAGTTCAGTTTGTCATGTCTGACTCTTTGCAACCCAATGGACTGCAGCACACCAGGCTTCCCTGTCCAACTACCAGAACTTGCTCAAACTCATGTCCATTGAATCAGTCATGCCATCGAACCATCTCTTCCTCTGTCGTCCCCTTCTCCTCCTGCCTTCAATCTTTCCCAGCATCAGGGTCTTTTCCAATGAGTCAGTTCTAAGACAATTGTATGTGGGTGGTACAATTCTAAGGGATGCCGTCCATATCATTCATTATCTAGAGTTATGTTGAGAGAACATTCTCTACAACCATATTCAGTGGCTTTGCCTTTGATTCTTTACCGCATTTCTCTGTCAGCTCCTTCTGTTGATTTTTAACTAACACCTCCTTTGGTGCTTTTAAAAATAGATTATTTATACATATGTCTTATCTCCTTTTGCAGGCTATAAGCAATCTGAGGACAGAAATAGGTTATAGTAACTTTTGCTATACCAGAGCTTGTTGGTATCACATCTGTGGTTAGAATGAAGAGGAATATGTGCTATGATCTACTCTATTTCTCTCTCCTAAACTGTGCTACAGGCAACCTAATAAATGAAAAATTCTGGGATGTCACATATGAATACTTGTCATCAGCTAGTTGACTAAATACATTTTTAACTTTTCACAGTGATAATTTCACATTTGATGTCAAATAATCACAGCTTTAGTATATTTTCTCCTAGAGGCAACTTCTTTTTGTTTCTGGTTCATTATCTACATTCCTTCCCTGTATTTAAAATATCAAGCCCTCCTCTTCATTTTCCAGTTATAGGTTGGAGATCTAACTATTCCATATGCTTTCTATTTTAGTGTTCTGATATTTGTCCTGGTTTAATTTGTTTTAGTTCAGGGAGGAATTTTTGCTACAAACCCAAGTCATTTCTTATACTTTCCCTTTTTTTGTTAACCAAGAAAATGTCTGTAATACAAATTATATCCAATTTTTAAAATATATAATTACAAGTTCACATTTCATTTCTATTTTGATACTTTTTACTATGGTTATTCTTATTTCTTGGAAGACTTCCTCTCCTACCATGCCCCAGCTTATCCTCCCTCCACCACATCCCTTTCCCCAAATTATATTCAAATTTCCTTGGCAGGTTTTAAACCTCTACTGTTACAGAGAACAAAGCTTTCTCTATGTAATGGGTGCTCAACAAATGGTCACAAATGATACATACACATTTTGACTTTGGGGTTTGCAGATTCATGATAATGAGCTGCTTTTTACTTCCTTTTATATCTATCTTTCCCTCAACATTTGAATTCTTATTTACATCTATTTTTACTACATAAAATTTACTCTCACATTATTGCAATTCTTTGATGTAGTCATTCATCTCTTCATTTATTCAACAGATACAGTCATCATCACTTGCATGTGCAAAGTATAAACTATATAGTTTAGTGGGATCCCATAAAGAAATTCAGAAACAAGTCCTGTCCTCTCAGAGCTTATGGTTTATAAGAGGACACAAAACGTGTATGTAAGTAAATGTGATGCCTTCCTAATTTATCAGTATGGTATGAAATGTAATATAAAATATAATTGCGTGTGTGTGCTCAATCGGGTCCCACTCTTTGCAACCCCAAGGACTGTAGCCTGCCAGGCTCCTCAGTCCATGGGATTTGCCAGGCAAGAATATTGGAGTGGGCTGTCATTTCCTCCTCCAGAGGATCTTCCTGACCCAGGGATTGAACCTGCAACTCCTGTGTCTACCCCATTGGCAGGTGGATTTCTTTACCACTAAGTCACCTGGAAATCATAGAGGTTACTTTCATTTGGAAAGTCAGCTTTTCAAAGGGGTGGTTTCTGACCTGAGCCTTGAGAGAGCTTTGCCGAGATAATGATGAGTAAGGTCACCTATTTCACACCAACTCCTCAATTATTCTGTGATGAGTTTATTTCTAAACAATCCGGGTCTTCTTTAACCTGCTTCATTTTCATTCATTTAATTATATCAGTAATATTTCAGATTCTAAGAAAATAAGTTAGCCATTGCCTATATGCCTATCTTCCCCTTGCTGTACACACTTTGCTGTCCTGACCAAAATCAGCAACTTAAACATACACGTATAAGATAAAAATAAACCTTACTGCACTTTTTAAAAGATTGTTCATCTTACTTTATTGCAGTAAGAACACTTAACACAAGATCCACCCTCTGAACACATTTTTAAATACACAATATAGCTTTTTTTTTTAAACTCTAAGCATTATGTTGGACAGCAGATCTCTAAAACATACTTATCTTGTAAAACAAAAAACCTTTTAAAAAAGGTCATTTCCCAAGAACCATATTCCTTACCACTTAATAAGCTTTTCATTTAGGGTTTGTTTATTCCCTCAGTCACTCATTCAAAAGACATCAACAGAGCGCCTACAATGCTTAGGCAACAAGTGAGGTGCTCGTGAGGAGATACAGCAAGAAGCAGACAGCCTCGGTTCCTGTCTGCATGTCCCCTGACTGGTAGACGTGTGTTAGTTGCTTGACTACAGCCTTTAAAATGCCATCTTTTTTTTTCCTCCTAGGCCAATGCCCTGGGTTTTTCCATCAAAATCTATTCTCCAAATGTCACAGGACAAGTACCACAATTAAATACCACATGACTTGTGTGCCAAAACAGGATCCCAGTGATGCCATCCAAAAGCAAACCACAGAGGACATTACCTGAACCTTGAAGGTTCAATTAACCACTTAACGTGTGCGTGGTGGATGTCTGGCTTAAGGGAACTGAAACGGCAGATAGGGAAGCAGCAGTAGGTTTGTACTAGGATTCAAGGGCAGAGAAGTTAAGTTTTTAGGAATAACAATTATTTCAGCTTAGGGAATACTGGGCCTGAAAAGAGAGTCAAGTGTTCCTTTACAGTATTTGATAGGAAACATGAGTCTAGAGAGGGCTAGGATGGAAGCAGGAAAAAGAGAGAGTGCTATTCATGCCCCAGACGTGGTGATCAAGGGCATGATTCAAGGTAAAAATGAAGTCTGCATAATAGCAGGGTTAAAGTGTGAGAGGCATATGCGACATAATTACTATTATTATATGATGTTATTTTGGGTTGCTAAAAAAGTGACGTTTGATAAAAAGAGAATTCCTGGAGGAGACAAGAGACTCTGTGACCCAGTTTCCCCAGGGAAGATTCAGTAGAGAGAGAAATCTCTGTCCCAGATTCAGAAGGGAGAGCTGGAAGGACAGTGACATGAAAGTAAAAGGCGAAGCTCCCCAGAGACCGCGTCTGTAATAATCTGGGCAAGTAAATGATCCTCCAACCATGAGGGGGTGCAGGGGAAGAATGGAAGCTTTAGAAAAATGAAAGAACACTCATACCCTACTGGAATACATGGGAGTGCATGGGCAGAACAGAATTAATAGCCAGTTGGCAGCAGTAAAATGGGACAAGCATGCATGATGATGGACCAGGTTAATGCCATTCAGGGTGCTCCCCACACCACGTCTGCAACTATTTTGGAAGCTAAGGCAGTAGACAGGAGAGGGGAGAGGAGATGTAAATAACAGCGCCCTCCCAGTCCTGTCCTCCTGGTCTTCCTTCTCCCCGAGCCCTCCACAGACCCACACAACCCCAACCTCAGGTATCTATCCCTGGCTTGTATTCATTGCATCCAGGGTTCTGGACTGTGATGAGGTACAGTGAGGACCAGTCATGTGGCAGGTGGCACCTTACCTTGATGCTTTCCCTCTCCTGACTACAAGGGACTTTGACCTCTACTCCTTTTCCTTAAAATAGCAGGGAAATGTTTTTGGTTTGCACTTGATTGAGCATTTAACAAATGAGATACGTTTCCTATCATGTTACAATAACCACAGCGAATTGAAATTGGTTTTATTTATTCTTCTTCTATTTTATTTTAGTCCTACTTTGCTCTATTCCTCTTGTTTATTTTCTGGCCTCAAAAATAAGCACTCAGGAATTCCCTGGTGGAACAGTGGTTAGGACTTTACACCTTCACTGCTGAGGATGTGGGTTCAGTCCCTTGTTAGGGACCTAAGATCCCATAAGCCATGTGGTGTGGCCAAAAAAAAAGAAAAGGTAACACTCAACTGTTAATGTTTTGTATAACTCCTATACAAGACAGATCCACTAATCTGGAGTAACACTGCTTGCCTTTCAAAACTTGAGAATGCACAATTCAATGTAACAGTTTCAGCTGCCAGACTGACATCAGCCTGATAGAAGACAATACATGCTGGCATCTAGGATGCTGTGTAGTTCCGGTTATATCTTTTAGCTTGAGTTCTAAAAACTTACCAATGTACAAAAGTAACAGTGTTGATAGAAGCCACAATTACACTTCTTGAAACTCTCTCTCTTTCTCTTGCAACATGCTGAAAACCAAGAAACATGCTTATTTGCTTTAAGACAGATTCTGAAGTATATCATGACCTGGGTACTGTAAAGGGCAGTTTTTACTTTTCCATAAACACAGGAGCAAAAAGCTTACACAATTGGGTGGGAAGTTTACTTTCATAATTTTACTATAGGGAGGACTTCAACACAGTCTCCCCAGTTAGTTAAAAAATTCTCTACGCATATGCAAATACATATACAGAAAATGCATATATGTGCTTAATATGTGAATGCATACACATGCAACATGATATAAGAGAAAATAACATGCCAAATGGAAAAACCATAACTGAATGTAAAGTCAAAGTACTGGTCCTGGGCAGTATGTGGAAAGAGTAAAATAGTGATCAGAAGTCAACTATCATAAGATGAAAGGTATCTTAAAACAAATTTTGTATTTGGCTTTAAAAAAATACTGAGTAAGCTGAAATACGTTAAAGGCTCCAAAATCCAGAGTGAGGTCAAATATATGAAGTGTGAAAGAGGAAAGCACTGAAAATATCTTGACTAGGAGGTGATATCAAGAATGGGGCTTACAGGAGGAAACGAAGGTGGAATTTAGAAGGGCCAAGGAAGGTTCTGTGGCAGCAGCTCAGAGAAGATGAAAATAATCACTGCTGCTAAAGAAGGAACTAAGCATGTCTTGGTTATAGTGTGGGAAAGAGGAGGGGAGACGTGCCTCCCGAGCTCCATGACCAGGAACACGATGAGCAAGATTCTGCTGCTTATAGAAAAAGAGAGTGCATACCCTAAGAAGGGTCAGGAAGACAATTCTGTGAAGGTATTTCACAGGTAAGTGGAGATGTGGGACTAAAGAGACAATGGGAGATCAGAAATGGAGCTAAAAGTGGGAAGACATTGATTAGGAGCTGCCATCGTGAGGGTGAAACACTTCTTAAAAGATGTTATGAGCACATGCATGGTATGCGAAGTGGCGAGGCCAACCTTACTGATGAACATCTTTAGTAAAATGAAGTACCTTATTTCATTATCCTCTTCATTAATCTGTCTGTTTTCAACTGTCCTTGTAAGATTTGGTTGTTTCTTCTGGGAAAAGAACAATGATATGTATTATAAAATTATCATGTCCTATTTAAGAGGTAAATAGTCTCCACTTCCATGTTTTCGTCAGCAGGCAGGCAGCCTATGAAAATACTTTTGCAGTAAGAAATTACGAAAAATGCATGGTACTATCACTCAAAAGTTTCAGGATGTTGGAGATGAAAGAGTAGTAAAGAAACTGAAAGATCTAAATAGTCATCAAATTAAAAAGACATTTCAAAAAGCTGACTTGCAATCATTTAGCACATTTAAAAATTTCAGACAGGCTTCAATGAGAAGAGAAATAAGAGTAGAAATCCAAAAACAGCAGATCATACAAACAGCATTTCTAGCTAATTTTAAGCACATCATATATTTATTCCTTTTTATATTTAGTTCAGACTAATAAAAACAGTTTTCATTTTCTTAAGTATGTATTCTCAATTAGAGGAGTGATCTTCAAAACATAAGGAGGAATAGGGGAACCTTTCTAAGGTTTATATTCTGTGGAGGCTATAATTTAAGACATATCCTATCTTACTGTTTTCTTGGTAGGATCCTTTCTTAGAAAAGGGCAGTTAACCATTTATGTAATGTAGAATGAACAAATAAATATGTAAAGTTTTTGATTAAGGGGGAAAAATAAAAAAGAATAACAACACTTACCTTCCAGTATAAGGCCCCAAAAGCAAACCCGATCACAAGGGAAAAGAATGCTGGCAATGCTACGGCTGCCCATTGTAGGTTGGAATCTTCAGTGGAATTTGAGGCCTTCCCTGTAATTTAAACAGTACAGTGGTGAACACCACATACCCATATCCATGCCAGAGGTTTTGCTCTTAATGCTGTGGTTGTTCCCAACTGTTTCTGAAATGTACTCTGGACCTATCTGTTTAAAATATTTAACATACTGATTTTTCCACTTTCAATACAAGTTCATGTCGTTTCTGAAAGATATAAGGTGAAAAAGAAACCCCACAGGCAGAAGGCTGCCTGACTTAGTTAATGTGGACCCATAGGGAACACAGATAACATACCTGAAAATGATGTCTATCTAATCAAGCAAATCCATCTTCTATGCCTTTATCTTCTAACACCTTTTCACTTTTTTACATGTCACATCTTGCCAAGAAAATTTAAAGATGACATTCTGCAACCTGATCAAGGTCTTGATGCATCAAGCTATGTCTGGCCTGTCTCAAATTTTAAGTTAATATCTGAATATTATGCTTAGGGTATTTTCAGGGACCTCAAGCTTAGAATTACGGTGTCTCTTCATTGCATTTACTGGATACCAAGTTGGCATTTACTGGATACCAGGCAGTGCATTGCACTGTGCTATGGACTAGAGGTTTCAATTTTTCAGGCTTTCTATGTTAGAAAGCCAGAGACTACTGAACAGGGAAGAATGGCTGGAAACACCAGTGTTTCCCCATAAAACTGAGAGAGAAAACCTGCACATGAAATCAACTTGGGACACCTCCCTTCATCCTGCTTTGATATTTCTCGAGAAGCAGAATGATTCAGGAATTAAACAACAAAACTCCCCTAAGGGTCTCTTGCTCCCATCACAAAACTTAACATTTTGACAGATTTTTCCTCTCTGTCTCCTTACAAGAAACAACTTCCTGGTTTGAGAACATGGACACGTGTGTGTCAACTTGTAAGAGTTAAACTTTCAGTTCTCTTTGGAAGATGTAATACATTTATAAATTATATACTTTGAGCAGTCATATGATCAAAATGTAAGCCAATTAAGTACAAGTGGCTGTTTTGGGTTCTGATATTTCCCAATGATACTTGGGTTACTGTGTCAGCCTACAGTAATATTAAGTACCTAAAGTACATGATCTAAAAGAATCAAACCACTGTATGTGTATTAGCATTTAAGAGGGAAAAATAAACTTATAGATTTAACCTGAGAGGCAAGAAACAAATCTTATCTATTGTAGTGAGAATAGGAATTGCCCTTCTCCCTACCATTTGGAAACTGGGAACAGAAAACTCACTAACTCTACAATTCTTATGTTTCCAGAGGTTTTCATAATAGTAAGTTTAGGTGTGCGCTGGGGAAGGGTAGGGGAAACATGCTGAGTAATGGTGCCCCTTATACTTAAAGGAGATTGAGTAAAGAACTGGACTCTTCCATTCATGTAACTATGAATCACTTCCTAAGAGCAGACTGACAGATCTTTTGGCCAACCCCATGGGAAATATGTTTTAGGCATCTTAAAACTCAACATGAATTTTATCACCAAGATAAGCCTAAGTTATAAAATGGGATTTGGCATAATTGAAGGAACACTATTATTACAATAATAAAGCTATTTAAGGGTTACATAAGATTATATGTGCTTGTCTGAGATTTTGCTACTATTTATAAAAGTGACTTCTTTGAGGAAATGTGTTTGGAGTTACAGGCAATTCTGGCCATTTTAGAAATGTTTGTATCACTACTGGTAAATAATAATTTGGGTATTTGTGTTTGTATTCCAGTGACATATTCGAATTCCCACTGACGGCCAACACTGTCTATTTTGATTGCTGGCATGTGATTATGCTTTGGCCAAGTGACATATCCAGACATATACAGAGAACAAAGAAAGCTATGAATATTCTGTCCCCAGACTTGATGGAAAACTAACCAGTGGGGATGGTACTACAGAGAACTCCAATGCCCATGTTTGAGCAGCCAGATGCCCCAGAGTCAAGGCAGCTAACCATCTGTTCTTCCTGTTCTATCCAAAGGCCAAATCTTGAAGTATTATTAGTCAGACCAGAGGAAAGATCATACCCACCAGCAGTAAGCTGAAAGAACTTGTTACAGAGTGAGTTGCTCTGGGATTCCCCACTCTAAATCTTTCTCAGCTAGGAGGGCAGCCCCCAGCGGAGGTGTTGCAAATAAAGCCAAGCTGGAGGAGTGGCTAAAGAAAGCACAGCTCAGCCTCCCAGAACACTGTGACTTGTGAACCAAAGTCCTACCCCTAGGACTGTGGCCCTGAGCAAAGTTCTGGACTTTGACTAACACCTAGCACCAGGCCTCCTGTATGAGGGAGAAAAGGAGATAGGAGGTGGTCAGATCCACAGGAGCTGACGTCACCTTCTACAGAGGCGCCACTTCCTTATTTCTCTCTTCATGTAAATGGTTTCACAGCTGGGCCTTGGGTCCTCTTCAGTGACCTGCCATCCCTCTTCCAGGAGAGAAAATCTACTCCATTAGAAAAGGCTTGCTTACGCCTCCATGGTGTGATTCCCAATACTTGCTACTGCTGCTATCCATCAGGGGTCAATGAGATCTGAATTATGTGCCTCAAGGGCCAAATGAAGGGTGTGCGTGTGTGCTGAATCACTTCAGTTGTGTCTGACCCTTGCGACCCCATGGACTGTAGCCCTCCAGGCTCCTCTGTCCATGGAATTCTCCAGGCAAGAATACTAGAGTGGATTGCCATTTCCTACTCCAGGGGACTTTCCCAACCCAGGGATCGAAACTGTGTCTCCTGCATTGGAAGGGGCATTCTTTTCCACTAATGCCACCTGGGAAGCATAAATGAAGGGTATTGGGTCCAAAGCGTTGCTTTTATATAAAAATGCTTCTAAGTTTATGGGGGTGGGGAAGCTCATCTGGACAGGATTTGAGTAATCCTGAATTCCTGAGTTCTTATTAGTTGTTCTCATTATTATGAAAACTGTTCAGCGTTCAAAATTGGTGGGAACTGACTTGTGTGGTTTGACTAATAATGCCGGACATCTGTACAAACACAGACCACAAAAACCTGTGCTAGAGTTCTGCTGAGTTTCTTTGTAGAGTGAGTCTGCTTATGGGCACCATGCCCATGAATACGTCTCTCTTCTCGATCCTTAGAAAACATGCAACTCCGTACTCTCCCCTTGATTCAGAGCTCACCGCAGGCTCGCCACTTACTGACCCGGCGTCGCTGCCTCTTAATTGTTCTAATAACTCTTGATGAACATGTACTATGCATCAGGCATGGTGCTAAGTACACATGTGCTAACTCATTTAAGACTCATAGAAAACTTATGAAGGAAAGATTATCAACCTCAGTTTGATCGAGGAGTCTAGAGCGATTAAAACACTAGCCCAAGATCACACAGCTAGCCAAGGGCTAGAGCCGGGCAGTGGTCTTTCTAGAAGATGTGTAAGGTAATGTCAAAGTAAGGATCTTCTCTCTGTCATTTAAATATACTGTCTGTAAGGATTGCAAACTTAAACATTTTTAAAACACACTTTAGCTTGGTACAAAGAATATTACCACTACTTTGAAAGTACAATTTCCTTTGGATAACTTTTACATGTTTACCTTATCCCATGATTCTCCCTATAAGCTACAGAGAGTGCACTTACACCTCTGAACTGCTCCATCACATGCCATGGTCCTCTGACCAGTATGGCAACAATTGGGGTCTTATCCCTGAAAACAGCATGGCTTCTTCAAATTTCCCTCAACATACGCCCCAAAACTTCTTACTTTCCTTATGCTACAACTAAAGACATTTACATACTTCTATTAAATATAGTATATATAGCATAAAATATGAATATTTTGATTTGTGTCTGCTTCTCTAATGAGACTATACACTCCATAACTATCCATGGGTATCTAAGTGCCATATTCATGAGTGAGAACACCTAGCCAAAAGCTGCTGATCGATCATGCAAGACCCACTTTTTTTTTTTAAGAAGAAAGGGAGAAAAAGGGAAATAAAAAACAAGTCTGGTCATTCACATTGTCATTTAAAAACTACCGACAGTCTCAAAGGTATAGGACCGAACAGGTGTTATATATTCAGTTGTCATGTAAGTAGAAAAGATTTTGCATTCAACCCTGATGATAGCAATTTAACCTTCCCAACGTAACTAATTATCATACTAAACAAATTATACAAGGCAACTACTTTCAGACCTTGACCAAAAGGCAATGTGAGAGTGTAATCCCTGGGAGAGGGAAAGTGCAAGAGATAAGACCCACAACTGTCCTGACTTGCTGGCTGGGTGACAGCTTTTGACTTAGTGGCCTCACTGAGATAGGACATCAGAGAATGAAGCTTAGGGCTCTGCCTTAGCTGAAGGCAGGGCGGTTTGTGAGGCAGGGTTATTTTGGGGAGAGGAACTGTGCAGAAAAGAAGTGCTACAAGTGTCTGGAGGAGACTCAATCATTGGTTGAATAATAAGCTATACATGCATAGGAAGAAACTTCACAAAAGCTGGCAATAAACAGTGTCCAGGAAACCATGACTTAAACAAAGACCCTAGCAGTCAATTCAGAGACAAAGAAGTTCTGACAAGCAAGAATGGAGAGATTTTCTAGGCATTCAAGAAATAGCTCAGCGACCCCATGCCTTAGAAATAAGGCTACTCTCCCTCCACCCTCTAAGAAAGCTTAAAAAAAAAACAAAAAGCCTAGGAAGGAAGAGAAAGCTGATCTGCTAGGAACTGAACTAACTGCCTATCAGAACAAAACAGTCGCTGAAGGAATGCTACAAAATCCAGATACTCAACAACATAATACCTATAATATCCAGCATATGTTAAAAAATTACTAGCTATCTAAAGGAAGCTGTGACCCACAATCAGGAAGGAAAAAAAAAATCAGTTAATAGAAACCATGATGGGATGACCTACATATTGAAATTTGAAAACAAGAACTTTAGATACACTATTGTAACTATATCCAAGAGCCAAAAAAGAAAATATTGTCATAATGAATATGCAGATGGAAAATCTCAGCAGAAAAATAAAAATATAAAAGGAATCAGATGAAAATTCTAGAACACAAAGTACAAATTTAGAAATGAAAAAAATGCACTGGATTCAATCCCATAGAATGGATAGCACCGAGTGAGCCCTATGTAAACTATGGACTTTGGGTGATACGAGGTGTCCATGAAGATTCCTCCATTGTACAAATGGACCACTCTAGTGGGGGATGTTGATAATGAGAGAGGCTATGCATGTGTGGCAGGGAGTGTGTGGAAAACCTCTGTCTATTCACCTCAATTTTGCTGTAAACCTTAAACTGCTCTAAAAATATAAAGTCTTAATAAAAAAAATTAATGGAAAAAGGAAAACTTACTGGAAGAAAAATTTAGCAGATGACAGAAAAGTCAGGGTACTTGAAAATAGGTTGAAATTATTCATCTTGAAGATTAAAGAGAGGTTGGAAAAAAAATTAACAAAACTTCCATGATCTGTGAGACTGATTTTATCAATAATATATGTGGGATTATTATGTGTGTGATTGTACATATGTGTGATTCTTAAACTTACATATCCAAGAAGCTTGACAAACAAGAAAACCATTCCTAGGCGCATCTTATTTAAACTCCTAAAACAGAAGTAAATTTTGAAAGACGGGGAGCGGAAATGACTCAGTACATATAAGGAAAAACATCATATAAATGCTGGCTGCCTTTTTGTCAAAAACAATAGAAGCAGGAAGACAATGGAGTGACATCTTTAAAGGACTCAAAGAAAAAAACTCTTGTTAACCCAGAATTTCGTATCTAGTAAAAAGCACCTGCAATACTGAAGACAAAGACATTTTTCTATTAAAAGAAAAAGAATTTGTTGGCAACAGATCTGCACTACACGAAATGCTAAAGGAAGCTCTTCAGCCAGAAAGGAATTAGCGCTAGACAGAAACTTGGATTTACAAGAGGAAATGAGGAGTAACAAGAAATAATAAATATGTGGGTAAATGGAAAATAATTTTTTTTCCTTCTTTTTAAAAGATGGGCTTAAGCAATAATTTTAAGACTGCATTGTGAGGTTTATAACCTGTGTAAATATATATGTCAGCACAGCACAAAAGATGGTTATAGGCAAGTGGAACTATCCTGTTGCAAGATTCTTACATTGTTTCTGAAGTGCTACAACATTAAATAAAGTTACAAGTTAAGATGTATATGGTAATTCCTAGAGCAACCACAAAATGTCAAGAGGTGCTGTGGAAAAGACAACAGAGTAATTAAAATAGAGCACTAAAAGTCAATCAATCAATGAACACAAAAGAGGGCTGGAAAGGAGGAACAGAGGATCAGTAAGCATGTGGTGCCAATAACAAAACTGTCAGCCTACATCTAACCAAACCGATAACTGTATTAAATACAAAATGGATGAAACAGCCTAATTAATGAAAATAAGGGACTAGATAAAATAGCAGGGCCCAACTGCATCCTGTCTATCAGAGATATACTTTCAAATAAAGATAAGAAAAACAACATATATGAAAACAGTAAATATAAGAAAGGCCGGCTCTACCAATGTCAAACAAAATATGCTTCAAAACAAGAGCTCTAGCAGAGTTAATAAGGAATATTTCAGGAAGATGTAAAAGTCAATTACTCAGGAAAGATATAACAATAATAAATATATAAGTACTTAATAGAGCTGCTAAGGAGGTGAAGCAACAACCTTAGAACCAAAACAAGAAACAACCAAACCCACAATCAAAAGGAAAGATTTTTAATACCCCCCTCAGTAAACGATTAAAAATTTGACAAAAAATGTAATGACAGAAGATCTGAAAGCTATCAACAACTTGTATCAAATTTCAGAATGCTACACCTGAAACTTTAATATTCATAAAATGTCTCAATAAATTTCACAAGACTACAGTGTATGTTCTCTGATAGTAATGGAGTTAATTTAGGAACCAATAATAAGATATCTAGAAAAATCACATATTTTTAGACAACAAACAACCCACTTTTATATTCCCATGAACAAAAGAAGAAATCACAAGGAAAATTATTTTTAAAGAAATATAATGGAAACACAATATATCAAAATATGTGGAATTCAGCTAAAGCTGCTTATAAGGAAATTTATACCTTTAAGTGCTTATTTTAGAAAAGAAGAATAGTTTAGAGTCAATGATCTAATTTTTCTACCTTGAGAACTTAAGAAGTTAGAACAAGTTGAACAAATTAAACCCAAGGTAGACGTAGGGAAATTATAAAAGGTAAGATTATAAATCAATGAAGTACTAACAGAATTTTAGAAGTCAAAAATCACTTCTTTGAAAAGATTAATAAAATTCTTAGTAAGAAAGACCTTAACATATACAGTGTCTTCAAATTTTTCAAATCCAATGGGTATTCAGAATTTTAGATTTTAGAATGTTTCTGTCCTATAAATACTATATATTATATAATATTCTCAAATGAGGTATGCGTAGCACCCTATAGTCAAATGCATTAATACTTCTTAGTGAAAGGCATACCTTAGTGAAAGGCATACCCACTTTTAGAGGGTAAAGATTATAAATAGCCTCATCAAGTCAGGTTTTGGTGGCAAAACGTCCCAAACAGATTGGATTTTAGAGGTTTTCCTTTTAATTTCTGAATTGCAGCATTGCTACTGTGGGTTTGTATTAAATTGATTTCTTTTTTACAGAAAGGCCTTTGATGCTCTTGAACATATGAGAGTGTCCCATTACTAACTTTTAAGGGACGATCCTCTCAGCTAAGATCACAGGATGAATTTTTTCCTCTGACAGCATCCATGAGACTAGCGGGTCAGAATATTTAGTAAATCCAATGACGCTTATAGTGACCTCTGCCTAGGGAGGTAAGTTTAGTCTGTTGTGTCCGACTCTTGCGACCCCAAGGACTGTAGCTCATCAGGCTCCTCTGTCCATTGGATTACATTTGGGGAAAAAAAAGGACATCAGACTTCCAGAAAACTGGATTCTTCTTCACGAACAAGGATAGAAATTTCAGAGAAAGAAGCATATTGTCCCCCAACATATAATTTTATAGTAAAATTTTTTTAAAAAATCATCAAATTTCCAAACATACAGTAGTAAATAGTGTTATTCACAACAAAACAGAAGACATCCTTGGAATTTTACACAGCCAGCACCTGTATTTTCCATTTAAAAATTCCATTTTTTGTCAGGCAAATTCCATGCAGAATATATTTTGAGTCAACAATGAAAAAAGCTTAAATCATCTAAAAGTAATTTCATGCCTTATTGAAAACTATCTTAGCAGAAAATTTATTACCCCAATTAAATATTATCTCCAGCTTTAGGGAAATCCAATTGTGCAAACCTAATTATTTAAATCTCAGGAAAATCATAACAGGAAGAATAGTAAGAGAACAGAATTAATAGTGGTGATTGCAGAAGTTTCCTTTAAAGCTCATGCAATACTCCTAACAGAAGTTAACTGGAGCCATGCATGCATTAAATCAGACATATGTACTTACTATTACTGCTACGGCTGTCATTCCTAAGGGAGCTGGCTGCAACAGGGGGTAACAGAAATGGTTTTGTGACACTGACTCTGGAATCTAAATAGAAAGCAATAATGTGTCAGTGTTGCATGGCGATGTACATAAATTAAAGAGTCCTCAAAAGGTGAAGTGCAATATTAGAGTACTTTCCAGGCCTGCTTCCCAAATCTTGATTATTCAGATCCTATTTATTTTTTACTGGGTCCTGCTATTCTGTTTGTATTAAGAAATTCACCAAAGTCACCTTACAGGACAAAGATTCACTGCCTACACACGCTAATAAATGTAAATAATGCAAACGGTTGGCAATTGGCCACTTTTTCAAAGTAAGTAATGAAATTAAAATTTTGTATCATAGGGATGGTAGCGGGAGGAAGTCTCAGTACAGGGTAAGTGGTGAAGATGAGAATTCATGACTCAGAGTTAGACCCCTAAGAAAAAGATTTGAGAAGGGGACATTAAGAAGACTGGAAGTGAAGAAGAATATAATTGTATATTACTAGTAAATATCAGGTGAAAATGAGTGACTATCTCATATATCATTTATTCATACACAATTCTGTACTTTGAAGATGATTAAGTGTTGTCTGGGCTTGAACACCAACAAATATATAACTGTTTTTTTCTTTCTTTTGCCACTGATATTTGCTTTTATATTAGACATACACACACACATGTCTTTTTCTAGCTACATATATATTTGAGTCAGAAGTAGATTCTTACCTACACATAAAAGATTCAATCTTGCTTTTTACATTTATTTTAGCAATGCTTGTATGTCTTTACCTTTTTCAGGACTTGATGTTGAGGAAATCACACATTCACTCATTTTAGAAGCCACTATCTCCAAGTCCTTGAAGGCATCGATGGATTTATTAAAAATTCCAAAGAATTTCTCAGGAGTAAACTGCCTGGGTTCTGGGTTCTTAGATGATTTTTTTACATTCTAGAAGAAGAAAAAAATAAAGAAAACAAGATTAGGTTTTCCAAATAGCCTGCAGATTTAACGAATGTCAAAGTAATAGACTACAAATATGTCCTTGACAGATTCAAGTGAAACTGACACTTTTAGACAACTTTTTTTTTTTTTTAAGTAACATTGTTAATGTTTTAGGAACATTATCTATTGAGTTAAATTTGAATTAGATTTTTAAAGTCTTTTTTTGCCTCTCCACAGGGCATGCAGGATCTAGTTTCCCAACCAGGGATCAAACCTGCGCTCCCTGCAGTGGAAGCCCAGAGTCTTAAACCACTGGACCACCAGGAAAGTCTCTAGACAACTGTTTTACAACTCATAATTCAAACTGGCACTATAGGACAAATGATTCTATGCAGTTCAGTCTGGGACTCAATTCCGGATGAAAGGAAGAGGGTGGTGGTGAGGGTGAATAAGGTGAAAGCAACATCATAACAATGAAATAATCCTAACAACAAATTACAAACTGTTCTCTTTAGAGATGTTCATTAAAATCATTACTTCTCATTAAAAATATACACAACACAGAGGTCCAGCACGTTGCCTTCCGTGAAAAAAAATATATATATACACAACACATGCTCCAAATATGCACTAATTAAAAAGTCTAATGATGATAAATACTGGCAAGGACATGGAGCAGAGGGGGTCTCTTATATACCAGTGGAATGACATAAATTGGCACTTTGATATTAGTAAGGTTGGACATGCTCCCATCCTGTGACCCAGAAATTCCACTCCTAGATAACTATAAGGAAACTTTTGCAAGATGTACCAGGAGGTATATTAAGAAAGTTCTTGCCAGCAGTGTTTATAAATTCTTACACCAATCAACAGGAGAGTGGTTTAATAAATAGTGGTATATTGAATCAATGAAATGTTCTATGAACAGAAAAAAAAAAAATCAACTACAACTTTAATAATCAATGTGGATGTGGAGTGAAAGAAGCAAGTCTCAAAAGCATAAAAAGCGTATGATTTTTCTATAAAATCCCCAAACAAGTCAAAGTTATACTTTAGGAATTCAGAAATATATGAAAAGTGAAAGTCGCTCAGTAGTGTCTTTGTGATCCCATGGACTATACAGTCCATGGAATTCTCCAGGCCAGAATACTGGAGTGGGCAGCCTTTCCCTTCTCCAGGGTATCGTCTCAAACATGGTTATCTATAAATAAACACAGGTAATAATAATAAGAGTTAACACCTATGTACCACTTACTATGTACTACTCTAAGTGTTTTATATATGTTAACCTCTGAAACAATTGAGAAATACCACCTGGTATGAATCTCTTGGGTTCTAGCCAAAGTGCCACAGTTAGTAAATGTACACTTTTTGGTATCTGGAATGCTCTTCTAGATAAATTGTCATTTATCGACCAATTAATTCATCTTTCAGGCCCTAGGGCATATCTTATTTTCTTCATGACACCTTGTCTGGTATACTTTACTTTTTGTGACCTCTACTTATCATTGCCATTAGTATTTCATTCATACTGATATGATAAAAAGGGATGCTAACTCTAAGATGTCATTGATTATAAGATACATTCTGATTGGGAAATTAGAAAGCAAAACACTAGAAATGATGAATTAGGGATTAGGTTACTGGAATTATGAGGATTTTAAGATTGGAGAGCACAAATGGGATGGAGGTGGGGTCTTAGAGAGTGACTGGAATTTGAATGGAGACCGAGTATTTGACTGTTACTATACAGCATCATGGTTAAAGCCTTAGGTTTGAACTTCAAGAAGGCCTGTAGGCTAAACCTTGGCTTGTGAACTCTATGCCAAAACAGGTGTCCCAAGAGGTCATTTATTATATAGACACAATGTTATAAAATTAAAAAAAAAAAAAATAAACATTTTACTTTGCCAAATCTGGGGCTAAAAATTCATCATTATCATGTAACATCAGCACCTCTTATTGTCCCCATTTTATGCGTAAAGAAGGGGAGCAAAGCTATTACAGAACAAAGCCAGGATTTGACCTCCAGAATCTCATCCTTAATCTCTAGTGGGTACATGGCTTCTTTAATATGCTTTGAACTCAAAGCACTGCCAGACCCATACTCTGAAGTGACAACTAATCATCAAATGACCCAAAGACGTTAAAATGCACTTCTTTGTTGTGATATTATTACTACAGATAAAAGGTCAAATGTTCATTATAGGCAATTTTCCATTTAAAGGTAAATGAACATTGGTAGAACCTTATCCATGAAATAAAGTCAGGGTTGTTTTTATAAGTGCATTGTGAATACATTTTATTTTTATATTAAGTGACAACATTTAATTGTCTTAGTATACATTTCAGTTGTGATATAACTATAAACATTTATCTCTGTGCTCATCTTCAAAATTTTTTAAATTACAAATTTATAAACTAAAAATCTCACAAACACGTCCCCACTCCTGCCACCACCAATCAGCCATAGGTTACAGAGACAAGTAATAAAAAGCAACCCTAATACAAAGTTACCTCAGATGAGTGTTCTTCCATGCACTCCACAAGGTCATCAACTATTTTCACAAGTTTGTCTATGATAGAATAATTACTCAAGCCTTCAGAAATATTTGAAAACTTGTCCAGAAGATCCGTCAAGCTGACTGACAGTTGTGCCACCATCTCGCTTATCCAACAATGACTAGGCTGTAAGAAATTAAATGCAAAGAAGACAAAGCACCTGTTTTAAGTACAGTCACTGATTGCTGGACAAAAGGTTTCCTTATATCAGAACAGGTTAGTTCTTAGGTTCTGTTTAAGTCATATCTAACAGCTGTTTCAAAATTTCCAAATGCATAAAGATCAGAGGAAATTGTTGATGGTAAAGATTTTGCCCTTCCATGGAAATAAAATTAAGACAGAGCCCTTGACAAGGTTTAGATACTGTGAAATTTAATTCTATCGAAGCATATTTATTTCTCACTTACTGTATTCTAAAATGAATTTTAGACCCAGAGAAATTAAAAAAAAAAAAAAGTTATAGTGGGAAAGATTCCTATTCTTCAAAGAACTTCCAGTCTTTTGGGGAATTGGAATATGAATCAGTAGATCAATAATAGCTTATTTTTCTCAAGATCTTGATAGATTTCAAAGCTTCTTCATAGCTGAGTTTCTGTGGGTGTTAAAAAAAAAAAAAAAAGCCCTGATAGAATGTGGTCTGAGAGAGAAGCACTTTTGTTTTAGTGGCAGGACCAGCTACAGAATTTGTGGGGCTAGAAGCTCAAGCCTTGGAGTCAAGCAAAACTGGGTTCAATTCTGGCTGAGAGAATCCTGACAAGCTACCTAAATTCTCTGAACCTCATTTTGTCCCCCTGTAGAAAGGGGATAATGGAAGTAAGGTAGTTTTGAGGAGATGAGGTATATAATTTGAATGTAAGTTTCATGAGGGTAGGGTTTTTAAATAATTGTGTTCCCTGTGGGGTCCCCAAGACCTAGAATAGTGTCTGGCATATGGGAGTTGCTCAGGAACTAGTTGTTTAACTGATATAGAAGTGGAAAAAAAAAAAAAAGTGAGAAAAAATACTGCATAACAAGGGTCCCACAGTTTCTGGAAAGGGCTAGATGGCAAATATTTTCAAGCTTTGTATGCTAAGAGGCAAAAATCAAGAATATTGTGTAGGTCCAGTTATACAAGAGAAAATGAATTTCCACCCATTCTTGTTACTGTTTAAGATGTAATGATTATAAATGGATATAATTTCTTCTGCATTATTAATAATTTAGCTTCTTTTGTAACACAAGTTTAGCAATAAGAAGAATGGAATTCTTTATTTTGGGTCAACATTTTTGTTCACTTAGGGTTAAAAGCATTCTCTATTATCAAGTAGACTGTAAATATTCATCTGTAAAAAGACAAACTTAAAAAAAATTTTTTTTCATTTATTTTTATTAGTTGGAGGCTAATTACTTTACAATATTGTAGTGGTTTTTGTCATACATTGACATGAATCAGCCATGGATTTACATGTATTCCCCAAGACAAACTCTTTTGTACATGTAATATCAACAACAGACTGGATCTGGTCTATAGAGTGTAGTTTGCCAACCCCTCTTATACATTGCTGCAGATAAATAAAGGTTTAGATTATTAGGGAAAACTTTCTTAGTATATTAGGATGAATTATAACATTTTTAAAAATGAATGTGACACCACTTAAAATAATTGAAAATTTACATACTTTGTATATTGTAATATGCTGTTTTCTCTTATAAAGAACTTTGAAGTCTAGGTTCTGATTTATAATTTTAACTCTGTTAAAATGTTATAATGAAAAAAATAAGATAGATATTAGACAAAGGTAAAATGGTCTTGGCTTCTTAAGATCTCACATAATTTTAAATTATTTCTATTGTAATAAAAATACATAATCAGAAAGGGTAATCGATGCCATGTAAAACAAGTAAAACCCACTACACTTTATTTTTCTACTTAACAGCAGAATATCTATGTGGGGGAAAGTCATGTAAATCGTGTTTTCTAAATTATATAAGAGAGTCATTTTATATTTATTTAATAGAACAATTTCAATTAACATGACCCAGTCTAAGAGGAAACTGGTTTCTCTACTGATAGGTACGTTGCAATTTCTGGAAGCATTAAATGCCATTCAAAACTTTTAGGGAGTGTTGGCTCTGGCTTCAGATAAGTAGAATAAACAAACTCCTAGTGGGAATTAGTTCAATTTGGCCATTTCATTTGACTCACCAACCAAGTTCTCAAAGACTAAGTGTTTCCAAAATATGCTGAGAATGAACTCTTTGTTTTATAAAATCGGTGCTTATCTAAAGCACATGCAAGTTCATATTTGCATCATTAACAAGTCTCTTTACAAGCTGTCAGTCTTTCTTTGGAGGCTGATTGCTCTGCCAAGGTTCCCTCCATTTAGACAGCAACCATTGCCTTTAGATAGTCATCCCTATCAGCAAGGGGCAGATTTCCTAGGATATGGGAAACAGTACATTCTGTAAATATCACTTTAGTAGTATTTATATGGTAGAACAGCCTTCACCTATTAGTTCATCCCACTGAAATTGTGCAAATTTTTCCATGGCAAGTACAGCTCATGTATTAATCTTTTCAAACTCTGTCCTTGCTCCACTTTATGAATAAGCTCACCTGTCCTTCTCTCTGATCCTCTGACGTATAGGAACCAAAATCAGATTCCCCTATTCTGAATTAAGGTACTGTGGTCTGTGCCTTAAATGAACAGGTTGTTTTTTCTTTTTGCTTTCTGTCTGTTTGTTGCTTTTTTTGTGGTTAAAGCAGAGAGGAGCTTGTTTATATGTTTCTTAGTTTTAAACTGGGAACTCTGGGGTGCTTGCTGTCACTTCTGTTTATCTCTATCTTCAACTGAACTCTATGTTTACATTCCTCATTCAAGTTCTTATTTAGCTATGACTACTTGCCCCATGGCCACCCACCCTTGTTTTCACATACCTAATCAACAGTCCAAGCAATCAACTTTTCTCAGAAACATTTTCAACCCTAAACCTGTAATTTCTTACTGTTAAATCATGGAAATCCTATAATCGAATCCTAGCCCAATATCTGCCCCTTTAAGGTTATGAAAAATTCATTGATATTTGACATAAATATTGAGACTACACTGCTGAAAAATACATTTCTAAATACCTTTAACTATTTCATTCATTATACATTCTTGCATAATTTTATTGGAAAAGACTATATAATCAATTCAAAATTATTTCTTTTCACTAATCTGTTTAAACAGCTCTATTTTAGCTTTTAAAGCTTATTGAATTTAGGAAAGATAAAACTGAGGTAAACAATATTAAATATCAGCCAGTTTTAACTTGTCTGCCTACAAGAAAGGAAACCAGCCTTGACTAGAACATCAAGCAGTGATGCATTTTCTTTTTAATTAAATGTAGTCAATGATTTCCAGACAGCAAAACACAGTGACCTAAATATTTCATTTGTGAGATGATATGAAGTCTGTTTTTCAACTCTCACAAGATTATTATGATTAGGAAATAGATAATTAAAAGTATGCAGTTTACAAATTTAAATTTTTCCTTTACCTTAATAAACAGGCATTACTGTCACTCATCTTTCAGAGACCATTTTAAACTAGTTTTAGATTCATAGCTATTAACTCACAATATATATTAGAAGAATGTAAGATATAAATGATGTTCTCTATTTCATTAGAAGAATGTGAAAGATCAGTAAAGTTGATAGAGTCAGACAGGACGTCAAAGAGGATGTAAAGAGTATGTTTCAAATTCCTGAAGTACATATAATGTAATGTTTTATTCACCCATATACACACACAAAGAAATGTAGTTTTTTGCTTTGAAAGGGAAAACTTATCTGGATTTTCCTTAACTTCATACTCTTAATTTCTTACCTTCTTTTTTGGTAGCCTCTGTCTTACATTTTCTGGATCAATTATAACAGCTCTATTTAGGATTATTGGAGCAACATATACTTTCTATTCATGTTTGTGTGTGTATATATAAATGATATATAACATGTATCATTCTAGAATGCTAACTGAATTGAATCAGTCCTTGACCTGCTCACATGCCACCACCACAGAAGATCTGGGTAAAAACTATGAACTTCCTAAGGATTTTAAAGTACCATAAGCACCAAATTAATGATAAGATTAAAAAAAAAAAAAACTATGATTGAAAGCATTCTAAACATAATTAAGAATATGACCATTTTCAAAAACCAACAATGAAAACTCACACATTCACACAAATTTAAAATAGATAATACGTGAATTTCATAGGATGTGTGATATAATATCTCTGCAGACCCAGAATTGGTAAATTTGAGACGGTGGCTGAAATAAAAACATCCGAGAGACTTGCTAAATCTGGCCTGCTTTCTTCTCTCCATCCCCTGCTTCATATAAGAAACTGTTCTGGTTTATTAGCTGAAAACATTTGACACAGTATTCTGCATCAGTCTTAAATGAAGAGTCTCCAAGAGCAGTCCAGAAGCCTTTTCGTACTAGAATCTGAAAGTGGACAAAACACACACTAATGTGTCTTCACGGATGTACTTGGCACCGTTTTTCCATTTAGTAACTGTTCTTTGAGAGATATGTGTCTGCTTCATCAGGAAGCCTCATGGAGTTAAGTGCACTGTGAGGGAATTCTCCACAAAGGAGCTGGGGTAAAACACCCATTAGAGATTCTGAGGGAGCCAAGCCCTGGCTCATAAACTATGAGGCTTCTGAGGAATATTCACAATGAGTCTTCCACCCCATCTTCTAATCCAACTAATCTAATTACCAGCATTGCCGCCCAGTTTGATTATTTGTTTTGTTTTCTTTAATGTGTGTCAACCTTCAATCTTGCCAGAATGAGAAATATGAATGCCCACAGGCTCAAAGCGCTCCTTTCTTTCCTCCTGTGCTTCCAGCATTTACCTCCTGGCTGGTCAGTCAAAAAGAATCTAGCACCATGCCACTAGAATCGCAATGGCTTAGATCTGGAAGAAATGCTAAAAGACCATCTGGTCCAGTCCCACCAGTTTCATAAATGGGAAAATCAAGGAAGATCTCGAGCAGTGAAGTGGTTCACCAAGGTTACACAACAAACAAATAATAAAAACCAAGACTCCCAAGCACTTGCCTAGTTCTTTCTCATCAGTAAATACAGTCAAAACACACACATCTGCAGCCCTTTCTTCTGCTGGTTTCTCCAGGACTCATGTGGTGCTGCTCCTGGACGAGACACACTGGTCCTTCAACTCAATTAAGAGATTACTTAGGAATTAGAAATGGCTCCGTATCATTTCAATGAATCCAGAACTATATTATAAGAGCCAGATTTCTTCCAGTAACTGTTGCAACCAAATAGCAAGTGCTAATTGCTTTTAGTGGGCTTCCCTGGTGGCCCAGCTGGTAAAGAATCCACCTGCAATGCAGGAGACCAAGGTTGGATCCTTGGGTCAGGAAGATCCTCTAGAGAAAGGAAGAGCAGCCCACTTTAGTATTCTTGCTGGGAAATCCCATGGCAAAGGAGCCTGGGTGGGCTACAGTCCATGGGGTCACAAGAGTTGGACACGACTTAGCGACTAAACCATCACCACCAGTTGACTTTAATGGACTCTCCTGACTCCTTCTGGTTTTTACTCTTAGCACTAGAAAACAGATACTCCTTGCCAATCTCAAACATTTCATGGGCAGGCAGATTTAAAACATTCCTACCAAAAACACTGTAAAATATTGTGTGTTCACATTACTGCTATAGAGTCTCCAAAATCTTAGCTCCTTTTTTGAGCTGTGTTTTGTCATGATTTATTTTAGTCCTCTCTCTAAACAATTAATTTGGGTCTTCAGTGTTCACTGCGGACATCTAACTGCATTTTCTCACTTTAATTAAAGCGAGTGGAAACCTCAATCTGATTAAGATGGTAATCAGTCCAAACACTATAAATACATGTTGTTTCCCCAGGCAGGCCTATAAATGGCCTCTGAGCCAGATACAAAATAGCACCAGGGAGAAAGGTCAATGTGGGAGATGAGGGCAGCCCTGATGAACTAGAGGCTGAGTCTAGTCCTAACTCCTTAACACACTTTGTGATTTTAGGCAAGTCACTTAATCTATTCAGAGTATCACTTTCTCTGTCTCTAAAATATCTCTGTCTAATCTGTGTGAGCTAATAGAGGGGCCATTAGCCACCTTCAGCTACTCATCACTCAAAATGTGGCCAGGATGACTGAGGAACTAAAATATTAATTTTGCTTAACTAATTCAACATGTTGAAAGTTAAAAAATCATTACCTGATTTGGTGACTGGAACACTTTTAAAGAATCTTTGGAAAAGCTTAGGTATGTGAATCTGTGTTTTCAATTGCCAATTTTATAAAAATCTAAAATGAGTAAATATTTCTAATGAAAATTTAGTGTCTGAACTGGAGTGTACTGTAGATATGAAATACACAGTGGATTCTGAATAAATATTAAAAATGAAAATATGTTGATAATTTTATATGGTTTACAAGGTACAGTGATAACATTTTGAATATATTAGACTAATAAACTTCATTATACTTTTTCATGTTCCTTTTTTTTTTTTTTAAATGCAGCTACTGGACAATTTAACATCACATATGTGGCTTCTGGGCTTCCCAGGGGGCTCCGTGGTAAAGAATCTGCCTGCCAAGATCTCAGCCGACACAGGTTTGATCCTTGGGTCAGGAAGATCCCTTAGAGGAGGAAATGACAATTCACTCCAGTATTCATGTTAGGAAAATCCCATGGACAAAGGAGCCTGGTAGGCTACAGTCCACGGGGTCACAAGAGTCGGGTCATGACTGAGCAACTTAACAACATGTGGCTTCTGTGCTATTTTTTTCAGGTAGTAATGGTCTAGATGTTCTGAAAGTATCTTAATGTAGTCACTTACTTATTAAGATGGGCCCTGTAGTTTGAGTATACAAAAGAGCCACCTAAAAAATAGTACTTAATGTTATGTTTTATTCATTTACCTAAGATTTTATGCTTATTTCTTTGAAATATATACTATATGAGAGCTAGAAGTAGACAAGTACAGTGTCTACCTGACTGACTTCCGTTTCCATAGGAAGCATTTCGAATCGTAGGGGTGGATCCTCAGGATCCACAATTACAAAGCAGCTACAGCTGACTGGCCAGTGGTGGCGTCAATCGGAAAGTCCCTCCCCCAAACAGGTAGTAGTGATGAGAACTGATAACTAGTCTCTGAGCAGGGTCAAAACTGTGATATGTAAGTGTGGGAGCTCTGGGTCAGCCGTTACGCCACCAGGTGACTGAAAACACAAAAATCCTGTACAGGTGAAGCAGAACGCGGCAGAGATGCAGAGAAGGGAAAGGAAAACCTGCAGGCTTCCCAATCCTGGATCGAGTCCCTTCATGAGGCCTGCCTGCATCCCTCCCCTTGGCTTGAAATGCTATTCTTCAGTATCCTTACAGTAACGGAACTTTTTTTTTTTTTTTTTTTTGGTGAAGCTTGAGTTCATTACTGTTAGCGAGAACCAAAGGAATATAAACAAATAAGGTAGGCTCCCTCAAGATTTGTAAATCAGACATTTTTTGGCCAGCAGTTAAATGTTTACTGGTAAGTAGCTTTTGCGTAGCTACGACCTGCTCAAATGGTAAGGAAATACAACAAAGGTTTGATCCATAATCTTTAGATAAATACAGTAAAAAGAGAAAATATAACAACAAAATAATTGTGAGGACATAGAACAATTATTGCACGTACACTATCTCTTGGGTTTTTCACATCTTAATCATTTCTCACAACAATACTATAAGACAGATCCATAACACATACAATTTTAAATAGCTGTGTAAGCAATATATGATCAACTACTCCAAATGATTAGTTTTGAGACAAATTCTATAGAAATTCAGATGATAAAGTAACAGATAAGGCCCACAGAACAGATACCACATCACTTTGTCCCACCCAAGCACCAGCAGATGCACAGATTGGGGTGATGTCAGTTTTTACTGGCCAGTGATACAGGGAAGAGGGCATGTCTGGGACGGTAGGAAACGGTCTTATGAGAAATAAGGATCTTAAGCTGACCTTGGAGGAGATGACCATTAAGATGCATTCAGTCCCAGGATACTGCATAATTCTCTGGATAGAATTTGGATGAGCGGGTGGGAGAGGAAAGAACATTCCCAGTAAAGGCAAGCTATACCATCCAGTCTTGGAATTAAGAATAGAAGAGAATGGCAACCCACTCCGGTATTCTTACCTGGAGAATTCCATGGACAGAGGAGCCTGGCAAGCTAATAGGGTTACACACAGTCAGACAAGACTGAGCGACTAACACTTTCAGTTCAAGTTGATTCTAGGAGGGCGGGATGCACCTGACTGGGTGACGAGTGTGTGTTGCAGAATAATGGCATTAAGATGAGGGGGTTGGGGTGGGGCAAGGAGGTTATTATGGAAGGTTGTGAACATCAGACTCAGGAATCTGGCTTTCAGTCTTCAATCATTGAGGACAATGAGAAAGTTCTTGATTAAGAAAATGACTCAATGAAAAGTAGTAGCATAACAGAAGGCTCATGGAAATCATGATTTCTCAAAATAGCATGATATTCCTTGTAGACCTAAAACTTTTTACAAAATGCATACATATCTAAAAGAAGATGAGTAAAACACTGAGGTGTGAATACTGTGTGGTAAGTTACAGTCATTCACTGCATCATCATCATCATCTTACAAATTCTATTTGATTGGTACCTCAGGGATATTACAAGTGATTACATGTTAGAGAACTTCTCTCCTTCCTTCCATCTTCACTTTCAGCACGTAAGTTCCTATCATACATTGAGTACAAAAGAAGCAGGGCAAATGCTAACAGAGTTTTGCCGAGACATACCCAATTGAATGCAGAGAATAGTGAGGAAATACAAATAAGCCTTCTTAAACTGAACAATGCAAAGAAATAGAGGAAAACAGTAGAACGGGAAAAAACTAGAAATCTCTTCAAGAAAGTTGGAGATATCAAGGGAACATTTCATGCAAAGATGGGCAAAATAAAGGACAGAAATGGTAAGGACCTAAAAGAAGCAGAAGAGTTTAAGAAGAGGTGGCAAGAATACACAAAAGAACTGTACAAAAAAGATCTTAATGAACCACATAACTATGATGGTGTGGTCACTCACCTAGAACCAGACATCCTGGAGTGCAAAGTCAAGTGGACCTTAGGAAGCATTACTATGAACAAAGCTAGTGGAGGTGATGGAATTCTAGCTGAGCTATTTCAAATCCTAAAAGATGATGCTGTAAATTTGGAAAATTCAGCAGTGGCTACAGGGCTGGAAAAGGTCAATTTTCATTCCAATCCCAAAGAAGGGCAATGCCAAAGAATGTTCAAACTACCATACAGTTGTGCTCATTTCACATGCTAGCAAGATTATGCTTAAAAATCCTTCAAGCTAGGCTTCAGCAGTAAGTGAACTAAGAACTTCCAGGTGTACAAACCGAATTTAGAAAAGGTAGAGGGGCCAGATATTAAATTGCCAACATCTGCTGGGATCATAGAAAAAGCAAGGGAATTCCAAAAAAACATCTCATTCATTGACTGTGCTAAAGCCTTTGACTCCATGGATCACAAAAACTTGTGGAAAATTCTTCAAGAGATGGGAATACAAGACCACCTTACCAGCCTCCTGAGAAACCTGAATGCAGGTCAAGAAGCAACAGTTAGAACCAGACATGAAACAATGGACTGGTTCAAAATTGGGAAAGAAGTATGTCAACACTGTGTAATGTCACCCTGCTTATTTAATTTATATGCAGAGTACATCATGTGAAATGCAGGGCAGGATGACTCAAAAGCTGGAATCCAGATTGCCAGGAGAAATATCAACAACCTCAGATATGCAGATGATACCAGTCTAATGGTGGAAAGCTAAGAGGAACTAAAGAGCCTCTGATAAAGGTGAAAGAGGAGACTGAAAATGCTGACTTAAAACTCAACATTCAAAAAACTAAGATCATGGTATCTGATTCCATCACTTCATGGGGAAAAAGTGGAAACAGTGGCAGATTTTGTTTTCTTGGGTGCCAAAATCACTGCAGATGGTGACTGCAGCCATAAAATTAAAAGACGCTTGCTCCTTGGAAGAAAAGTTATGACAAACCTAGACAGCATATGAAAAAGCAGAGATATCACTTTGCAAACAAAGCACTGTAGAGTCAAAGCTGTGGTTTTTCCAGTGGCCACGTAAGGATGTCATAGTTGAACCATAAACAAGGCTGAGCACTGAAAAATTGATGCTTTCAAACTGTGGTGCTGGAAAAGATTCTTGAGAGTCCCTTGGGTAACAAGGAGATCAAACCAGTCAACCCTAAAGGAAATCAACCCTGAATATTCATTGGAAGGACTGATGCTGAAGCTTCAATACTTGGCCATGTGATGCTAAAAGCCCACTCATTAGAAAAGACCCTGATGCTGGGAAGGATTGAGGGCAGGAGAAGGGGACAGCAAAGGATTAGATGGTTGGATAGCATCACTGACTCAAAGGACATGAGTCTGAGCAAACTCCAGGAGATAGTGATGGACAGAGAAGCCTGGTGTGCTGCATTTCATGCAGTTGCAGAGTCAGACATGATTGAGCAACTGAACAACAATAGTCATACATTGGACAGTGAGGATGGATGAGCAAAATTAAACAATTGCTGCCCTCAGGAAGTTTATAGGTAAATAGAAGATTACAACTAAATAACTGCACAAATAAACAAAAGCACTACCATTCTGAGGAGTACCGTTAAAAGCTTCTAATATGAGGGTATGGCTTCCTCAAGGAGAGCGAAGGCTTCCTTAAGTGAAATTGAAAATGAACTTGTCAGACAAACGACAAATGCTAGAGAGGGTGCAGAGCAAAGGAAACCCCCTTATGCTGTTGGTGGGAATGTAAGTTGGTGCAGCCTCTGTAGAAAACAGTATGGAGGTTCCTCAGAAAACTAATAATCGAGCTACCGTATGATCTTTAGCAATCCCACTCCTGGGCATATACCTGGGCAAAACTACAATTCAAAAAGGTACATGCACACCTATGTTCATAGCAGCATTATTTACAATAGCCAAAACAGGGACACGACCTAAATGTCCATCAGCAGAGGAATGGATAAAGAAGATGTGGTCCATAAACACAGCGGAATACTACTAAGTCATAAAAAAGAACAAAGTAATGCCGTTTGCTGCTACATGGATAAAACTAGAGATTATCACACCAAGTGAGGTAAGTCAGAAAGGGAAAGGCAAATATCATGATATCACTTATATGTGGAATCTAAAATATGGCACAAATGAACCTATCTACGAAACAGAAACAGACTCACAGGCACAGTGATCAGACTTGTGGTTGCCAGGAAACTGGGAGGGAATGTGCGGTTGGTAGATGCAAATTATTACATTTTGAATGTATAAACAACAAGGTCCTATTGTATAGCACAGAGAACTATATCCAATATTCTCGATTAACCATAATGGAAAAAAATATTAAAGAATGAATAGATATGTAAAACTGAGTCATTTTGCTATATAGCAGGGATTGACACAACATTTATAAACCAACTACTATAGTTCAGTCGCTAAGTTGTGTTCTACCCTTTGCAACCCCATGGACGGCAGCACACCAGGCTTCCCTGTCCTCTGTCTCCTAGAAGTAATCAACTATACTTCAATTTAAAAAATTTAAAAAAAAAAAAAGAAAAATCATGGAAGAAAAAAAAAAGAAAGTGAAAGAGGAGTTATCTAAAGAAAAGGATTGACCAGCACGCTAGGTTCAGAGAAGGACATGCAAGAAAGGAACAACGGCAGCAGGGAACATGTAAGGCTGCAGGACCGAAAAAGAATCTGGAAAGGTGCCAGATCACCAGAGTCTTGGAGGCCATGTTTAATGAGCTTCTTTTCCTAAGAGCAACCACTCAACGTATATGAAGAGGAGGGATAAAATGACCTGGTGTATTTGTTTTGAAGATCTACTTTGTCTTTTAAAGAAGAGTTGAAATATCAAGTAATAAATCCTTGACTGGTGAGGGAGATGAGAAGACCCAGAGGGGGCAGACCAGCAAAAAAAAGGTATGAATAGTTGAGAAAGTGAAATAGTCCAGAAGGGAGGAAGGGTGCGGCAAAAGGAAGATAGCTGGGAGCCGTATTTTTAGAATAACATCATGCATTGCCAAGGACTTCTTTGTTTAACCTTGACTTAAAAAAAAAATAAAAACTGACATGACAGTAAAGACTGGCTCATGTAAAAATCAATCAATCTATAAGAGAAACTTTGATGAAGAAATGTACATGGTCTTCAAGTATCTTCCCAAAGATTGCTGTTTAGTTGTTAATGAGTAAATACACAGGAATAGTGGGACACCTGAACCAGGAAGTTAAAACAATCAGCGCTATGGGGAGTGCCTCTGGGTGTGATAACTAGAGGACACATCATTCCTTAATGTAGCATCACACCTTGGAATGCTTATTCTGACCAGATGGTTGGATGGCATCACTGACTCAATGGACATGAGTTTGAGCAAGCTCCAGGAGATGGTGAAGAACAGGGAGGCCTGGCGTGCTGCAGTCCATGGAGTTGCAAAGAGTCAGACAGGATTGAGTGACTGAACAACAACAGGCTGAAATCAAAGTGACCACAGATTACATGGTGTTTCTTCTAGAGGCTCTACAGAAGAATCTTCTTCCCTGTCTTTTCTAGCTGTCAGGGATCTCCCACATCCCTTGGCTTGTGGCCCCATCATCTTCAAAGCCAGTGGTGTAACACCTTCTCTCAGGTTCCTGAACTCCCTCTTATAAGGATTTATGTGATTAGACTGGGTCCACCTGGATATTTCCAGGATACCCTCCCCATCCTCAGATCCTTAATTAAATCTGCAAAGACTCTTTGTCATGGAAGGTAATATAGTCACAGCATGAGACATCTTTGGGGGACCATTATTCTGTCGATCATACATAGTATCAAAATGCAAATCATGATTCTAGATTAGATCTTGTACCAGAAGAAAAATGTGCCAGAAAAATTTGAAAAATTTGAAAAATTTTCAACAGATTGAAGTAGTTTAGTTACTGCTAAACTTATTCAAGTGGACAACTGTGGTTATGTAAGAGAAAATAGGAAACATACACTTAAGTATTTAGGGGTAAACAGTCATTTTGTATACAACTTACTCAAGGGGTTTAGATAGGTGCATACAGAAAGCAAGCATTTATAAAGCAAATGAAGCAAAATGTTAAAAACAATTGAATCTGTATTAAAAGGTATATGGGTGAATATTCTTATAACCTTCAGTAAATTTGAAAGTATTTTCAACTAAAAAGTTAGATAAAAAGTGATAAGTATGTAATTTAACTAAAAGCAGATTAACTTTATTATGCAAATACCACAAGCAACTCATAGTTGATATCATTTGAGAGGTCAGAATGACTGCAGATTCAGCAACTCAATTTCTGTTCTTTCTATAACAACATGACTAGAAAGTGAAAAGGATCAGAAACTTTTAGGATTTTTAGGCTATGAATTTAAAGGAAATCCTAAGTCTGACAATATTATAGTTTCAAAGAGTTTAAACTAAAATTGGTAATTATCGTTAGATTTAAATACCAACCAGTGGATCATACCCGGCTATTTGTGAGAGACAATCTGCTGGGTAATTTTCTAAAAAGGCACTTAGAAAAGTAACCTCCCCTTTTCAGGAGTATACAGTTGATTAAAAAAAAAAAAAAAAAGTATTCTATTCTAGAGCTTTCTTCCGCCCAGGGCCTCCAGCAGAATTTTATTGGTTTGGCCCCAGAGAATCTTTCTGGTACCCATTCAGGCTCCCACTCCACCCTGTATTGTTTAAAGACAAAAGATAAGGCTGCCTAGACTCCAACCACTGACAAATAAGCCTGAGCCTCTCCACTGGGAAACTCCTCTGGTCTTGGAAGAAACTAACATTTTTAAATGAAGGTAAAACAAAGCATACGGCCCCCTGTTTCTACCCAAAGGCTATGTTCGGGTTTGTTTTTCTTGCCAACTGTGGTAGCCAAGAACAGAGTTCCTCCAATTGTGCCAGGACGGTGTGCCAAGACCAAATAATAGTGGACTTTTCTCAATTACAGAAACAAGGGGGAAAAAATAGGTGGCAATGAATCAGTTTTATTTTTATGTTTAGCTCTTGTTAGCACCAGACAATACTCAAATCTATGATTCGGCACAATCTATGATTATACCAGCACAAAAGAATCTATTTTGCTATTTTCAGTTTAACACATTGTTTTTCAGAGAGTTGCACGACATCTTTAAATGAGTTTGGCAGTCCCAGCCTAAGTGCTTCTATGGTCAGGAACAGGGTATGTCTTTATTACTTAGATGCTTCACTGAGAACACTTTGGCTTGCCATTAATAGATACCCACATGAAGGGCTAAGAATCAGATGACCTAGGATTTCTTTTTAAGACTATCACTTTTTAATTGTTTAACCTTGGTCAAAATACTTCTGGTTTATGAAGCTCAGGGTGTCATTTGTATAATAAGAATCACAGTAGCCATCCTGCTCTCCTATTTTCCTTAATCATCCAAGGAGATAAACATGTGAAATCATTTTGCAAATAGAAAAGCATTATGAAAAAGCCAGCTACCCCACCCCCATAATTACTAGTTTTTAAACGTAAGGTTAATTGATGTATGTTTGTTTGTTTCTTAAAGTGTCTCATAAAGCACTCGCTCCATAGTTTTCCCTAAACAAATACTTGCTAAATGAGCAGATGATTAGATTAATTAAGGTTCAGGCAGCTAAAAGACTTACATTACTATGTCCCAGGAACTTCCCTTATTCAATAGACTTGCTAGGTCAACAAAGAGGATATAACTGGTTCAACAAGAAGGTACATGTTCTAAGGAATCCTAAGGAATTTAGTAGATAGTAAAGATTTTAGCATGGACTAATGACAAGAAATATGCCTTTCAAGAGAATGCTCTTGAAATGACAACCTTACAAAGTTTGGAAGACTTTTTAAGAACAAGCACTTAGTGATGTGCTTATTTAACTTACATGCAGAGCACATCATGTGAAATGCTGAGCTGAGTTACAAGCTGGAATCAAGATTGCCAGGAGAAATATCAACAACCTCAGATATGTGGATGATACCACTCTAATGGCAGAAACTGAACAGGAACTAAAGAGCCTCTTGATGAGGGTGAAAGAGGAGCCTGAAAAAGCTGGCTTAAAACTCAATATTAAAGAAAACTGAGATCATAGCATCAGCCCCATCACTTCATGGCAAATAGAAAGGGAAAAGGTGGAAGCAGTGACAGATTTCCTCTTCTTGGACTCTAAAAGCACTGTGGATGGTGACTGCAGTCATGAAATTAGAAGATGATTGCTTCTTGGCAGGAAAGCTATGTCAAACCTAGGCAGTGTGTTAAAAAGCAAAGATATCACTTTGCTGACAAAGGTCCATATAGTGAAGTCCCTGGTAGCTCAGCTGGTAAAGAATCCACCTGCAATGCAGGAGACCCTGGTTTGATTCCTGGGTTGGGAAGATCTCCTAGAGAAGAGAACAGCTACTTATTCCAGTATTCTGACCTGGTGAATTCCATGGACAGAGGAGCCCGGCAGGCTACAGTCTGTTGAGTTGCAAAGAGTCAGACACAACTGTGTGATTTTCACTTTCACATGGTCTTTCCAGTAGTCATGTACAGATGTGAGAGCTGGACAGTGAAAAAGGCAGAGTGCTGAAGGATTGATGCTTTTGACTGTGGTGCTGAAGAAGATTTTTTAGAGTCCCTTGGACTGCAAGGAGATCAAACCAATCAATCTTAAAAAGAAATCAACCCTGAATACTCTTTGGAAGGACTGATGCTAAAGTTCCAATACTTTGGCCACTTGATACTAGAGCTGACTTATTAGAAAAGACTGATGCTGGGAAAGATTGAAGGCAGAGGAGAAGAGGGTGACAGAGGATGAGATGGTTGGATGGCATCACCAAATTCAATGGTGAACTTGGGCAAACTCTGGGAGGTGGTGAGGGACAGGGAAGCCTGGCATGCTATAGTCCGTGGGGTCGCAAAGAATTGGATACGACTTAGCAACTGAACAACAACAATTTAGTGACGTGCTTATTAACACACTTGAACTTTTGATGGATGTGTCCACAGAAAGGACTCAAAGTCAACTCGCAAGAAGTCAATGTGTAATAAGTATTTTTGGTGTTATAGAAAGATGTCAATTTGCAGAGCAGAGAGTAACCCACATGGTTTTAAATTAACTCAAAGGAACACAGTACAGTAGTTAAAGTGAATCAACGTGAAACATATTATGTGTCAAAGGCATGTTGCAAAATATGAGCAAGTTGTAAAGTGATACATGCATTATAGGTATCAACATAAACTATGAAAATATGCAAAAATACGGTATCTTATACATGAATGTAGAGTTTGCTATCAAAGTATAAGAAAGAGTAGGGCTACTGTGGGCTGTTACACTTAACACAATTCCAAGGGGATGGTATCTTCATGTCAAGCCCTGAAAACATGCATTGCAATGAGAAACTCCAGTTCAGAATAATTATTCCTAAGAGATAAGCTCTCCCTAAGAGAAAAAATGGTACTTAAGGGTATAGGACAGAGGCATATATGGGCTTTAATTATATTTATCACGATTCATTATTAAAAAGTACATTTGAAACCTATTTCCAGGGCAAGAATAGAGATGCAGAAATAGAGATTGGACTTGCAGACATGAGGGCAAAGAGAGGGATGGGGGGAAGGGTAGGATGAATTGGGAGATTAGGATTGACATATATACACTACCATATGTAAAACAGATAGCTATGTAAAATATAGATATGTAAAAAAACAGATATGTAAAATAGCTAGTGGGAACCTGCTATTTATATAAAGTACCAGAAGCTCAGCTTGGTGCTCTGTGATGACCGGGATGGGTGGGGTGGAGGTAGGTGGGAGAGACGTCCAAAGGGAGAAGGGGTACATGTATACACATGGCTGATTCACTTCATTGTACAGCAGAAACAACAGTGTAGAGCAATTATACTCCAATTAAAAAATACAGTTGAAGCAAATATTCCAAAATGGTAACATCTGACAAGTTATGTGATGGGTCCACAGGCATTACATTAGTCCCTATATGTGAAACATTTCTTCATGCCTTAATACTAACACTACATAATTAGAAAATCAATGAACATTCTTGGTTACCGTCATAAAAGCATACCTATAATCATAGCTACATTTTTATTGTAAATTTTGAAGAATCAATCACACTGCAAATAAATTCAGAGATAAAACATTTTGTGTTCTCAAATTAAATAGGAGACTTATATAGGACCTTTTCAGGTATGAAAATAATTTACATAACTTTACACTTGAGCGTTTGTTTGAAGGAAGGCTGAAAGAAAAAGAGAAGTCAATGGCTAGCTATAAAGAAGGGGATTTTATGTGCTTTGGGAGTATACAGGTAAGACACATGCTGAAATGTTCACCCCAAACCAAAGTTTAGCAGTTGCCTGAGGAAAAAATATAAATATAGAAGTCAAATTCCAAAGATACCTTCTTCAAATTCTGACAATTAGCAAACTCTTAAATGGCAGATAACTTCCTATCTCAATATGAATGACCACATTTCTTTTGTCAGCTACCACAAGGAAACCCAGAAATGTACAGCTTACATACCAAAACGTCCATCCCGGGGACATATTTGAGGGTTATCATATAGTCTTTTGGAAGATTTGCCACCTACAGAGACCAAAAGAAAAAAAAAATATCTGTAAGAAAATCCATACACATCAGTTAATCACGTTTTTAGTGGCTTAGAGAAAAACACCTGCAAACCTAGTATGCTTTTAAATTACCACTGATTTTCATCATTTACATACATAGTGATTTTTCATTCTTGATTTCCCTCTGCAATCAAAAGCACTCTCCAGAAATGAAGTAATAATACAAATCTTTTTTTATTCCAAATTCAGTTATGGGTGGCTAACTATAATCTACTGAGTTTGGAAACATGATTTGAATTTCAGCTTCCATCTGTGGTCTTGGAATTTCCCTTCAGGACTATTTTCCTATTTGTTCCTCCAAAGGATCAGTAACGCAGTGTTTTTTTCTCATAAGTAGTTCTCCAAGTGATGTGTCAACGGAACCAGGGAATGAACCTGTTAGAAATGCAAAGTCTCAGGCCACATCAGACCTACTGAATCTTCCTAAACAAGTCCCCCAGGTGATTCTGATGTGTGCTCAAGTTAGAGAACTACTGTTCTATGTTAATCCTAGGAAAAAAAGTGTTAAATTTCAAAAGAACAATGATACTTATAAGCTGCAATGCTTTATCAGTTAATTAATTTAGAAAGATTCAGTTTTGTGATATCATGTAACCTACTTGCCTGGGACTGAATGTGTTTGATGCCTCAAATGTTTAACTAGCTTCTTTTAAAGACTTTCAAAAAATATCTAACCCATTTCCATCAGTCACTGTGGCATAAGTTGAACAAGCACCTGATTTAGAACCAGGGAATTTAGAACAAATCTAAAGTCTACTTTGGTTTCTCTCATCTGTAAAGTGGAGATAAAAGTACCCATGTCCTATATACACTACCATGTATAAAACAGCTAGCTAGTGGGAAACGTCTGTGTAATAGGGAGCTCAGCTTGGCGGCTCTGTGATGACCTAGAGGGATGGGATGGGGGTGAGACTGGGCGGGGTGGGGGCGGATATATGCATACATATGGCTGACTCACATTGTTATAAGGCAGAAATTAGTGCAACATTGTAAAGCAGCAGTCCTCCAACTAAAAAAAAAGTACCCGTGTCTAAGAGTCAATTTAAGAACTTAGATGAGTGTGCCAAACATCATAAACAATCAATCCATATTCTTTACTGAGAGCTACACTGGAAACTGACTTCCAAGGCACAAGTTCCAGTAAGTTACAGAGTTTTAGGTTCACTTGTCCCCTTTCCTACATATCGCCAGCTCTGACATCTCACCCTTCAGCATAGTTAAAATTTCCTTCTGTAGAATATGGCCCATTTATTTTATGTATAAATTGACTTAGCCTGCTGAGTCTTAAAACAATAGACAATGTAAAAAAGTGGTTTTGCTCCATTATATCTTCAATGGGTCTACCTGCTCTGGCAGACTCATTATCCGCTTTACCCTGTTTCTAAAATCATCACTATTCTCCATCATAAGCTAGTACCTTGTGCATATTTTCAGGCTAGTTCATCTCTGACAAGACTCCCAGAACACAACCCTTATGTTTCTTCTTGGCTTTCCCAATAGCTTCTAGAATTTGAGAACAATTTGCTGAGAAAAGAATCTAGGTGAAGACATATGCAGTCAGAGGGGAGCCAAGGGAGCAGGTAATCCCATCATGCCTGCTACCATCCAACATCCAATGGAACCACCTCACACTCATGTCAGCCTCCAGTCTAACACTTACCAAATACTTACCATGTTCTAGCACTGTGCTAATTATGGGCTTACGTTGTGTGATCGCATCCAACCCTCAGAGAATCACTTTCACATAGTATTGCTAAATTAATGAATGAAGAACTTAAGACTCAAAGAGGTCAGGCAACCTGACTGAGGTCACACGACTGCTACCTGTCAAGTCTGGACTAGAACTCAGGTCTCTGACAGCCAGGCCTCCGTTACCCCTCAGCTCAACTGCACATGGTCACCCAGCTACCCTGCACACTGTCCTAGATATTTTCCACTTGTGAGACTCACCAACATCCCTCCTCGTGTCACCCCCAAGAGAACGGTCAAGTCTGCACTGCTTACTGAGAACACATCTGGGCCACCACAGAAGGGTGACTTTTTACATTAACGTTCTTTCTCCTGGTCAAACTTCCCACCATGCTTCCATGATTTCTTTTGTCTTGTGGATCTTCACCTCCATATTTGAAAAGCAGACGGACCTCATCATTTTATGTAAGCCCTGGTGGAAAACAGAGCGGACAGCTTCACAGGTATGAAAGCTGGAATCAGAATGAGCAGCAACGTTCTGTTTTGTTACGAACCAACCAGGAAAGTGAAAGCCATTCCAGATGGAGAAGCATGGCACAAAATTCAGAAAAAATTCTGAATACAGGTGCTTGACAATCTAGCCCTCTTCCTTAAGCACAATTAACATTATCGGAAAATAAATATAGAATTGACCAAATTAGTGTTCAGAAAACTTATGATCTGAGTATGTACCAAGAGAACAGAGAAAATGTTAAAAGATAGACTGGCCAATTCTGTTTTATTAATAATTTACATGTAAAAATTGGTGCAAAGAAGTCAAAGAAACCTCCTTACCACATGGTGGGGGGGGGGTGGTATATCATAATAACTTCTGCCTTAAACTGATTTATGATATTTAGTTTCTAATGGAGCTGAATACTATTTTGAAAAATGCTTTAAAATTTTAACAAGTTTTGGTACACAGTCTCTGCCACAACCAAGATATACATCATTGGGCCTATTTCACCGAATAACACATGGAGGCTCAGAAGGGTTAACTTGCATCTCAGGGTCACAGACATGAGGAGTACACGGTGCTAGTGAGCGCACAAATCCTGGCTCTGAGCGCTGGTCTCAGCAGTTATCTGTCGATCAGTCTCCACGTTATTACTTTCTTGGATTGCACTGGTTCATTTCCAATCACATTTGGAAGAGAAATTAGGAAGTCGAGTTGTATATTTTTTATGGCCACTTCATGAATTATTATATTACTTTCTAAGCATTCATACTATGTTGAATAGCATCCAAAAAGCAGAGATAACCTTGTGATAAATTCGGTTTCTCTTATGTATGATGAACACTGCAGAAATTTCAGAGTAGAGGGAGCCTTTGGCCTGGAACTAGGAAGATAAGCTGTTCCTTCGGGGCAGTTACTTTGATGAAGGACTCACAGCTCAGGTCCTGGGGACACACTGCTCAGGCTGGATCCAGGTCCTGCCACGTGCTAATTCAGAGATCTTGGGCAAGTTACCAAATCTTCTTTAGCCTCAATTTCCACATAGGTAAAATGGGAATCACAGAACTGAGCTGGTGATTTATTAAGACTACACAAGGATAAATGTAACTAGTTTAAAATACTCAGCTCTTTCGTGTTGTGTGTGAACGAGTACTTATTAATTGCAAGGGAGAGGCACATTCTATATATAGGAAGGAAGGGACATCTTCAAAGACAAAGGCATGTTAGACCAGGGACGGATCATTCAGGCTCCAGCCGGTAGGAGGTAAGAAATACACCAGGAGACCCACATCAGTGAGGGACCAGAATGTTGGGCCACGGAGGCCAAGTGGGAAGCAGTAAGGTTCAGCAGAACCAGTTCCAGCACTAGATCCCTACAACAAGTCACTCTAGTCTTAGGCACATCGCTTCCTCCCTGTGGAACCTCTACCCCCCATCTGTAAGATGAAGTGGAAGGAGAAAATTACTAAGAATTCAGTCAGCTTTAGCTTCCTCATGTAAGCAGTGGTGCTACACGGAATGTGTTTAAGCAGGAAGAAAACATCACATCCAATTTAGGATGGTTAGTTTGGAAGCATGGACTGAAGCAAAGAGAGACCAGGGGCAGCTTAGAAGACCAGTAGGAGAGTATGAACACGTATTAAATATTTCTACAGAGATTAGAAGCTGAAAAAGCAGAGATGTGGCTTAGATTCCAAAGAAGCACCCTGCTGGAAAGGTTATATGGATACATAATCAAGGCTACAGATTTTGAAAACCTAACTGTCCTAGTAAAATAAGTTCAGGGCAAAAATTAAAATGAAATAGAACCTAATTGATGGAAAATGTATCAAAGGTCAAGTTATTCCCATGAAAGAAATGGTTTGGAGTGTGAGGATTTAAATATTGTGCCAGATTAGAAAATGCATAAAACTTCCAAAACAAGTCATTTTGTGATATGATGGGCTTCCCTGGTGGCTCAGATGGTAAAGAATCTGCTTGGGATACGGGAGATCTGTGTTCAGTCCCTGGGTGGGGAAGATCCCCTGGAGAAGGGAATGGCAACACACTCCAGCATTCTGGCTTGGAGAATCCCATGGACAGAGGAGCCTGGCGGGCTACAGTCCATGGGGTTGCAAAGGGTCGGACACAACTGTGTAACTAATACTTTCACTTTTACTCTATTACTAGACAGGCCCATTTGCTATCTTTTCATTTTTTTGGATATCTTAAGGATTGATCATACTCAGTGACACTAGGGGGGAAATGCTTGAAAGAAACAGCATGTAGAAATACTGGAAACTCGGCCAAGAAAAAGTCTTTGCAAGCCAAACAGTCATTGGCTGCTTACCATGCCCTGCAGGTATTTGGACTTGGGGAAAAAAAGAACTCAAAGTCAGAACATTTAACTTCCTGTCTAGATCACTGATCTAAAAGCTTTGGATCTCAAGATTCAAATGTCATTGAGGTCTCTCAGTCTTGTGAAATCAGTGGCTTTTTGGACATCCTTGGTGAGATACTTGTCTCAGCTGTTTCTGTCAAGATCTTGATAAGAATCAAAATGCACTAATAGTAACTCATGATTCCCTTGACCCTACATAAAATGGTGCACACACAGTTGACCTTTCTGAGGAAAGAGTCCAGTTCTCAAAGTCTCTGAGACCCAGAGAAGTTTAAGAATCACTGCTGATTCTTAGAGCAAAGAAGCCTTCTATGCTGTACTTAAAATACCCCAGTAATATCCCAGTTTACTATCCTGCCACAGCTTACTGTAACACTGGTTATTCAGTCTTCAGAAATAACACAGAACAAGGCTTTTTGCCTTTTTATTTCCCCTTGTAAGCCATTTTTTGTTAGTACTGACTAAAAATCTAACCAGGTCAATTGCTTTTTTCTTTTTTAAATAATAACTCAATTAGTGATTTAGATAAAATTAACATGACAACTGACAAGACTTTCTAGGTCATCTTTTCTCAGTGAAGAATACCAAAATAAGTTTAGATGATCCTTGTCTCCTTCAAATAAAAGAGATTAAAAACATTTGGTCTCTCCCATCTAACACAGGGAACTCTACTAAATGCTCTGTGGTGACCTAAATGAGAAGGAAATCTAAAAAAGAGAGGGTATATGTATAACTGATTCACTTGCTATGCAGCAGAAACTAACACAACATGTAAAGCAACTATACTCCAATAAAAATTAATTTTAAAATGTTGGTCTGCTTCATAAACACACCTTACGGTGATGACTCCTGTTAAGTAGTACTAATCTACAATTTCCTAATCATAAAATAAGGTGACTTCTACCTAGGAAATACAATTCAAGAGGACAGAATGATAGTTCTTAAATTGCAGTTGATACTGACATAAGACATCATAAATTATGAACTGGGTTCTTATGTTCCAGAGATGGGCAGGTATGGGTTCATACCTCTATTCATCTCCCAGCTTCCAGGTAAGAATCATCAAGTTACTAACCATCACTAGGCTTCAGCTGCCTAGTCAATACATTGGTGCATTAATCAGGCTTCCCTTTGACCCAGACGGTAAAGAATACATGGGTGGACAAAATCATTACCTCCTAAGGTTGCAATAACTAAAACAGAGAATCCACAGACAGGGCTTTGCATGGTGCTTGGATGTTCACACAATATCTGCTGTAAAAAAAAAAGTCAAGGAGCAGGGGATACTGTACCTAAGTGGTTTATCTTACAAAGGAAGAACAACATTTTCTTTATGATAAGACTGATATGCTTGGCAACATAGCTAGTCAGTTTTTACAAATATTATTTCTAATATACTCTGTGCTTTGAATACTGTTTAAGTCCAAAATTTAGCTTTAAATAGAGAGGAAAAAAAATCTACTGACTGCAGGAGCAGAAAGTAAAATGCTAAATACTGCAAATTAATAAAAACTCAACTTTAAAAATTATCCAGCTATCAAACCGTTGTTCTTCAACGGGCAAACAAAACTATGGGGGACCTCTGCTTTTAAAGAGAAGATATACTTAGAAATGGGAAGACTCAGAGACTCCAATCCTCCATTTTAATAAAGTGGTAATTCTATCCAAAGAACATTGTCTTTGAAGAGAATAAAAATTCAGCACTATTCAAAACCATCCACTCGAAGTATGAAATTTGTTATCTAAGAATATTTTTATAATCTCCTATTATGTCAAACTGTAAGAGTCATGTATTAATATAATCTATTTAAAATAACTGCCTACCTCAAGACCAAGAAAGTCACAAATTTCTGACTTTACCCTACTGGTCTATAGACCGACCTTGAAAAGACAGAGTAATTTCACTTTTACAAGATGGAGGCTGGAACAGCAACCTGCCTTAAACATTTTAAGGAAGACAAATAATTACCCAACAGATAAAGATAAAAATGTTTTCAAAAACCAGCAAAGTCACATTTAATTAAACTCCCCCAAATGAAGAAAAATTATCATAAATGAAGGAAACAGTAGAAAGAACAGAAGGAAAAACTAATTTGATCTATTTCAATGTTCGGATTCCTTTTTTATCAACACAATCATTAAGAGCTGCAGCTGAACCACCCCAAAGATACAAGTTTTTGAAGTTTGATTCACCCCCTTCCCAAATACCCTTACTTTAGGTAGGTCTGAGTCTGCCACTTAACACAAGTCTTGCAACATTTTTTAGAAACAAAGCAAAATGTTCTGTAAATAGATGAACTATTATGCTGAGTAAACATGCCAGAAGGATTTCAAATGGAAACCATGGGGACTAAAGGTGTAGTACAAAACGTCCAAGAGAAATTAAAAAGAAAATGACACTAAAGTCACAAACCATGTGCCTCTGTGACATGGGAGTCACCCCAAGCAAACAAGCAAGGTTTGTGGGCAGAGAGCAAGTTGCCACCTACAGCAAAGGCGGAACTGGCAGCACTGGCAAAGGAATGATTTTAGTTGAATAAATACAATGAGCAAAGGGTAAAAAAGTATTCTCAACCCACTTTCTTTTTCTCAGATAAAATGTACAAACGTTATGCCTTCAAAGCAAGTAAATCCAATCTGATATAACCTCCTTTAGTCAAGGCATATAACTGGATCATTCCAACATGTACAATCTGAAGAAGTAGGACTATGGAATAAAAGAATCTCAGGGCCAAAAAGCACCTCCCAAGTAATCCAATTTGGTAGTTCTTATCATTTTGGGGGGAGGGTTACAGACTTCTCTGGGAAGCAAATGAAAAGTTACACACGTTCTTAGAAACACACATAGGGCTTCCCTCGTAGCTCAGTTGGTAAATCATCTGCCTGCAACGCAGGAGACCCGGGTTCAATTCCTGGGTCGGGAAGATCCCCTGGAGAAGGAAATGACAACCCACTCCAGTATTCCTGCCTGGATAATCCCATGGGCGGGCACAGTCCATGGGATCACAAGAGTCGGACACGACTTAGCAAATAAACCATCACCACCAGAAACACATAAGGCACACAGCAAGCATAATTTGGAATTTCATTTGAAAGAGTTTGAAAGTTTATGAATTCTAGATTAAGAACTACTGATCATGTCCTCATTCCTCATTTTCAAAACCAAAAGTTGAATCCTAGAAAGGTTCAGAGATTTACTTGTCCAAAGGCACACAGCTGGGTAACAGCAGAGCTCGTATGAAACACCCCAGTAAGCCTGACCTACTTCAAGATGCTTTTCTGCTCCACTGTTCTCCAGAGTGAGGCTGTGGTTATCTGTAGCCATAAAACAGAAAAGTCACTCATGTCCCCAAAAGTCAATGAGTTTTAGGCTAAGGATGGGGATGCCACTTCTTTTCAAATATGGAAACAACCCCAAATTCTAAGTATAATATTATGACCTCAGCAGTCCTGACCTGTGCAAATGACTATCACCTGGGATGCCAGCCCCACACGTTAAGTTTCCTGCATCTCATCTCCATGAGCTGCAATCCAGTATTTCTGAGGCAGGGCCCTGATGGCTATACTTTCCATAAGGACCCTCAGAGATTGTGACTGGATGGTTCCGGTTTAGAGACGTGATTCACAAACATTTTTCCAGAAGCTCAATTCTTTGTTCCACCCAAGTCTTATTCAGAAAACCCAGACACATCAATAAAAGCAGAGCTGCTGGGCAGTCTCTTAAAGCCAGTCTGAAAACCACTGTCCTAGAAGACAACACAGGTAATGGGACCAGGAGCTGGACTTCACCACTCAGGGATCTCAGTTTTCCGATTTATGAAATTCTAAATTCTCTAAATTCAGCTCCAGTATCCTATAACCCCACAAACATCACTACCATCACACTACCATTCTGCCCTCAGTTGCTAAGTCTGTCCAACTCTTTGTGGCCCTGGACTGTAGCCAACCAGGCTCCTCTGTCCATGGGATTACCCAGGCAAGAACACTGGAGTGGGCTGCCATTTCCTCCTCCAGGGGATCTTCACGACCCAGGGATCGAACCCAGTCTCTTGCAATGAGAGATTCTTTACGACTGAGCCACCAGAGGAGTCCTATACTACCATCACAAACACAATATTTAGCAAGCACTTGCAATGTTCCTAGCACCGTTCTTTTATTTAATCTTTAAAATCACTCTATGAGGTTAAGTACAGTAGATCCTTGAACAACACGTGTTTAAATTTTATGAGTCTACTCATACTCCTATTTTTTTTCAATAGCATTACATTACTACACAATCCACTGTTGTTGAATCTGTGGATGCAAAAACCACAGCTAGGGAGGAACCTTACGTGTTAGAGGGCCAACTACAGGCTGTGAGATGATTTTCCACTGCCAGAAGGTTGGCACTGCCAACCCCTGTTCTGCTATTAATCTATTATAATGATGAGGAAACTGAGGCACAGAGAGATTATGTTACAATAACTGTGGTGTTATATATATATATGTAATACACACACACAGATTCTCTTATTTAATCTACACCACAAAATTGGGAAGTAAGAACTGAACTTTAGATAGTTTCTTCATCTTAGGTCAAAGAGCAGGTCTGTCAGATCCTAAAATCCATTCTAACCAAAAAATTAGTACCAGTTGGATCCCATACTTTACCAGAAAACCTTTTAAATGGCATCCATTTTCATGTGGTTATTGTGGTATTAGTGATCTGCTTTCATATATTCATAGAGATGGCTTAGCCCCAAACTAGATTATAATCACTCTGAGACCAGAGATTATTTTATATCTTTCAATTTCCTACTCTATGAAATACTGGCTGTGCATTAAGTAGGTCTTTATTCAATCAGAAGTGATCTTCTAAATCCTTTTTTGTTATTAACTTGACTTTTCCCCCCAATAATCTGAAGTAAACACACTAATTTCATTTAGATCAACTCTTGAAATTAAAAAATTCCCCTCTGAGTCAGTTGCTGGAAGGGAGAAAAAAGACTTTTTTCAGTTTAATGATTTTTACCTTTGCCCCTGGGGAAAGGAATTATATTAATATTTTACTATTAATAAGTATCTCTTTCCAGGCATTTCTTTCTCAAAGTTTCTTGCATTTTTCACTGTATCAACTGATAGGTAACAGAATGAAAATAAGCAGATGGTTAAAGACAAGAACAGAAAATCTTGGAAGGTGCTTATAGTAGCTACTTATGCCACTTGAAAATATCGGTTTGACATTTCACAGGAAGTGGGGCTCATTAAGTAATATTCTTCAAACAGCAAAAAATACTGACTACAAGTAATTTTTCTTAAATGTCATTTTAATTTTGGACATTCTCAGCCTGTGGTCAGATACACCATCACCTTCCATCTGTGACTCCTTGCCCACATATTTGAAATTGAATGCCTAGGACTACTTCTGATCCCCCTGCTCATTGTAGCTCCATGGTTCCACAAATAGCCCCATAAGAGTTGTTAATTTCCCAGTTGGGACCTACTTTAAGTCTATTTTGGAGACTCGTTTAATCTAACATATATGTAAACCCATACAACATAGAAAAACTATGGTTTTTCCAGTAGTCATGTATGGATGTGAGAGTTGGACCATAAAGAAAGCTGAGCATCAAAGAATTGATGCTTTTGAACTGTGGTGTTGGAGAAGACTCTTGAGAGTCCCTCCTTGGACTGCAAGGCGATCCAGCCAGTCCATCCTAAAGGAAATCAGTCCTGGATATTCACTGGAAGGACTGATGGTGAAGCTGCAATTCCAATCCTTTGGCCACCTGAGGCAAAGAACTGACTTCTTAGAAAAGACCCTGATGCTGGTAAAGATTAAAGGCAGGAGGAGAAGGGGACAACAGAGGATGAGATATTTGGATGGCATCACTGACTCGATGAACGTGAATTTGAGCAAGCTCTGGGAGTTGGTGATGGACAGGGAGGCCTGGTGTGCTGCAGGTCAGGGGGTCACAAAGAGTTGGACACAACTGAGCAACTGAACTATACAACGTAGATAAAACTAGTCATCATAAAAGAAAAAAAAGAAAAAAACTAGTCATAATAAGAAATGAGGTTAAAGTAAGGGCACAATATTTTGGTCTCTAAACTTTGACAGCATAACCATCTAAAGCAATGGTTCCTCAATCTCCTTTAAGGAATATCTTTTAAATGTAGATGCCTAGAGCTCTTCCTCAGACCTGTTTGCACAGTGGGGCCCTTGTGACCTTCATGAACAGATAATTTTGATGCTGTACACAGCCTTTGATGGTGCACATCCTTTCTTCATTCATTGAACAAACATTTCATGAGGGCCTTTGACGCATACCAAATTTTGAATATAAACATTTTCTTCTTAGTGTAGTCCCTTGGCTCACAAACTAACAAGCAACTTGAGGAAAAGGATCATGATCTATGTTTTGAAAAAAAGTACTTCCCTCAGCCCATCCTTAAACCCAGCTGGGCATTTAGGAGGCAAATGTTATACTGCTTGGATCACCAGCCCCTCCAATAAAACAGGTTGATACACCTTCAGATACTGCACCGGAGAATATTTGTAAGCCTGGACTTGGTAGGTATCCAAAGAAATCTGCGTGGTGTGTGTGTGTGTGTGCATGGATGTGTATATTCTTAATTCTGCATTGAGACTAAGCAAAACTCAGATCGTAACATTAAAGTTCTGTTTTGAAGTTTGGCTATGAACCCAAAATAACAACATATACACCAGGAAATGAATATCAAGGTAGGGAAGATAAACATCTCAACAAATATACTTTCTTTTTTACGTACGACAACCTTCATTTCTTTCCTATTCTCACATCACTCTGCCCTCTAAACAATATTCAAATAACTGAGTGCCACTGGGCTCCTTTAAACCAGGAACTTACAAAACGGCTTTTCAAACTTTGCTCACTCCAAAAGCATACAACGCAGCTCAAATGAGCGCGCACAGTTGCCGCGAGATCGTGAGGGTCGGGAGGAGCCCATCTCAGGGGCTGTTAGCGCCTCCCTCTCTGCGGTCTGCGCCTTAAGAGAAGCCTGGCATGAAGCCGGCAGTGACCAAGGGCACTCGGGAAAAGCGGCTCTTGCTGAGGGAAGGGTTACGACGGGATGGATGTGGGAGACGTGTCTGGTCAACGTCTGGGCAACAAATGACTCCAGCTGTGCTTACTGAGAGGCAAACACCCACCCGCGTGTAACGGAGTCCTAGAGCAGCTGGAAAGCGGAGCGTGAGCCGCTCAGATCGCCTTTTGCTAGGCTCTTTAGAGAAGAGCAGGAAGACATGTGGAGGGAAAATGAAACAAGCCTATGAGATAATGGGGAACAAGCTAGTGCTCATATATCAGCTGACACAGCACCCACCAGTGCCCTTCACCGCCTGCGAAGGCGATGAGGAGACCCGCGAGGAAACAGTCCCCCAAGAGAGGCGCGGCGGGCCAGCGTTACCAAGATGCTCCGTGACCCTAAACATCTCCTGACCTGCTCGCTACGAACCCTTCAGGGCAACTCGGTGACATCCCTCCTGATCTCTGAAAGACACTAATCTGGGGCAAGAAGAAAAGGAAATCTTTTCCAAAAAGTACAAGAGTCAGAGCAATTGAAAGCATTCCTTACCAATTTTGTAACGTCTTTCACATCATCAGTCACACGGCTCCCGCAGATCCCTTCAGTGTGGACGAGAGGATTAAATAGGAGCAGTTGAAGATAAATGCAAGTGATAATCCAAGTCTAAATGGAAAGAGAAAAAATGCTGGTGACCATCCATAATATATCCATAATCCATCCATAAATATCCATGGATATATCCAATATCCATCCATAAACATCCATAATCACTCAAACTATTAACAACTAACATTTTCTGCCTTAATGTGGAAAAAAGAATTTTTCTTTTAATGCTACTGGCTTAAATACAACTAAATGCCTTACACACAAACTATGCTAACCAAATTTCTTAAAAATTCTCAGTTAAAATACAGTTTGGATTTTTCATTTCAATGATAGTATCATTAACTTTTGTCAAAAGCTGTCTATGGGCAATTTCCCAATGGCAATTAGAAATGAACTTGTAGCAACACGAAAAGAATTTATCACTTAAGCTATTTTCTAAAAACTAGGGAATGTATAAAATTTGTGCCTTAAGGCACCAAAAAAAATTTTCTCTACTTTAAAAGTAGACTGTTTGGCAAGTAACAGCAAAACTCTGAGCATTGCTTTAACCCAATAACCTACTAGAACACCCAGTTAAAGTGAGGGAGAGATGTTTAGATCTAGGAAAGAATTTAATCTAACTTGTGAGACATCAAAAGAACCATTGTTTTGAATCACAATTTTTTAGCAATTTAACAAGGAAAAATATTTTCTTAGTCAATGAGAAGACATTTTTGAACACCAGCATGAAGTAATCACACACACACACACACACACACACACACACACACACATATACACGATATCTCTCTTTCCAAATAACTCAACCATGTTAAATAGTTACTTTTATGCATGGCTTCCTTTTTCTTATTACCCTATGTTTTATATTTCTAAAAATTAGGGCATCTATTTTTTTTTCCCCTCAGTATCTTTATAAGACATAACAGCACCTGGAATATAAAAAGCTCTTGCTAAATATTTGCTGGATGAATCAGTGATCAAGGTTAAAAAAGAGTCTAATGCTTCAAATTTGATACCTATTTATTGAACTTGTATGAGACAGAGACCGAGCCAGCCAGAGAAACAAAGGGGATAAGACTCCCCTGAAATGCAGATTCAGGGAACTAAGTAATACCCACACCCTGTGATAAATGTTTTGGGAACCCAGAGGAGGAAGCAATTAATCAATTAATCTTAAGGGAGAGAACTCGTGGCAGAAAGGCAGTGCCAAGAAAAGCCACAGAAAATATGTGACTCCAACTGGATTCTGGTGGACAGAGGAGGAATTTGCAAGAGTTGACAGGGAAGGGATGAGCATTCCAGGAAAAATAAACAACAGGAGCAAAGGCATGGAGATGTGATGATATTTTTAAATGTGAGAATTCTTTTATGAGTTAACATTCATCTATGGCATCTTAAAATTACGCAAAGGCCCATCTGCACATGGCTAGAAATCTTTCCTACTTATTATGTAACCAGCCATGTATTAAATGGAACTGAATTATTATTTTCAGTTAATAACTGCCAGCTTAATAGATATTATACTGGACCAAGTTACAATTATCATTTACTAAAATTTCTAAGACTACAATGCTACCTACATAGATAATAATGTAGTGTAAACAAAACTAAAATCCCTTCATTGTTTTACCATTGTAATCTATGATTACATAGATGATCATAGGTAATCATTAACAGTAATCCTGCTTAATTTTGTTTAAGGCTACTTTGAGCTTGGTGGGATCCTGCTTTTCTCCCTTGGGCCAAAATAAAGACTAAATTGTGTACATCAGGGGTCCCTAACCTCTGGGATCTAATGCCTGATGATCTGAAGAGAAGCTGAGTAATAAATAATAGAAATTACATGCACAATACATGTAATATGCTTGAGTCATCCCAAAACCATCCCCATCTCTACCCTGGCCCGTGGAAAAACTGTCTTCCATGAAACTGGGCCCTGGTGCTGAAAAGGTTGGGAACCGCTGGTGTAAATGATTTGTTTGGGGGATTCTGCTTTGTGGACAATCCCAACACATAGCATCTCCTCCAAGAGTCTCCCTTCATGTATGTAAATACAATGCTTAAACTCAAAGTTTCTCTCATACTATCACTGCTAAAATCTAACCCTCCCTTGAAATATATTTCTCCAACACCCTCTTTCATGATCTGACTTTGGAATCTTCCCTAAGGATCTCTATAAAGGGCCAATCTCTAATAACTTTATTCATATTCTAGGCTGTAAGAAATATAAAGGCACAGGGATGAGGGAGGGGGAATTCGATAAAGGTGATCAAAAGGTACAAACTTTCAGTCAAAAGGTAAATCACTACTAGGAATGTAGTGTATAACATGATAAATATAATTAACACTGCTCTATGTTATATATGAAGGTTGTTTGAGAGTAAATCCAAAGGGTTCTTATCACAAGGAAAAAAAAATTTCTGCTTCTTTAATTTGGTATCTATATGAGATGACAGATGTTCAGTAATCTTAATATGGTCATCACTGCATGATGTATGTAAGTCAAATCACTATGGTGTACAACTTATATAGGGGATATGTTAATTATATCTCGGTAAGACTGAATGAAAAAAAAATACAAGGGCAGAAATTCTGTTGATTTCTCTTTACCATGTCTTATGCCTGACATTGAAGAAACACTCCACAAGCATTTGTTCACTCATTCATTCAGCAAATATTTATTAAGCACCCAGTGCTACTGTGTGCTGGGCACTGTTCTAGATGCTGGGGATATATTAGTAAGAAAAAAAGAAAAAGCAAAAATCCCTGCCCTCATGAAGCTTAACTTCTAGTGAGAGAAGGCAGACTATAACCAATAAAACTGGTAAATAACCGATTATATAGTATGTCAAAAGTATGCCATGAAAAGATCTCAGTAGAGGGACTGGGCTGATAATGCCTACTCTCCTCTACTAGCAGCAGGGTCTTAGGTTCCAGGTGACAGTTACGCTCATGAGGCACTGGAGGCCTCACCCAGCATCAAGTGTATTACCTAGCTTTGAGAAAGGAAACAGGAGAGGTGACAAGCAGCATGCACAGCAGGGTAGAACCCATGATGACTCCTGCACCACCTCTAATGTGCACATATCACTACACCCTTGGGCTACGTGGCAATGATTCACAATGCTGGCTGGGCAGGACCACTTCTCAGGCTTGTCTCGCTAGTTGAGTAGCCCCATCAGGGAAATGCCATGAGCTGCCACTCATTCTCCAGTATAGCTACTCCCACCAGTCTCTACAATAACGTGCATACTGGAGATTGTTCTGCTCCCTAGTAACTTCAGCAGGATTCTCTTGGGTGAAGGTTAGGTCTACGCCTATCAGTTACTTGAGTCCTTGATACAAAGAGGAAGGTAGAGAGGTCAAATCCCCAGGCATCTCTGAATCTAGAGAAAAGGCCACAGTACCAGCTATTAACTCCACCTCTCTTTCCCCAGAGACTGCAATATGAATGACTGGAAAAAGAATGCTTTTTTGGTGGGGTCCCATTGGGAAGGCAATGTTTTATCAAAGATTAGATAGTGCTAAGGGAATTATCCATGCAGATGTCCATAGGAGAGTATTATAGACAGAGAAAGAGAAGCTACTGCTAAGTCCCTAAGGTCTATTTTGTTGTTTTCAATGGAATCTTTCAAGATATTTTATTATAAAAGTAAAATATTATCATTACCAAACACTTGGAGAATAAAGAAAAAACCTACTTGGAATGTCACTGCCCTGACAATTTTTAGCAAGTATATCTCCCCCCGCCATTATAAAAGAAATGCGTACTCATTGATTTAAGGAACCTCCTTTATTTAAGGAAGAGCAAGAAGAAAGCAGGGCTTCTCGGGTGGTGCTAGTGGTCAAGAACCCACCTGCCAGGGCAGGAGACAAGAGACTTGGGTTCTATTCCTAAGTTGGGAAGATCCCCTGAAGAAGGGCATGGCAACCCACTCCAGTATTCTTGCCTGGAGAATCCCATGGACAGAGGAGCTGGGTGGGCTAGCTGGATGGGCAAGCCCATAGGGTTGCAAAGAGTTGAACAGGACTGAAGCAACTTAGCACACATGCACACATGTGAGATTAAAGCAGGGAGCAATGAAGAAGATGATGTCAAAGAGAACAGGTCAGATCATGTAGGGTCTTGTATACTCATCTGGATTTTTGACATTTACTGTGAACCAAGTGGGATTCGTTGCAGGATTTTGAGCATAGGAACCAGATGACATATTATATAATAATATTTTTTAAAAAGCTGGTTGTTTCTTACAAAACTGAACATACACTTACCATATGATCCATGCTCCTTGCTCCTATCCCAAGGAGCTGAAAATATATATCTTACTGATATATACTGCTTACTGATTTCTATAGCAGCTTATTCAAAACTGCCAAAACTTGGAAACAACCAGAATGTCCTTCAGCAGGTGAACAGATGAATAAACTGTGGTATATCTGGGCAATGGACTTTTACTCAGCACTAAAAAGAAATGAGCTATGAAGCCATAAAAAGACATAGAGGAAACAAATGCCTATTACAAATTGAAGAAGTCAATATGAAAAGGCTCTACACCATTTGATTCCAACTCCTTTGTCATTCCAGAAAGGGCAAAGCTATGCAAACAGTAAAAAGATCCGCGTTGCCAGGGGTTGGAGCGGGAGGCATGCACAGACAGGGCATGCACTCGTGTGTGCTCAGCTGTGGCCGACTCTGTGCGACCCTATGGACTGTAGCCCACCAGGCTGCTCTGTCCATGGGATTCTCCAGGCAAGGATGCTGGCGTGGGTTGCCATTTTCTTCTCCAGGAGATCTTCTCAACCCAGGGATCAAATTCATGTCTCTTGCATTAGTAGGCAGATTTTCCTTTTACCACTCAGCCTCCTGGGAAGCCCACAGACAGAGCACAGAGGATTTCTAGTGCAGTGAAAGTACTCTATATGATAATTGTGAATACATATAATTATATGTTTGTTTAAACTCACAGAAGATACACCACCAAGAGTAAACCCTAGCATAGACTGTGGGCTCTGGGTGATTAAGGTGTATCAATATAAGTCCATCAGCTGTAACAAATGCACCACTCTGGTAGGAGATTATTGATAATGGGGGAGGCCCTGCGTGTGTGGGGGTAAGGGGCATTGGGGAAGCCTCTGTACCTTCAATTTTGCTATGAACTGCTCTAAAAATACAAATTCTTCCCCTAAAAAAAAATTTAAAAAAGATCACTTCTGATTGCTGTGGTAAGAATAGAAACAGGAAGACCAATTTGGGGATACTGCTGTAATCCAAGCAAGAAAGGGTTGTCGCAGAGTACTGCTTGAGGTGGTTAGCTCAGAGTCAAGGATGAGTCCAAGGATTCTGGTCTGAGCAACTGAATGGACAGTGTTGCCATCAAGTTATCAATATGGGGCTGACTGAGGGGTAGAGAAGGTTTGGGGGGTCAGATCAGGAGTAAAGTTTTGAATGTCCTCAGTTTGAGATGTCTTTGAGATATCCCAGTGATGAAAGTAGGTCAGGATATTTGAATCTGGATTGAGGAGGGTAGTTTGGGCTGGATATATAAATATGACACCCTTTGATACATAAATGGAATTTTAAGCACAAGAGTGGATGAGACCATCAAAGGAGTGAATACAAATAGAAAAAGGAACAAATAACTGGGTCCTACGGTGCTCCAACCCTAAGAGGTCTGGAAAAAGATTTAGAACATACAAAGGGGCCTGAGAGAGAGCCAGTGGAGGAGGAGGAAGAACCCAAGCTAAAAAAAAAAAAACAGAAAAAGTAGAAGTACCTTAAGAAGGTCAAACTATGAATTACGTCAAATACTCATAATAGATCAAGGAAGATGAGGACTGAGAACTGATCACTGAATTTAGCAGCACAGAAGTCACTGGTGACATTAACAAGAGCATTTTTATTGAAACGGTTTGGAAAAGGCCAGCGAGGAGTGGATTTGAGAGTGAGAGGTGAGCGATTAGAAACAGTACATACAGATAGCTTTTTAAAAAGAGGTGTCTTTCAAAGGACAGCAAATAAATAAATGAACAAGGAAATAAAAACAAAGTGAAAATGTAGTTGGTGAAGAATTAGGTTGGGATGGGGGGAGACTTTTATTTGTAAGATGGTAGAAATACCAGGATGTCTGTATACCCATGGGGACAATCCAGAAGGAGATACAACTGGCACTGTAGATCAGAAGAAAGGTACATTGGAGCAATGCACCTGAGGACAGGAGGGGATGAGAGCCAGGCCTCAAACAGAGGGCCTGGCCCTGAATAGAGTATATACCTAGGTCATCAGTACCACCAGGCAGGACGTCTGAATGTGTGCACAAATGCTGCTGCTTTCTGAGCAGCAGTGAATACATCTTTCACTTACTGAATATTTACTGGGTAGCAAACATTTTGACCAACTGATCACAAACAAAATTTAAGATTTATCTATCTTAATTTTGAAGATGAAGAAACCAAGATAAAGAGAAATTCAGTGACTTCTATATGGTGAGGGCTTCCCTGACAGCTAAGCTGGTAAAGAATCTGATTGCAATCCAGGAGATCCTGGTTCGATTCCTGGATCGGGAAGATTCCCTGGAGAAGGGATAGGCTACCCACTCCAGTATTCTGGCCTGGAGAATCCCATTGACTGAATAGTCCATAGGGTCACAAAGAGTCGAACACTACTGAGTGACTTTCACTTTCACTCTGTGGTGAGATCAGAATGAAAACTCAAGTGTGTCCAGTTTGAAATCCTGTCCTCTTCACCATCTCATACTCATAACACTCCCAGGAAACTGTTACATCATTGATGAGGACTCTGACACCATCTCTCAAAGACTTCAATAATTATTTAAATATAATACATATGAAGACAAGCTTGTTTCCAAGTCAAAGCTGAATATTTTACATTTTTCAGAACTTTTAATTTTATAATTTTATATGTTTTTGATAGTTTAAAAATATATATTAATACAGACTTCTATAACCATTGCAAAGTAATTTCACCAGGGCAGCAATTTCTTCTGGATCAACTATATACAAACACCTGTAAAGATGACTTTGCTCAATTTATTAGAGTCTATTTGGGTAGGACTAAACTTAAATCTATTAATACACTCCAGTATTCCTGAGAGAATGTAAATTGGTGCAGCCACTATGGAAAACAGTGTGGAGAATCTTCAGAAAAACTAAAGATACATTTTCCATATGATCCCACAATCCCACTCTTGAACATATATCATGAGAAAACTATTATTGGAAAAGATACAGGCATCCCAGTGTTCACTGCATCACGATTTACAATAGCCAAGCTATGGAAACAACCTGTGTCCATCAAGAGATAAACAGGTAAAGATGTGATACACGTATGGAAAGGCATACTAGCCATAAAATAGAATGAAACAATGCTATTTAAACAACATGAGTAGACCTAGAGATTATCACACTAAGTGAAGTAGTCAGAGAAAATCAAACACCATATGATGTCACTTACATCTGGAATCTAAAATATGACACAAATGACCTTACCTACAAAACAGAAACAGACCCACAGACATAGTAGTTATGGCCAAAGGTGGGGGGAGGTGGGGAAGGAATGAGTGGAAGTTTGGGATTAGCAGGTGCAATCTATGATACATAGGATGGATAAACAAGATCCTACTCTATAGCACAAAGAACTATATTCAATATCCTGGGATAAACTATAACGGAAAAGAACATGAAAAAGAATGTATGAGTGTAACTGAATCACTTTGCTGCACACTGGAAATTAACACAACATAGTAAAACAACTGTACTTCAATAAAATAAATTAACAAAATAAAAAACAAGTATCTCTGGGAAACACATGTCATGAAACACTATGTTAAAGCTGTGACACTGAAATTGTAATTTGATATTGCATGTACAGTGGCCCTTAAGCAATGCAACAGTCATCTATGTATAATTTATAGTCAGCCCACCCTATCCCTGACTCCTCAGTACCCAGGGATTCAACCAATCTAAGACTGTGTAGTACCTCAGTATTTACTGTTGAAAAATATCCACATATAAGTGGACCCATGCAGTTCACACTCATGATTTTCAAGGGTCATGTACTTTGCTACTGATGAGTATTCATCTTTCATAAAAGTCAATCATTCACTCAGGCATAACTAAACATTCGGATGGAGGAGCAGTCAGGGAAGAAATGTATTGAGCATTCTGCACAGCAGTAGTAATACCTCCCTATCAGTATTTTTGGGAGAGGGTTGAAATGAGGAGCTTACTACTTTAAATGGAAAAGTATTTTTTTCCATATTATTCTATGCAGAAATTATTCTAATATATAGTACACATACTTCCCTGATTTCCTAAACAGTGACTAGAAATATTAAACTTTGCTTTTCTTTGATGATTCATTCTCATAAAAAAAAGGAAAGACTAAACGAAATAAGCCAGATACAGAAAGACAAATATCACATGATCTCACGTATATGTGGAATCAAAAACAAAAAAATTGCTGAACTCATAGTAACAAAGAGTAGAACAGAAAGGTGGCTAGGGGGTGGAGGAAAATGGGGAGATATTGACTAAAGGTTACAAACTTTCATTTATAAGTTCTGAAGGCCTAATGTACAGCACTTTGTCTACAAATAATAATACTATATTGTTTACTTGAAAGTTTCTAAGAGTAGATCTCAAGTGTACTCATCACACACACAGACATACACACACATATACACATGAGTAACCGCAGATAGTCTGACTGTAGTCATCATCTCACAATGTATTCATATATCAAAACATCCCATCATACACCTTAAATATACACAATTTTATTTGTCAGTCATACCTCAATAAATTTTCCAGTTCGCTGTGATCTACAGTCAAAGGATTTAGTATAGTCAATGAAGCAGAAGTAGATGTTTTTCTGGAATTCTCTAGCTTTCTCTATGATCCAAAGGATGTTGGCAATTTGATCTCTGGTTCTGTGACTGTGTAGATCACAACAAACCGTGGAAAATTCTGAAAGAGATGGGAATACTAGACCATCTCACCTGCCTACTAAGAAACCTGTATGCGGGTCAAGGAGCAACAGTTAGAACCAGACATGGAAAAACGGACTGGTTTCAAACTGGGCAAGGAGTACATCAAGACTTTGTTGTACCTGCTTATTGTCTGTCACCCTGCTTAGTGGAGATTTTTTAAAAAACTGGAAATAGAACTGCCATATGACCCATCAATCCCACTCCTGGGCATACACACCGAGGAAACCAGATCTGAAAGAGACATGTGCACCCCGATGTTCATCGCAGCACTATTTATAATAGCCAGGACATGGAAGCAGACGAATGGATAAGGAAGCTGTGGTACATATACACCATGGAATATTACTCAGCCATTAAAAAGAATTCATTTGAATCAGTTCTAATGAGATGGATGAAACTGAAGCCCATTATACAGAGTGAAGTAAGCCAGAAAGATAAAGAACATTACAGCATACTAACACATATATATGGAATTTAGAAAGATGGTAACGATAACACTATATGCAAAACAGAAAAAGAGACAGAGAAGTACAGAACAGACTTTTGAACTCTGTGGGAGAAGGCGAGGGTGGGATGTTTCGAGAGAACAGCATGTATATTATCTGTGGTGAAACAGATCACCAGCCCAAGTGGGATGCATGAGTCAAGCGCCCGGGCCTGGTGCACTGGGAGGACCCTGAGGAGTCGGGTGGAGAGGGAGGTGGGAGGGGGGATCGGGATGGGGAATACGTGTAACTCTATGGCTGATTCATATCAATGTATGACAAAACCCACTGAAAAAAAAAAATAACTAAATAAAATTAAAAAAAAAAAAAAAACTTACATGCAGAGTACGTCATGTGAAATGCCAGGAGAAATATCAACAACCTCAGATATGCAGATGACACCACCCTTATGGCAGAAAGCCAAGAGGAACTAAAGAGCCTCTTGAGGAGGGTGAAAGAGGAGCATGAAAAGCTGGCTTAAAACTCAATATTAAAAAAACTGAGATCATGGCATCAGCCCCATCACTTCATGGCCAATAGAAAGGGAAGAGGTGGAAGCAGTGACAGATTTTCTCTTCTTGGGTTCTAAAAGCACTGTGGATGGTGACTGCAGTCATGAAATTAGAAGACGATTGCTTCTTGGCAGGAAAGCCATGACAAACCTAGACAGTGTATTAAAAAGCAGAGACATTACTTTGCCCACAAAGGTCTGTATAGTCAAAGATATGGTCTTTCCAGTGGTCAGGTATGGATGGGTGTGACAGCTGGCCAATAAAAAAGGTTGTGTGCCAAAGAACTGATGCTTTTGAACTGTGCTGTTGGAGAAGACTCTTGAGAGTCCCTTGGACAGGAAGGAGATCAAACCAGTCAATCTTAAAGGAAATCAACACTGAATATTCATTGGAAGGACTGATGCTGAAGCTCCAATGCTCAGGCCACCTGATGCGAAGAGCTGACTCATTGGTAAAGACCCTGATGCTGGGAAAGATTGAAGTCAGTAGAAGGGGACGACAGAGGATGAGATGTTTGGATGACATCATTGACTCAATGGATATGAGTTTGAGCAAAATCTGGGAGATGGAGAAGGACAGGGAAGCCTGGTGTGCTGCAGTCCATGAGGTTGCAGAGTCGGACACGACTGGGCAACTGAACAATAACCTCAATAAAGCTAGGGGGAAGAAAGTATTTTGGTTATGTAGTTGTGACTGCCCTTCTCTAAGGAGCTCCAAATTACTGTACTTGTTTGAATGACTTTTCAATTTTATTTTTAGTTTTGTTGGTTTGTGTCTTAATTTACCTATTTCTCCCATGTCATCAGGTATTGATTTGCAACATAGTTTTACTGTTAATATGCCCGTGTCTAGCCTCTTGTAGTCTCCATGGCAAATACAACACATGTCCCATGGATGGGGCGGGGCAGTACTTATGGTAGACAGAATAATGGCAAAAAGATAGCCATGTCCTAATTCCTGGAATTTGCGAATATATTGCCTTATATGGCAAAATGGACTTTGCAGATGTAACTAAGCAAAGGACCTTGAGATGGGAGAGATTATCCTCGATTCTCTAAATCCAACCTAACCATACTGGTCTTCACAAACTGAGAACCTTTCCAGCTGGTCAAAGAGATACAATGATGGAAGAAGGGTCAGCAAGATGGGACACGATCAGGACTTGACCTGCCACTGCTGGCATTGAAGATGGAAGTAAGAGGCTAGGATAGAAGCTGAAAAAAGGCAAGGAAAGAGTCTTCCTTACAGACTTCAAGAAAGCACAGGGTCTCACCTTGCTTTTAGCCCAGGAGGTCCCATTTTGGACTTCTGAATCTCCAAACCATAATATCATAAATCTGTATTGTTTTAGGTCACTAAATTGGTGATCATATATGTTCCAACAGCAATAGAAAAATAAATCAAAGCTCAATAAATTTACTTTCTGGATGAATTAAGTAATGAATGCAGCACTATGCAATGTTCAAGTTGTTCCTGGTAAGGAAAATATACTGCCTCACCAGAATTCTGGGCCCCCGATGCTTGCTCTAAGCAAGCAGCTCAACTTTTTTTTTTTTTTTTTCTGTTCTATTTGTTCATGCTTCCGGGTAAGATTTTGTTTGAACAAAGGTTTCCAAGGACAAGAAAGAAAAAAGGTTCACGCTTTTGAAAACTTGTAGTGTGATGGCAGGGTACAGAAGGTGGATCCAGAAAAACCTCTGAGCCCCTCACTGTGTGACTTCAAACAAGTCAGTGAATCCTTCTGAGTATCTGTTTATCAGTGTCTACAATGAAAATCATTTTTGCCTCCATGTTCATGGAGTGCTGGTGAGAATCAAATGAAAACTTTCCAAACCACAGGTGCTGTGATTTGTTGTGTGCCCTGTAGGTTTTGCATTGTCTAGGAAGTCAGGGAAACAACTGCTTCAAAACTATACAAATAAGAGTCCAAGAAAGGACTTTATAGAATCAATCCTGCAAGAACGAAGAGCCTGATCTTTAGTGCACAGGTATTGTGACACTGACTTGGGGGTCAGATGGCTTTCTGAATTTATTTCTTAGTTCTCAGCTGTGTTGAGAGTAGCTTGAGTTAACAGACAATTGACTTCCAATGAAGTGAGGTATTTCAATACATTGACAAAATATTTATCCTTGCTTTCTCTCCCTTCCTCTTTCTCTAACTTCTGGAAACTCCAAGGAGGGTATGCGGGTGCCTGAACGCGTGGGCAGGTGTGTACACACACACCCTATGGAGATAGAAAGTTGAAGCAAAATGTCCCTCATTTGTGACTTCAGTTCTACAATGTATCTTTTTGGCTTGGGTAATCATCTCCTTGTTTTTTTCCTTAACACTCTGCTTCTGTAGATGACATTTTTCTTTGGCTACTTTGTTTTAGCATTGTACAACTTTTCTCTCTAGGTCACGCTCATTGTATGATAACCCCTCATTTCATGATAACCTTTCACTGCACGGACACATTAAACTAATCTTATTGTCGGCTGTTTCTAGATTGTTTTTTTTTTTTAATTTGGAGGCATGCGTCAAAAGTGTCCCCCACGTCCTCCCCACAGGACACAAAATTCCAATAACCCTTTCATAGTTAAAAGAACCCTCAGCTTATTTACATGATGAAAAATGAGAAATCTACAGGCACTGTTAGAACTAAAACATTCAGTAGAAACAGCCCTAATAGAGGGAGGTAACAGTGACTAAAACTCACATTCAATTGTGAATGACAAGATATAGCGGGTCTTTTTCTGGGAGCAGGTTTTAACAGTGGCAGAGAGAACTGAAAAGGTACTTTAAAAGGGAAAATTTACAGGAAGATGAGGCTGGAGACCCCTAAAGCAAAGGTGTTATCTAAATCTCGTTTTTGTTGAGAACCTATCTCAAGAGACTCTAAGTGGACTATTCATCCATTCATCAATTCTTCCGAAGCAAAACAGCCTTCCTTATAATAAAAAGCCACAAGCCAGAAAAAGGAGCTGCAAAGCCCCCTAAAGCAAACTATCTACTTGATCTGAACATGTGCTATTACATAGAAGTCAGGTTGCAGACTCCTTTCCTTTAGTAGAAATTAACATGCATGCAGACCAAGAACATCAGGGCAACATATGCTGTTCGGGAAATCAGAAGATTTTAATTCTCTAAACTTGGAAAAAAAACAAACTTTTCTATGCATGTGAGAAGTAGTTTTAAAATATGCATTGCCAGGGTCCACATTGCAGACTTTTCTAAGTCGAAAAGGTAAGCAGGGCGTCTGTGTAGCCTTTTTCTTTATGCAGAGAACTACAGAATGGTATTAGGACTGCCCCGAAAAAAACAGCAGCTGCTGCCAGAACAACATTCATCTCCTCTTTAATCTCGCCTGCCAGCTAGCCAAGCAGGCAGTTCCCTTGTAGCCCAAATGTGCTTTGGAAGACAGCCAACTGGCTCAGCCACCCAGAGCCAGGAAAGCAAGTTACCAAGATACAGGTATAGAAATGAGTCGTGAGTTCAGATTTTCTGAGGTCATACAAACCATATCCTCCCAAAATAATCTTTACCTAAAGCAACAGCAGGTTGTCAGTCAGCGAATAACCGTTTAGTTCTGTATGACTTCTTCTTTCGGATTTTTTATTGCTCAAGATTTTACCATCCAACATTATAAAGAAAATACAGAAGCATCCTACACAGGCTCAAATTCTTCTCTAGTGATTGTCTAGTAATTTCAAAGGGGCAAAAGAAACAGCAGATTGGCTGTTTTTACCGTTACCAGGAAAGGAGATGTTAACAGGTCAGTTAAAGAAAACCCAAACCAGCTTGAAGTCCAAGTTGGTCCAATAAAATCCTATAAAGATGTTCACTCTTCTCTCTCTCTCAATGCAGGTATTTTTTGTGAAGTAGAATATTTTGAAATATGGGTAAGAATGCTCTTATAACAAAACCTGAACATTCTGAAGGGAACTGCTTAATAGAAAAAGGCAGACAATGACTTTAAAGTAAAAGGAGAATTTAAGGACTTCAAGATAATCTATAGGAAAAAATGGGGGTGGGAGGAGAAACGCCCTGTGACACTTCATATATATATATGTATGTTCATATACTATATGTTCATACTTTATATGTAAATACTATTTAAAAGGGAAAATGACTCACATGTATTGACTCCTACAAAGGGCCACACATTGCAATCTGCAATATTTCATATGACCTTCTCATCAACCAGGCAGATTATTATTACCCCATTTTGTAGGTAAGTAAAACATGATTCAGTGAGATTAAGTAATTTGTTTATGGCCACTCTGCTAGTAAACCCCTGAAACCAAGTTTATTCTTTTAATTTTATTGAAGTATAGTTGATTTACAATGTTTTAGGTAGACAGCAAAGTAATTCAGTTGAATATGTATATTCTTTTCCATTCTTTGTTTATTATAAGATTAAATATAGCTTCCTATGCTATATAGTAGGTCGAGTTTACCTATTTTATATATAGAAATGTGCATTCTATATACCATATTTTATGTGCATACTATATTTTATATACAGTAATGTGCATGTATGCATGCTCAACTGTGTCCAACTCTTTGCATCCCCATGGACTGTAGCCTGCCAGGATCTCCTGTCCATGGAATTTTCCAGGCAAGAATACTGGAGCAGGTTGCCATTTCCTTCTCCAGGGGATCTTCCTGACCCAGGGATCAAACCCATATCTCTTGTGTCTCCTGCATTGACGAGCAGATTCTTTACTGCTGAGCCACCAGGATAAGCCCTTACTTACTTCACTTACTATGAAAATCTTTAAGCCTTTGCTATAAATGCCTTTATGTCATTCTTCTTCAGGGCTGAGTGATATTCCATTGTATATATGTATCACATCATCTTTATCCATTCATCTGTTGGTGGATATTTAGGACATTTAGGTTGTTGGCTCTTGTAAATAGTGCTGTAATGAACACTGGGGTGCATGTATCTTTTTGAATTATCGTTTACTCTGGATATATGCCCAGGGGTGGGATTGAAGGATCATATGGCAGCTCTAGTTTTTTTTGAGAGCCTCCATACTGTTCTCCATAGTGGATATACCAATTTAGATTTCCACCAAGAATGTAGGAGAGCTCCGTTTTCTCCACACCCTCTCCAGCATTTATGATTTGTAGACTTTTTGATGATTGCCATTCTGACTGGTGTGAGGTGATACCTCATTGTAGTTTTGATTTACAGTTCCCTAATAATTAGTGATATGTTGCACATTTATGTGCCTGTAGGCCATCTGTTGGAGAAGGAAATGGCAACCCACTCCAGTGTTCTTGCCTGGAGAATCCCAGGGATGGGGGAGCCTGGTGGGCTGCTGTCTATGGAGTCGCACAGAGTCGGACACGACTGAAGTGACTTAGCAGCAGCAGGCCATCTGTATGCCTCGACCTAGTTTAAACCAAGACCTACACTACACTGGAAAGAAAAACACTGGGCCAGTTAGTAAAACTTCTGTTGTTATTGAGTCACTAAGTCGTGTCCAACTCTTTGCAAACCCATGGACTGCAGCATGCCTCCCTGTCATTCACCAGCTCTGGGAGTTTGCTCAAACAACTTAATTGTTATATCTGATGAACAATTAAGTTTTATTTACTATGGCTTCCCTCACAGCTCAGTTGGTAAAGAATCCACCTGCAATGCAGGAGATCCCAGTTTGATTCCTGGGTCAGGAGGATCCTCTGGAGAAGGGATAGGCTACCCACTCCAGTATTCTCAGGCTTCCCTTGTGGCCCAGCTGGTAGAGAATCCGCCTGCAATGTGGGAGATCTGGATTCAATCCCTGGGTTGGGAAGACGCCCTGGAGAAGGGAAAGGCTACCCACTCCAGTATTGTGGCCTGGAGAATTCCACGGACTGTATAGTCCACGGGGTCGCAAAGAGCCGGACACAACTGAGCAACCTTCACTTCACAATGCCTGTGCTGTGGACAGCATACAGGTCTCTTTAACTGCATCAATTTCGAAGTGAAACAACAATCTCAAATTATGACTAGGCTGGGTAGACACGTAATGCAGGTAAATCAGGTTATGCTTGCCATAACTTAAAAAATTGCATAGCTAGAGGGAGGGGAGAGCTCAGAAAATGAAGTGATAAGCTGTTCCTTCTGATAAAAACAAAATTGAGTGCCTTCAGACTTCTAAGAAAAGCTACTTATTCATCATCAGATCCATAGAGTACCTGATAAGTATAGAAGGTAACGATACAAACGATATGGTCATGGCCTCCAGGAGCTCAAGCTCTTGTCAAACATAACTAAATGATAGCGCATCTAAGAGGGGAACGGCCCAGAGAGACCACTAAACCTGACTTTGGGATGGGAGAGTATAGGAAGGACTCAGTGATAGCTTTTGGGAGGAGTCCTCTTTTTCAAAGGTGAGAGGAAGGTAGCCAGGTCAAAGATCTGTGACTGAGAAACCAAAGAAGCAGGTGCCTACAGAAGTGAAAGAGGCATTTTCATAGATCTTCATGTTTATGACTGAATGAAAAATGAGTCTCAAGGGATACGCAACAATAGACGAGGGTAGAAAGACAGGCAGAGGCCCTCCCAGTTTCGCTAATTGATTTGAATTTTATCTTAAAGGCAATGGGGATATCCTGCTGGATTTTCAGCAAGGAGTATCCAGATCTGATTTATTTTTGAAAACTTTTGTCAGTAATCAGAATAAAGGATAGATGGGGTGGAGGGGGGCAAGCAAGAAGCCTGGGGCAGGAGGTCAGTTAAAAGATCAATGGAGTCATCCAGAGGCCACCGGAGGAGGCCCTTAACTCACAAGGGGCAGTGGGAATAGAGAAACAGACAAGTTCAAGAGGATGTGGAAGTAGGCAGAAAGAAAGTGTGGGGTGTAAGGGAGGGAGTCACAAATGACTTCCACGGGTAACTGAGGCAGAAGTGGTGCTAGTCCCTTCAGAAGTGGCAGCTGGGGATTGGAAGTTATCATCCCAAACCCTGGAGAATACCCTATATAAGAGAAAGAATTAGCTACATAGGAGATGAGAGAATGAGAAATCAAATAGAAATGAGATGCATATTAGTTGCTTTGGGGGTACCCTGGCCAATAGAGGAAAAAAGTATAAAAGGGAGCGTATAATCAATAAAACAAGCACTAAAAGATGTCAACCAGTTGGTTGTTGGAAGAGGATCCAGTGGAACTGACCGTGATGAGGGCTGTTTCCATGGTGGGAGACCATGGAGGATGGACCAGCGGGGTCAGTGAGAGTGAGGAAATTTCAAGGGCTTACCACAACAGAGAGTGGTAAGATCTGGAATGGCTAGAAAGTTAACTCTAGTCTTGGTAGATGAGAAGAGGCACCTCTATAAGAATGGGGTGGGGCTTCTCTGGAGGTCCAGTGGTTAAGACGTCACCTTCCCCTGCAGGGAGTGCAGCTTTGAATCCTGGTCAGGCAGCTAAGATCTCACATACCTCAAGGCCAAATAACCAAATCATAAAACAGAAGCAATACTGTAACAAATTCAATAAAGGTTTTTAAAATGGCCCACATCAAAAAAATAAAAATCTTAAAAAGAAAAATAATGGGCTAAAATGAGTAACTAAGCCTTCTTCCACCTTAAATAGCCTGAGCATGGAGAACTCCCCTGGGGTTAATGAGAACCAAGTTAGCTCAGAGACTTTGTCTCTGTATGAAAATATCTACAAAGGACTTCTACCCCAGGCTAGAATCTAGGGGCTAGGTGTTCAAGTTTTACTGTCATTACTTTTAATAGAAGCACATGTGATAGAATAAGCTTTGTGCAGCAGTGGAGATTTCATTACAAACAATGGTAATAGGTAATTGCTATTCACAAATATAGGTCTTCAGAAGTTACATCAATGCAGAGAGAAAGGATGTATTTTATAGAGATGCTAGCTGGTGACCTAATTCTAATCAATATTAAGAGGAAGAGGATATGTAACAAACCAAACTGGTCTAGAAAACCAGTGGGTGCTAGCTCAATGTTGAACCTAGATTTACACATATGTTGCCAATTCTTTTTTGCTATCAGTGTTTTTTTGTTTTGGGGTTTTTTTTCTTTTTTTTTCCTTGTTTTTTAATAAGAGCAACAGGCCCTCAACATTGGAAAGTATAGGAATATTGCAAGAAAAAGAAATTGTGACAGTTCTGAAATCCACATACTCAAAAATTCAGCACTTTACGAGCACTGATTCTTTCAGGATGGCAGTATTCACTATTATGTTAATTAATTGCTCTTAAAATTGAATCACCATGGCATATATTCTGAGAGTTTGTAGCGTTCCAAAAACAGTTACAAAACCTAAATCATAATTTATCTTCTTCCATCTATGTGACTCACTTCTGAAGTTATGATCTCCTGTAAATCAAAGGTTCTGTAAAATCTGTACAATCTTTTGAACTCCAAACAATTCAGGGATGAAAATGAGCATGGGCTCCAGTTGCTCTCTGATTCCATGCACTGAATTTGGATCGAATGCCTGAGTTTCCTAAAACTTCTTGTGTTTCCCGCCCCCTTTGGCTGTAATTAAAAGGGCTCAGAGGTCTTGTCATATCAGCTATTGGGAGTGTGACAAGTTTGGTCTCACAGGCCCTTTTAATTTTAAGAAGATTCAATCTGAGGAAGCAGCTCAGGAAATCTCCGACGAAGTTTCTTTTTTTCCCCACCTGAGTTTTTGAACTACAAATAAACTAAATCTTTATACTCTGCTGGAACTACTCCGAATAGCATCAAAACCAGGAGGTCAAAGGCATGAGCTTAAAGAACACTCACAATCTTGATCATTTTCTCTATCACATCAGATGACAAGCCAGATTTGCAAAGGTCACTGCATGAGCTTCCCTGATTATGCAATGTGTGCTGGACATACCAAATGCCTGTGGTTGAACTGAATAAACTGTTGAAATGTTCCCCCCACTTTCATGAAAGGTGCCCCAAATGAAAAAAGGGGAATTGCTGTCGTATGTTTAGATCAAAGTACAATCATCTGGGGGTGTTTATTTAGAATGCAGGTTCCTGGGCATCATGTGGAATCCAAATTTCCGAGGGTCCATCTCAGAAATGTGTACTTTTAACAAGATTCTTAGATACTCTCTGAAGTCCGAGCATACTGTTTTAGGCTGCACTAGCTCATGAGTGCTATATCATTAGAGAAAATGAAAATGTCTGAAAAGGTATGTGAGGTTGCATTTGGTTCCAGGTTACATGTTAGATACTCCTGATTTAGAGGAACTTGAAAAAAGAAGAGTTAAATATAGTGAGTGTAGAGGAGACTGTCAGTTGACCCCTTAATTCCCATTCCCGCTCTCTCTGACCATATTCTTCTGTATTATAGTGGTTGCAAAATTAAAATTTTCATGTCTTGGACTCCTTTGCAGTTAGCGACGGTTGCAGATGTGACTTAGGTTTTATCAGTCAGGCACAACTGTGTAAGATTTGATATGGAAAAAAAAGCCAGGAGAAGAGAAGCTGGATGCTGGGCATGCATTTTGCTGAGAGGTGGTGGAGGCAGCAGGGACAGCCTGCCCTCGGGAGCAGTCCTGGCTGGACCGCACTGGCTGTATGTAGCTGCCTCACAGGCTGCCTTGGACTTAACTGGGTTCTGGGTGTGGGAGTGTTCTGAAAGCTCAACCTGTTCTTCTAGCCCTTCCAGTGGTTTCATAAGCCATCAAATATACTTCAATATATCCCTTAATGTTTAAACTAGCTAGAGTAGATTGTATTGCCTGCAACCAGACCCCTAGCAATGCTAGGAGCGAAACATTTAAGTTACCGAGCATTTATTTCTCATAAGGTCAGTGTAAACTCTCCTTAGGAATTTTCCATAAATATTTCAAAATTCAAATTGTAAAATAAGAATCATTTAATTTTTTTTCTTTTAAAGGCAGTTTTTGGTTGGCAATTCATGAGACTGTTAATGCAATTCTACCACCTGAGCCCCACAATCATGTATCTATGGCATGCATAAAACACATTCCTCTGGTAATTCTACCACCTGAAGCCCAGCAAAGCATCTACTTTTGACATGCCCAGGACATGTTCCTCTGGTAACAATATATTTCAGCTGCAGGTTCACTGCTTATGAAAGAGATGAGATGATGTTTAGAAAAGAAGAAAATCAACAAAGTAAGACATAAATTCAAATCCTGATTCTGTCACTTACATGCTGCAAATGTCAACAAATGATGGAAACTCTGAGGTTCCTTTTAGTTTTCTCATGGTGATAGCATTTCTTTGGATATTTGAAAAGATTAATCAGAATACAGTGTTATATAAAGCTGTTATACAAAGGGCCTGGCACATGGTAGACCGAGACACGACTGTTAAAGCTATGCATGTGTGCACGCTCAGTCACGTCCAGCTCTTTGCTACCCGACAGACTGTAGCCTGCCAGGCTCCTCTGTCATGGGATTACCCAGGCAAGAATACTGGGGTGGGTTGCCATTTCCTTCTCCAGGGGATCTTCCCAACCCAGGGATTGGACCCGTATCTCCTGTATTGGTAGGCAAACTCTTTACCACTATACCACCTGGGAAGCCTGTTAAAACTATACTGGCATATCTTGGATTGTAAGGTCAGTTCTAGACCACTGCAATAAAGCAAGCAAGTCACACTAATAACCTTGGTTTCCCATTATATACAAAAGTTGTATTTACACTATGCCATCATCTATTAAGTGCAAAATAGCTTTACATCTAAAATAATGTATAGAACTTAATTAGAAAATATTGTTTAAATATGCTGCCTATCATCTGAGCCTTCAGCAAGTCAAAGAAGTCACATGAAACAACACTGATCACAGATCACCATATTAAAATAATGAAAAAGTTTGAAATAATGCAAAAAGCTGTGACAGAGACATAAAGAGAGCAAGTGCTGTTGGAAAAGTGATGCTGAAAGCCATGGTTCAGGCAGGGAGGCCATAAGCCTTCAGTTTGTTTAAAAAAAAAAAAAAGCAATATCTAGGAAGCACAATAAAAGAAGGTGTGCCTGTAGTTATTTTACCATTACTCCTGGTTTTTTAACTGTTGACTTTTAAATTAAAAACTATACTAACAGTGGATGTCACAATCCCATTCATTTTCCACCTTCCCCATAGATTAAAGACCAGCACAGCAAGATGATAAAAAGAGGTTGTGAAACTGACCCCTGAGCTTAGATTCAGGATCAGCTCTCCCAGAGTCGACAGGCTCATCTCCACCTGGAGCAAAAGTGAGACGGAATTGTTTGGGCAATAGGTGAATGTTAACCTGAATAGTCGAGTTTCAAAAGTCAACTTCAGCTTCAGTAATAATCCAAGACGGTTTTAGAAAACAGAGTGTGTTTACTCAGGCACAGAGAACAGATATAAAGTTGGGGGGCTGGGAGGCAGTGATTCTACAATCAAGCTGCTCTAGATTTAATCTCTACTCTGCCACAGACTTGCCTCGTGGCCTTTGGAAAGATATCTTTCTCTGCTTTAGTTTCCTCACTATAACATGGACCTAATAATGGAACTCACTTCACAAGCTTCTTGAGGACTAAAGTTACAAATGCACTTGGTATGGAGTATCTCAGAGCTAGCTCACCCTCCTAAATGTCCACTACTGTGGTTCTCAGTGCTGTTTTTCCAACCACACCCAGAACAAGCATCCCCAGTAATGTCATTTCCAGACCTGAAGCCTGGCGGATCCAGCCACAGCCCTGAGCACTATCCTTGATCCTTCCCATTCCCCTAGTTCCACATCAACTCTGTCAAGTCCTGTTAGTTCTACCAGCAAAATACTCACTTCCCTCCATCGCATCTTAGAGCACTACACCTGTGCCCAGCTCCATCACTCCTGCCTGGAAGACTCCAAGGACTTCCTAAATAGCCTCCTTTGCTTCCAAGCCTGCTACTCACAAGACTGTGGTCTTCAGGCAATGCAATTCACCACCACTTGCTTATAACCTCGGAATACCTTTCCATTACATTTATGATAAAATCCACATCCCTACCAAGGTCTCCAAGGCCCTATTTAACACAGACTTGTCCTGCTCTATGCTCAGTCTCACCATGCCTCTCCCCTTACCATACTCCAGCTCCACGGGCCTCCTTTCTGGTTCTTAAACACCGGGGATATATTTCTGCCTTAAGCTGTTGCACCACTATTGCAAGCTTTCTCCCTCTTGGGCTGTGAATGAGGCAAAGCTTTCTGATCATTCAGGATTCAATCCTTAACAGATGGTGTTCTTATTCACACGAAACTAACATTGCCCGCCAGGCAGGCTTGTTACCCCCTGGAGAAGGAAATGGCAACCCACCCCAGTACCCTTGCCTGGAGAATCCCCATGGACAAAGTAGCCTGGCGGGCTACAGTTCATGGGGTCACACAAAGTCGGACACAACTGAAGCGACTTAGCATGCTTGTTACCTGTCTCCTGCTCCTGCGTTTGAGCCCCATAAGGCAGGCACTTTCTGTCCCTCACTGTTTTGCCCAGGGTGAGTAGAGCAGTGCTAAATACAGAGGAGCTTCCCAATAACATGTATAAAATAAATCAATGAATGAATGAATGAAGGATAAAATGAATCAATGAATGAAGGATAAATGAAACAGATTTGCTCATCCACTGGGCATGAACCACTGTCCAGTAACTGCCAAACCCTAATGATGACACATGTGAATGTTGCAACATTTTCTTAATAATCCAAAATGCAACATCAGCTAAATGCTTTTTCAGTTTGAACTTAAACCATTTTCTTTGTACCTTTAAATACTTCTCTAGCCCCATGAAAATGGAAAATAAGGATATAAAACCAAGGCTACACTGTAAGCCCCATGAAAAGCAGGAATGATGTGTTTTGTTCACTACTGTAGCACTAGCCTCTAGCACATGCTCTGCTAAATGCTAAATAAACTATTTTTAATAAACAACCAGTGGAAAAGGTTTTTACTGGCAGATTTGGTCAAAATGTGACAGTATCCCAAAGTGCTGACCTGCCTATAAAATCCCAATTCCCTTTCTAAAGGAACTAGATGAGTATCACGTGCAGTTACTTTCCTTTATTGACTCATAAGGGCATTAAAAAAAAAAAAAAAAGACCTGGAATGCAGACACTTTCCTATAGTAAGTTCAGTGGAAGTATGTAAGAAGTGTACAATTCTAAACTCTTATTTAGAATTCAGTATAAGATGCATCTATAAATTTCTCCCTGTTTCCCCAGGGAGCTGCAATCCATCAAAATTTCTAAAGCAGTCATTCATAAAAAGTTATTCATGGTGGCTCTGCACTGGGAAAAACATGCAGGGAATATGATTTCACTAGGGAGCAGGCAAGTTCGAAGTGATGACATAGGTTAAGCTTTTAAATGCTAATCTTATCTTTTCCCAAAGCACTGGTTGACTCTGTCATCCCTACTGAAGCAGGCAAAAAGAAAAAAAAAAAAAAAGCTCACAGAACTAAATGACTTTTTTTTATGTCATCAGACCCATTCCTAAGTTTGACTCAAGAATAAAAACAACTACCTTTTCTTCAGAGCAACACAGGCATAATATCACCATTTCCCTCTTGCAAGACTTGTTTGCAAGAAGCAGAAAGTTGCATGCCAGACTACACAGGAGTGGACTCAGATGACACTGCCCTCACCACCTCCCCTCCAAAATAGATAGTTTCATGCTAATAAGCATGACTACACGGCAAGCTCTTTTATTGCAATTTTTCACCAAGATATCCATAGAGGTGTGCTTAGCATTCTCCATAATATGACTGTGTAGGAAGAGACTTCAAACTCACTAGAGAAAGGAAGATGTCGGACAGAAATAAAAAAGGAAAAGACTTTTCAAACAATGTACTGGGATGTGAGGAGTGGCATCACACACTTTTATTATTACTAGCTTTTAAAAGGTTCTCAGTTAACAATCTTCAAAGCAAATATCAACTATTTTGTGTTCTGAAATTTTTTCTCAGAGATGACCTGGGAGATGATCAATTAAGTTTCCTTGTATAAATAGGACAAAAGAAGAATACAAAAAATGTACTTTAAACCCATAAGCCTTAACTGTAAAAATAAACCCTTGAGGGAAAAAAAGAAAGAAAGGGATTTCTCCTTGGGTCAGGAAAGATGAGTGAGTATCCATTGCAAGATTGTTCTTTGGACTTTTTTCAAAGCAGCTGTTTTGCTGAGGAATGAAAAGTGGATGGAGGGACACATATAAACATGGAGCGCGCTTGGAGAGCAAAGAGATTCTCTCACTATACAGGGAAGAATGGGAATCCAATTCCTCAGAAAATGAAGATAGGGCCGTGTATCCAACTAAATGAAATTTCAAAGATATGCGTCAGCTGCCATATGATTCGAGTGCCAAATCTGCACAAGCTATTTTGCATGTCAACTTTGTCGTTAAATTTTTGTGTATCATCTCTCCTTCTCATGATGGTACTTTTTGGAACTTTTGCTTGTAAATGGAGACAGGAGGTAGATGTTGCTCCTTATAATGTAGCATTATCCAAAACTTAAAAAGTTTTTACAGGTTTCAGAAATGCTAATCTTTCAGTTCTACACCTGAAATCAAGCAGCTTACCTGATTAGACAAAAAAATAAATAAAATAAAACTAGGGCATGCTATAAAGTTGCATAACTTTAACAACTTCAGAACTTTTGAAAAGTTGGCATCAAAATACTTTTGTTTCTAAGAACTCCATGTTATAAGTGGTATCATTGCCTTGGGTCACTAAGATGGTAGCTTCTAATCACAGATAAAATTTGAAAATGTCACTTCATGGTAAATCCTTCTCCAACTTTCTTCCTGCACACTTAAATACATCTTTGATCCTTTGTACTGAAACATCATTTTTGCTAAATTCCTTAACCACAGCAATCTTAAGTCCACAAATATCACTTAGGTTTGACCATCTGAAGTTCTCATATTGTCTATTGTCTCATATTTCTTTCATCACTTTCTTGATAGAGATTATGCACACCAGTATGTAAAGCTGCACAACATCCTTGTCTATTGCACTGGCTAACCGTTAACCAACACAAACTGTGGAAAGAAAATATGAAAGGAAGCTTCTTGAATGTGGCTAAGCTGGAAAGAATTTCATTTATTCTATTTATGACAGTCTTATTCATTATCATGTATCAAGAAAAACATCTCACCTAAGCAAAAAGAGAAAATTCCAGCAATATTAATGCCAAGCAAACAGACTGGGTTTAAGACTAACTAGTTGCAAGATGCTGAGCAACTTGCACAACCTACCTATCCCTGTTCTGTAAATGGAAGGGATCACATCACCAGACTCTTAAGTGGAGAGATTAGTGCAGATCAAAGTATGTGACACGCTTAGGTCTGGACCTGGCACACCAAATGAGAATCAGAATCAGCATTTTCTTCATCATTATCAGTGGCAGTATCATCTTCTAGAATCCCTTCTGGCTCTTAGACCCTGTATAATCTTGAATTAGCCAGCACCATCTCAACCTGCTATTCAGCCTGTTGTGTTATTTCCTTAATGATGGCCAGCAACTTGACCCACCCAACTCTTTTTTTAATCCAGAGTTTCTACCTTCTTCTACAGCCCCAAGTGGCCCACTTCTCTCTCCAAACAGAAGTATGTTTGAACAACGTATGTCTGTGCCAAGTGGTACTGCATGCACGGTTATATGCATTTCTATACCTATATATATGCATGGTCATATATAGGTATGACATCAATGCATGACCGATGTTCCTCCTAACTTCCAAATCGCCCTCCATGGTTCCACCCCATGTGTCAACTGAGGTCAGCAGGCATTAAACTGATAAGAAGTCTGACCCATGCCTAGAATGCTATAGTCAAAGATTCAGTAAAAGATACAACTGGTGTGATTCATTCACTCATAATTTGGTTCCAAAAACCTTAAGATTTTGGTGTTGTACCACTAGCTGGCGATATCAACATGAACCAATTTAGCCAAGTAGACAGGTAAATAAGAAAACCTTGTTATATTGTTTTATATATATATATTTAATGCTATAGAAGCATGGGGTAAGATCACTAAATACAGGGGGAGTGGAGGCAGGGAAGAAGGGCAACAGACTTCAGGGAGGGCTTCTGAGAAGAGGAACCATTTCAGGTAGATGAACTGGAGGATGAAGAGCGGCTACCCGGGGTTTCAAGACCAAGTGCAGCATGGAGTATATCACTGTTTCACTACACGTTGGTTAGGTGACACTGGCATGAAATTTACCACTGAGGGAGCAGTGGAAATAAGCAACAGCCAAATCACAGAGAATCCTGTACAGTGTGTTGAGGGTTTGAACTTTATTCTGCAGGTAATATCAAGTCAGTGGAGGATTTTAACCAGGGCAGCCACATGATCAGACTTCTTTAATAATCTAGACTGTGTGCATTACAGAGAATCTTTAACATTACAGAATTCACTCATCATTTCGTTGAGTTACGAAATGGATGCCGTCAGAGGGACCAACTCTATATCAACACCATAGAGCTGAATTTAGGATGTGGGTTCTTGTGCAGTCAGTAAAGTGCTTGTAGCAGGGCATATATTTTCAAGGAAAGATGCGAAAAGCCCCTTTATAATCTAACTCTCCTCTTAAACAACTTATAAAAATAACACACATATCAATGATTCAGTCCCATTCTCCTTTGGGCCTTAAAAGAATGGACATACTTTTTTTTTCCCCCCCAACATTTAAAAGAGATCTTTTTGCTTTTAAGTTTCACTAGAGTCTTGACTCAAGTTGTTATGTTAAAGCCTACTCTGAATTGAGCTCAAAGTTATTTCACGCTTCTCTGGATTGATAACTTAATTGTTGAAGTCGTGAGAGTCAAAGATTCAATTAAGAACCCTCTAGAAACAGTCTTCAGATTATGCAATGTTGGAAAATAGGAGCTGTTTTCTGTCTTCCACAAGTCAGTACTCCATCAAAAGGAACATAACAGTTTAATGTTCTTTCCAAGAAGGGAATGCTTGTTTACCTGAAATAATGGACTGATAAAAGTAACTTGCGCCTGGTCTTGATTGATACACTTACTTGAAGATTAACCTCGACAATCAAGCCCTTAAACTCTAAAACACCATCACCCACAAGAAAATAAAACCTGAGTTTATAATGCAAATATCCCCAAACTGTTGATCCTACACCCATGCAAAGTCAATATATGCAGACAAAACCAAAAAAACGCAACCAACTGAATACAAAAATGAATTTTGCTCGAAAGCAGCTAGCATTTACCTAGGTTTCCTGGGTATCTGGCATGAACAGCCCTTCTCATGCTCCTTTAATCCTCAAAACCACCTGATGAGTTAAACATTGTTATAAATGTCATCTTACAAATGAGAAAGTCAGAATGTTAGAAGAATTAAGCGATTCAAAGACATTCCAATTTGAAGAGGTGACTCCATATCTATGCATCTCCAAAGCTATTAATACATATTATATGAAGCAGTGTGAGGCTCATTTTGGAAGATATTAATAAACTCAAAACTTTCATTATTTAGAAAGTTGGACTTACTCATTACTCAGGGCTTAGAATAATAGCATGACTGTAGGCCTCTGAATGGATCAACACAGTGTAAGGAGCACTGCTCTATTAATTATCTCTGTCTCACACAACAACTGGTGATGTAGTCAAGACGTGTGTCAGCATCCTTGGTTTCAAAGCAGGAGGCTGACCCACATCCAGACCCTTACTAGTCTCGGTTCACGGTTACACAAGCCCATTTCCCATAATCTCTCTTTGCTTTTCTGCTTTTCAGTGACAACAGGTTTAAATAATTATAGCTGTCACACAAGTGGAGCAAGAGGCAGAGCAGACTGATCCATATGGATCTGTCTGCTGGCATAGTCCAGTCGCTAAAGATTAGCGATACCACTCATTGAACATCAGTTCTGGGTCAGTCAATTTCCATACATTATCTCATGTAATCTTTGTATTCTTCCAACTATATATTATTACCCTTACCATTCCATTACACAGATAGGAACACTGAGGCTCAGAGAAAGAAAGTGGGTCTTGGTGAATAACAAGACTAAGGACTTAAGCCTCATTCTAACTCCAAAGTCCATGCTCCTTTCAGTGTCTGATGAGGCCAATGAATCAATCACTTCCACAATCACAATATAGTGCTTAATACTATAGTGGGAAAACATGTGTTCAGCCTGAAAAGCACTTTTTTATTACAGTACAATTCTGTGAGTGACAATCAGAAAGCAGATATACGACACTATTTTTAGGTTAAAAAGCTGCAAAGTATTATTCCACTTTACAAGAGAGGAAATTCAGTTTAAGAGAAGGCTAAGCCAAATTAAATAATTTGCCTAAGATCCCTTTGAAAGCTAGAATCAAGAGCTAGAGGTAAAACTTAGGTGCTTTTGACACAAAAGCCACGCTCTTTCCTTTCTCCCTCAACAAGTGGCTATATTTCTGTTGATGCAGAAAACGACTGCTCCTCCCAGAGAGGGAGAGGAGATCACTCACCAATTCAGGTGAAGGACTCATGGTCTGTACCCCCAATTCCAGGTACAGCATAGGGCTTAGGAATGCAGGCTCTGGTTCCAGACCTGGTTCCTAGGCCAGCTCCACCACGTGCTAGCACTGTGACCTTGGACACACGACAGAAAAAAGTAACTTTGCTCTAGGTAAACTATCTTGCGACTATAATTATACACATTTAGCTCTTTTTCAGTTTTTTGGTTAGAGTAGGGAATGAAAACAATTATTTAGGACTAAAGTGAATTCCAGGCCTGAGGTATTTGGATAAATTGCTTCAACTTTCTGTTTCATTCTGACAATGGAGATTTTGCAGTGAAAGTCACTTTAAAACATAAGGCTTCATTGCTATTAATAAGCTTGGTTGTGGTGGTGGTTTAGTCACTAAGTCATGTCCGACTCTTTGCGACCCCATGGATTGTAGCCTGCCTGGCTCCTCTGTCCATGGGATTTCCCAGGCAAGAATACTGGAGCGGGTTGCCATTCCCTTCTCCAGGGGATCTTCCTGACCCAGGGATTGAACATACATCTCCTGCATTGGCAGGCAGATTCTTTACCACTGAGCCACCAGGGAAGCCATCTGTTTAATATAAATATAAGCTTACCATTTGTTTAATGCTAATGATTACTGTGAATATTTACTTAGGATTCCCTAGGTGCCTGACACTGGACTAAGGACTTTTTGTGGATTATTTCACGTAATTTTCACAACCACCTTTGAGAAATGTACTGCTGTCCCTTTTGGCAGATGGGGAAACTGAGGTTCAGGGGCTAAGTCAACCAAAGCAGGCCATCTTAACTGTTGTCTGTTTAGTTCTGTTTAGCTCATCACATATCTGTTCTGCTGTTTCTTTCACCTGTGTTCAAACGATCCCAGGACCTTTTATCACTAAACTGATAAGTTATAAAGAGATGTTGCCCCCAAGGATGCTCCAACAGTCATTTGTTGCAAAAAATCATAACATCAATGCAGAAAATGAATTTTTACCATTCATGCAGTTGGACTGATAGGGAATTACAAAGCAAAGGTCACAACTTTAACAGCTGGTACCTTTACCAACTAGACATAAGCATAAAGACATTATTCAGTAGTTTTCCAAAAATGACCACAGTCACTGAAAATCGTCTTCATAAACAACATGAAAAGAGAGTCAGAGCAAATTGATTAAAGTAATCCTTGAAACAGTTTTCTTCTCCCAAGAAGTGATTTTGCAACAATTTTCAAATATTTAACAACCTTCCCCTCTGCCAACAAAAGTACCATTTTATTTGACAGACACCAAGAATTTGGCAGTGATTCTTAATTCCATAAAATAAAATGGCATTTTTCCAGTTAACAAGTGGCCTCCCTCACAATGGGTCAGCAGAGGCAAGCATCTGATGGCTAAGGAGACTGAGGACCAAGCCTGGGCTCCCAGACTGTGGGAGTGTTACTGAGCTTCACAGCCATTTACACTCCTGGGTGGTCCTGGGAGCTGAGTCAGAAGCAACCCTTCACTCATCCCAGGAGCTCTGCTTTGCCTGCTCAGCCTTCCCCTTATAAGATTAAAAAACCATCATCTTCACACACACATTTTTTCCTTTTTAAAGTCTCAAGTCTTACAGATTATATGTATATTTAAACATAGGTGCATTCCATTGACGTGGTTCAGTGGAATCTAGTTTTTAGAATTAAACAGGCTTGGCTTCAAATCCAAACTCTTCCACTTACGTGCATTTCCCCCCACTTAAAATCTTGGGCAAGTCCTCTTACTCTCTCTGAACTTTAGTTTCCTTATTTGTTGAAAAAATGTTATCAATAATGATATCTGCGTCATAAGATTTTGTGTGTGTGTGGCTAGAATAAAATGAGAAATTCCTCTGCAGTTTGTGGCCTGGTGCCTCAGCTATGGTGAGTAATCAATGGATATTAACTTATTAACTAGTTTTTTTTATTTCCTCATTCTTCCTTTTGTTAAGCAGCTTGTCTTTTGGCCCATTTTGTATACCTGTTACCATTGTAGTAAGCGTAGAAATGAGGTAGAGGATGTAAAATTGGAGGAAAATTCTGTTTAATCTTCTAGGAGTGCTAAAGAAGGTAGGCTGTGTATAAAGAAGGCAGTTAAAATAGAGCTTTATACCTTAACTTTTATATTGGAGTAATAGTTGATTAACAATGTTGTATTAGTTTTAGGTGTACAGAGTGATTCAGTCATACATACACATGCATCTAATCTTTTTCACTTCTTTTTCCATTTAGGTTGTTACATAACATTAAGTAAGTAAAGTTCCCTGTGCTATACAGTAGGTCCTTGTTGGTTATCCATTTTAAAAATAGCAGTGTGTACGTATCAATCCCAAATTCCCCAGCTATCCCAAGCTCTATTATTTTAATTCACTTACTCATGCAAGTCCTATACCCAAAGTCAGGAATTGCGAATAATGCATTTATGTCTTTCAGTATGTGGATTTGCTGAAAGGTTCTGTGACTGATTCACTCTTCTTGCTGAGAAGGAACTGGCTATTTACTAGGAGCAAGCCCCTGTGCCGTCACACAGTCTATCTCACTTAATCACGACGTCAATACTACCCATGGGTAGTTACTTCTGCACCCATTTTAGAGGCTGGGAAAGTAAAGCTCAGAGAGAAATCCTTACTGAAGAGCGTACTGCTAGTGAGTGGCAGAACCAGTCTCATGCTTGCTTCAGTCCAGTGTTTTTTGTATTCTCACATACCCACCAGTTTTGCTTAGTAAGTAGTGCATATTCACTGAAAATTAATGCTGTAAATGGGGACCGAAGTAGCCTTTCCAATCATTAATCAGATATTTCTGTGTACAACAGAGCCAGGACAGTAGTTAAAATTTGCCGTCTGTTAAAAAAGAAAGAAAGAAAGAAAAAGGCTTCTAAAACAGGTTATTGGCACTTAACAACCTGATATCAGGCATGTATTCATTCCACAACATTTCATTTATTATCATTGAGCTTCTAGTATGAACCACCCTGCTAGATCCACTGGAATCACAAAAGTTTTGTTGCCAAATTCTATTACAGGCAGCTGTTTTTAATATCTGATTGTATTTGTTTTTAACTCAGTGTTCTTATGAGCAGAACATATATCTTTGAGGTTCTGAATAAGCTGCACTAATGGACTGAGGAAGTGCCAGCTGAATCTCTGGGTGTAATCATGACCAGAAAACCCTTCGAGTTAACTAGGAAAAGACTATCTTGGTTTCCTCATCTGTGAAACGGGACTGAAGAAGACAAGGTCTTTGAATTCATCCATCTTGGAACTGTTTTCTACTAAGTGCTATTTTGGCATAATCTTATTATCGGGGTGATCTGATTTTACAAAATAACCATGAAAGCTATTTAAAATGGCTACACATTTAAATGTCAAATGCTTGACACAAGCTGTAGTAAATATCATTCCTTCAAGCCAAATCATTTATGTGTGACATTTATACAGAAATGCAAACAATAAACGGTCAAATCAACTTGGGGGTTAGAAGTCTATGGAATTGTTTAATGTGAAAGATCCGAGTTTCAAATGGGGGACTATTTTTTAGAGTTCACTATTTCCTAGTACTGTTCAGACATAGAGCACCATTATGGCTACAGTACATTATAAATAAATGTGTCCTAAAGTTTTAAAATACTTTCCTGGGCAGGGGTTAAGAATTAGAAAAAGCAAAAACAATAGTGTTACAATTTGTTGCATAACAATGGAAGGATTATATAAACCCTACTTTGTAGTTCTATGCTTTTCTACATAGAATTAATTTCATCCAGTATTAAAAACATTATGCTAATAACTCCTTTTGGATTCTTCATGAATGTTTTCTGACTTCTTTACTATCCCAGCATTTTAGCGGCCACTTTGGACCATCTGGAGGCAGAAAGCACAGAGCCAGTTCCTGTAGCGTGATAATATATCTAACAAGCAGTGGAGTGACCTGAGTTCATTCTCTGCCTAACAGAACACATCAGAGATCTCTGGGTAGGGCTGGCTGAAGGTAGCAGCTTTCTAAAATTGCCAGAGATCCAAGCAAAAGCAATCACAGAGGTTTTAGTCGGTCATCAAAAATGGAAATCCCTAATGCAGTGACTATCTCAGAAGTGTTAAACTGTAGGTTTACACAGAACCATAAATAATGATGTGCGACTGCCAGGGTTTGTTTTGCAATCCATCTCTACCCTTCCTCCCTCCCCCCATCTAAAGTTCTGCATTGAATGTCAATTTTAACAGCCATCTATAAGTCCCCCCATTCCAATATTCTTGCCTGGAGAATCCCATGGACAGAGGAGCCTGGCAAGCTACAGTTCATGGGACTGCAAGAGTCGGACACGACTTCGCGCTATCTTTCTTCTTCTCTTTCTTATAAGGACAACACATTCCAGGAGAGGGGCAAGGCCTTAATAACACAACCTACTTTCTCTGCAACACTCTTCTTGGAAATCAACAGATGCACGTTTTCATAAGGCATCTAGGAAGGCTTCAGAAAGGGACCCCAAGTAAACAGTCAAAAACGCAGCACAACAGAGTCTGTGACAATAGATTACCACTATTAAGCTGTAATGTTTACAGGCAACTTGGTTTACCACCACTGAAATACTGGCATTTAGAAGAAACAGGCCAATTACCAGATGTGATTCAGTCCTGGACTTTTGGTAAAGACACTTGAAAGGAAAGGTCCTTGGCTTCAGAGATTTCATGTCAAGGCGACAAAGAGGCAAAAGTGCTAAGCACTCACAGGGCTTTTACACAAAAGATGAACTTCTGCTCCTGAAAGGGCAACAGAGCACGTGTATATAAGACAAACAAGGCCCCCTCCAGGTCACGCTCTTTCTTCCCCGGTCTCCAGCGGTGACACGGTGTACAGTCAGGGTACGTTAGACAGGGGGGGACACCCTTTCTGCAAAGGTGAAGGAGGCTGGGGCTTGCTTTTGCAAGTGACCAGTGATGGAGCTTTGCACTTGCTCTCGTCTTGCACGCTCTTTTGCATGGTCACCCTGGAGAGCAAAGGCATTATTTGCAAGGCAACTGTCAGATTTCTGAGCTGCTGTCTGTGTGCCAGGAACACAGAAAAGGCACCCTAACTGCCCCCCTTAGAGACTACATTCTAATCAGCTGCACTCCAAGCCCCAAGGCAACAGCTTACACCTGCAAAGTCAAGCGCTGAATTCTTGCATCCAGATTACCGAAAGAGTACCGCTGCTTTGTCAAGCATCTGGATCACTGCCTCCATTCTGGACATGGTTTTAGTAGGAAGCTCGCTAGATTTTGAGTGCTAGATGCTGAGTGCAAATGGTACACTGTTGTCACTCTCACAGCTCTATTTTCTGCAGAATTTGTAGTCTTTTGCCTGGAAGTGGAGGGGGGAGGGGTCCGGTTGATCTTTGAATATTTTCATGTCAATCATGAGCCAAGTGGCTTCTGGCTGCCAAGGAAAACCAGCTGCTGGCTACCGGGCTAGTCCCAGGTTCCAACTCTGTCAGTCAGCAGGAGAAGCGAAGGAAAAGTGGTGAGGAAAAGGTGTTCCAGAGACCTGCAAAAGCCAGGGCACGGACAGGCTCAGATGCCAAAGAGCTGTCCTCAGGAACGGCCTCTCCTGGAGGCAGAAGAGCTGCTCCCTCCTTTCTCAGCCTCTGCGTCTCCAGCTGCAGACCCCCCTCCCCTTCACTCTCTTCTCAGGATTAACACCAGGGCACGGATACAGCTAAGACTCAGCAACTTGCCCAAGACTTGTTTGAGACTCGCCAAGAATAGAGACCAAGTGACTGGCCCTGGAACCGGAGTCTAGTGCAGGACCCACACCTCTGATACCCTCCACGCAAGCTCTTTCTATACAGGATCAGCTTCTCTCCATTTCTCCTCCAGGCACACAGATTATTAGAGACCGCAGGGGCAGAAATGACAAGCTAAAATGGGGAGGCAGGCACACATTAGTTACGTAAGAGGACCTCTCTGGCTGTCTGACTTTGCTTTAAGATTCTTCTTCACTTAAGAGAATTTAAAGACTGGAAGAGAGAAAGAAAAGATCCCCTTTAACGAGGGATACTGCCAAAATAGGAAGGGTAAACACCATTCTTTATAGAAAAATATCAAGTAGTAGGTGAAAAGGCTAAAAGTAGAGCAGTCCAAAATGAAATCTCCTTCATTTTGCCCCACTGGATTTATTTTCCACACATATATATATATGTATGTATGTGTGTGTGTGTGTGTTATATGGTTATATTCCATAACCATATATAAGACAACGGTTATGATTTCTATTCACACCAAAGCAATGACTACATGAGCCTCAGAACCAATGGAAGCTTAAACACTAACTGGTTCAAATTATCTATTTTACTAGAACCTTAAAAATAGGAATTTTAGAAGTGTGAGACACTGAGAAATCACCTAGTCCTACTTTTTCATTTTACAGTAGAAGAAACTGAGGTCCAGAGAGATTCAAATGCCTTCCCAAAGTCATACAGTATCTGTGCTAAAAAAGAACTCCAGCCCCTAATAACCAAGTCAATGCAGCAACCTAGAAAAATAGGAAAATATAGTCAAAAGACAAAGAGAGTTATATAAAGGACAGTCTTCCTGTCCTTCCTGACACACATCGTGATTTTAGAAAAAGATCCCTGGAGCCTAATTATAAGAAAATCACATTCCCCCCATCACCCCCATTTTTCTGGACAGCAGAAAATAGGTAGAGATAGATAATGACAATTCTCTCCCACTCCTAGTAAACAATTTTAGCATGCCCATAATTAAGTGAAAAGGCAAAAGCATCTCACTGCATCTATAAATCAGTAAGGCTACAGTCAATGGTTTCTATGAGACAAAGTCCAAACAAAATAATCCTGAAAGCAGCATATATTAGAAAAGCATCCTGGTGTTCCTTCAATTTGTTTTCTAAATTGTTCTGACTACACAGGTGACTGACACCGAAAAGACAGTCTCCGGCAGCTGCTCATGATTCATGTACTAGAAAACAAAGATAAAAGATCAATTCTGACAGATTTATATCGAAATGCCTTACCCTAATTTACGAAAGGGAATGTTAAGGTAATCAAGGGGGAGAAAAAATCTCCCAAAATTGCATAATTGGAAAAAAAAAAAATGTCACTGCATGTTGCCTGGTAAAGACAATAAAGAACCCTGCAGACATGAATGCTTGTCCTCACTCAGAAGAGCAAGTTCAAGAACATCAAGGACAAGAAGCTGACCCAGTCCCTTTAGTCTAAAACGAAATAACATAAATCCTCAGATTTCATACTAGGGGGACTCAGAAAGCGAGAGTGCAGAAATATGAAAGTGAATCAGAGATAGTGATGATATTCCCTTTTTCCATTTTCACTGTCTCATTTTCACTTTTAAAGAAAATATTTTTAAGAATTTAGCATCTCCCATGCCATGGATAGACTTTCTTTTCACACGTTCTTGATTTGATGAGTACAGACACATAGCAGCCTATAAAGTTGAATCCACAGATCCAGATTATGAAAATTTGATCTCTATGCTTTGATGGTTAAGCATCATTTACCTGCAAAAGCTAGTTTTATCTCTGGCTTTTAAGAGAGCCGGGAGGCAACTTTCCTCTAGGGATAATAAATTTAGACTGTAACCACAGCAAGCCACTGTGCTGGGATACATAAAATCTCATTTAATCCTTACAAATCTTTATAACTATTTGATAATCATTGTACAGATTACAAAATGGAAATCCCAAGATGTTAAACCACGTGCCTAGTCATTTTTTCTCACTAGTGGTAAAAGAGGAATTAAAATCAGTCTTGAAAAGCTAAAGTTTAAGATCTCTTCACTATTTTTAGGTGTTCCCTGGACATGGATGAGGAAGGGCACAGGGAATGGGGCTTGCCAGACCATGCAAGAACCTCCCATATTCAGACTACCTACTTGGGGAAGAATTTATTCTTTTTAACATTACTGATGGTGATGAAAAGATTTCAATCACCTATCATTATAGAAAAAATGTGGCTCACAACTTGCTATCTCCAAATCAGCAGTTAGATATAAATAAAATTTGGCAATTTTAATTGGTTTGGCTCAGGCCTTCAGATTTACATATGGTTATTTTCCTTGTTTTATGTTAAACGTAATCAATTTAGCACTTGAGTTTCAAAGTTTTGGCAGAATGTATCAATTAAAAGCTACATAAATTAGGATTGTTCAAAGCACAGATTCCAAATGGAGTGATTTCTAAGGACAAGATTTTAAAAATGCTCTTTTCATAAATGTTAAATTTTTCTATAACCTTGTATCATCACCCAGATGACAAACTTCACACAGACAAAAAAAAGGGGGGGGGGGCATCTTTGGAAAAACAAAAGCTAATAATCATTCTATTTGCTTCTTCTGAGAACTAATATGTGCCTAATGTGGTCTTTTCTACACCATTTGCCAGATGAAATTTTCCTATCTTCATATTTCTAAACCCGACAGCAGTTGTGAAAACTCTCACAAACCATCTGAAAACTAAAATATAAGTACATCAACAAACATGGCATCAGCCCTGTTAAACTGATAGCACGTTTCTAATTGGTCTTGCAAATTAAGATGTCCAATTGTTATTATACGCTGAATATAGATGTTCTAAGCCAGAGACACAATTCCCTTCAGAAACCGTAAAACCACACAATAAGGATAAAATACATCCAGAGATCTGAAAAATGCAAAACACGTTCATTTCTGTAGACTTGTGATTAAAACTTAACCGTTCAAATTGCTCCTCACGACTCCTGCCGTGTAATTATTGCCCATCTGCTGGTCCATCGCATGTGCTAAATAAATGAAAGAATCGTTTTTTCACACCCCAAGTGGTTGTTGGTGGAATTTCCACATTTATTTAGCTTGACTATAAGGCAAGAATGCCTGGAGTCCCTGTGATTCTTGGAGAGCTGCATAATTCAAGTGTATTATTATTAATTTCTCATTTTATATCTTGGGTAATGGAAGGGTACACAACTATTTGCTTTATAACAGAACTTGGAATTGATTCCATCTTTATAAATGACTATTTCAACTACTGAATATTAATAGCTATTCCACCCTTTCGAGTATAACATTAGATTGACTGGAACAATTGATCTCATCTCTTAATGCCAGCTTACCTTATGCTACTTTCCCTCCATACAGAGTTGCACTAGGAAATTTCTTTGTAACTTTTATATTAGAAAATCTAACAATATGAATGAGGACCTTCGCACCCTCCCCCATTTCCACTGCTTACTTCATTGATTTCATGTTATTTCCAGGGTCTCCTTCTTCAGTGGCAAGAATGTGGAATTGCTAGAAGTATCCTTAAAGGAAACCTTGAAGGTCATTAAATCCCAGGCAATGAATGCCTTCATTCACCAAGGGTACTGCCCTCCTTTGCCTCCAGCCCTTCAGCATCAGCAAGTTCCCCCAAAGGGCTTGCACTTTTACTCAGCCTGAGCAGGTCACATTTCTAAAATACTTCCCTGTCTCCAACGTCCCTGGTCAGCAGTACTGATTCACCACCACCAAGGAGTTTCAGGCTAGTTCGACCTCTTTCTAGCTTTCAATGGAATTATTCCATGTAATCCGATTTACACAGCTATTTAATCAAAGTGAGAAAAGAGATTACAGAGCTCACCGTTTGTTTTGCAAAGCAAGCAAGGGTGCAAGGATCATCAATCCTACAGAGTCTAAGTTGACTTGATAGTACGGTCCCATACTCCCCCTCCACCCCCACCTCTGGATTGTTGGTCATTAACCTGATCTGTCTCCAGAGATCGTGTTTAAATAGGAAGGTTTAGGCTCTTTTCCTGAACTGGAAGGTAGCAGGGTTCTCCACCCTGATCTCACTACTGCCATTCATGTTAGCAGATGCTACTGTAACAAAGAATTGGTTCCCCGCCCATGCTTATTAATTTCACACAGCAGAAAGCATGTATATGTCAAGCAATTACTTTAAAACTTCTGTTGCCAGTCTTCCACATTTGCATTTCAACAGCCCGCTGCGGTGATCCCAGGTGCTCTGCCTATAAACTAACCTGCTTGCAAGAGAGAAACCTGCGCTGCGCTCCCCTCCTCCGCCTCGGGCAGCTGCCCTAGAGACTACACAACCCTTTCTGCCAGGCCAAGTCCCAAACCGCTGCCCTCTGCCACACAGTGTAATGGGTTCGGGTCTTTCTACTCCCTTCTGAATGCGTTGGTACCCTTTCCAGATCTAGACGTCTATTGAAAATGTGACACTGAGTGTGTCGTTAAATAAAGCATTTTCAACACATTCTGAACTGAAGACGTGTACAATCTTTTCACCCGCCACTTCCACCCCTTCGACACGTTTCAAGAATTGCAATCTCCGACAGAACCTCTGGGGGGTGAGAGGGCAGCCTTAGCCAACCCGCAGCAGATAACAGAAAAATTCCTAAGGGGAGAAGTAAGAAGAGGTGAGACCCGGCGAAAAGAACTGTGGATGGGAGTGCCGCGCCGGCCCTTTATCAAGGACAAGCCAGAGATATCTGCTACAAGGAAAGAAAGGAAAAAAAAAAAAAAAAAAACCACACCAACTAATTGTATCCCTGGACGGTGCTCTATCAATACCCTCTGTGCTTCTTGTGCATAATGCAAAATTTGCAGCACTGGGAATTACCTCCGTAACTACCACCAGAGGTGCCCATTAAAACACGCACGCGCGCACACATACACAACTTTTTCTCTTCTGTAATGGAAGAAAGTGGGTGCAACGTGGAGGTATTACCCTATCTAGAGCTCGCCTGGAGCCGCAAAACTGGCAGACGCCGCGGGAGCCAAGTTTTTCCCTGGCTGCTGGGGCGGGTTCTCCGCCCAGCTGAGCGCGGCGAGTAAGGACCTCGGGGTTGGCTCGGTTCCCGCGGCTGCACCGGAGTCCGCACGAGGCCGGCACCCACCCCGGAGCCACACAAAAATCTGAGTACGCGAGTGATCGAGCGTGGCGCGTGGGGGAACTGTTGTGTAATCTTCCCGAAATCCACGGGAATATGTCTCCCGTGCAAGGACATGCCTTTCCGGAATAACTTCAACTCTCCGGCCAAAGAACAGATCCTTCTGTCTTACAGGAATTGCCGGCTCCCGACTGACAGCTCCCAACTTACGGGCTATGGCTCCAAACTTGATGCCCGCTCTCCCTCATCCCTTCCACTCCTCCTCTCCAGGCTCACCCGGGCCGGGCGGCTGGGGCTCGCGCGCCGCGCCCGCCTCCCCCGCAGCCTCCAGGCTAGTCCGGCAGGCACAGCCCCGCACGCCGGGGCAGCTGCGGCCGGGACGCGCCGGCCTCCGGGCACGGTTTTTCTTGGAGAGCTGGCGAGCTCCCGGGCGCGCCCTACTTACTTGTGTCTTCTTCATAAGGAAAGGCAGCGCTGTGATCCAGCCCAAGCAGCGGTGTGGCAACTCCGTTTAGCTGTTCTGGAGCTCCGGCATACTGCATGGGCAGCGGCTGCAGATAGTCCACGCATTGAGCCCGAGCGCAACGCCCTCTCCACTGCCCGTGTTGGCGCGGCGATCCCCGTCCCGGCGCGAGGCGGTGAGCGAAGCCCTGGCCGGCGCGCCGCCAGCACTTTTATACGGCTCCCGCCCGCCTACTCCGGACACGCCTCCTTCCCTTCCGGAGCCCCGGGGAAGCAAGCCCGGGCTGGGGCAGGGGAGCGGGAGGGCAGACCCTGGAGGGCGGCTGGAACACCAGAAGTTGGACAGATCAAGCCAAGCGCGTTCCGGCGCTGGGGGGCCGGTGCGCGCAAGGCTGCGAGAGCACAGGGGCGCGGGGGCGCCTAGGACGAAGGTGAACACGCTGCAGCCGCCACTTGCGCGGCGCGCTGGGCGCGGGGAGTCTCTGATCTGCTTCTTAGCCTGGCACTGCCGGGGGACTCAAGAGAAACCTGGAGCTTGGGCGAGGGCTGGCCGTTCCTTCTGTACTGCAGAGGCGGGGCGGGAGGGGTCACTGGGGGCCTAGCGAAGAATTCACCTCGTCCTGCTTTAGGGGAAAAAATGTTTAAAGCTTAATTAGGATCTATATAGTTAGGTCATTGTCCCACTCCAATTTTTTTTTAATAATTAGTGAATGGATATTTAATCATCGAAATGATTGTTGATGCAGAGTTGAATGTTGCTAAGGGAGATGCTGTTTCCCGAGTGATTTATGGCTGCTGCTTTAGAAATTTAGATGGAAAGAGAAGCGGTAGGTAACAGGCAGGCCATAGAATCAGGCAGTTTTGAAACCTGTACTTTCTGTTGTTGGAGAAGGTTTTGGAGTCAGATAGTGCAACAACAATAATAGCTAAAACCACTGTGTGATGCACTTAATTACATGCCAGGCGCTGTGCCTGTAAAGTGTTAGTACTTTATAGCGATTATCTCACTTAGGTCCTCTCCACAAATCTATTATACAGGTCTTGTCATTTTTATTTCCATTTTATAGTTGGTGAAACAGTCTTAGGTCAACTTTCCCAAATCACAGCTAGTAAATGGCAGAACTTAAGTTGAATCCAGAGTCCTGGCTATACAGCTTTTATTTAAAACAATTATTGACTCTCTAAAGCCCCATTATATTTGTTCTTATAATTTCAGACCACTAAAAAGCATTTTATTAATAATTTGAAGAAAATATGTACTAGAGATTAATGTCAATAATCTATAAGAAAGAATATTATGTAAATTTAGAAATTAGGTATTTTAATGAGTAGGATTCCAAATTAATTCAGTGAGCCTTTTTAAATAAATGAATATGCCAAACCTATAATCATGAAAAACAAGAAACTAGGTAAAATTTGAAGTATTAGTTTTCCATCACTGCTGTAACAAATAACTAAAACTTATTCATGTTAAACAGCACATATTTATTATATTACAGTTTGGAGGTCAGAAGTCCAAAATGAATCTCTCGGGGCTCTAGGGAGAATTCCTTTTCTTGCTTGTTCAGGGTTGTAGAAATTATCCAGAATTTTTGACTCACAGACATCTTCCTCTTCAAAATCAGTTATGGTGAGTTGAGTCTTCATATCACCCACTCTGACCTTCCCTTCTGCCTCCTTCTTCTGCTTTGAAGGACCTTGTAATTACATTCGGCTCACCTGAATAATCCAGGGTATGCTCCCTAAATCATCTGATTAGCATCATTAATTCCATCTGCAATCTTAATTCCCCTTTGCCATTTAGGATAGCATATTCACAGGTTCCAGAGCTTAGAACATTGATATCTTCGTAGAGGTTTGGGAGCAACAGGTGCAGGCATTATTCTATCTGCCACACTCAATGTGAGCTTCCCTGGTGGCGCATCAGTAAAAAAAAAAAAAATCTGCCCACAGTGCAGGAGACTCAGGAGACACGAGCTCCATCCCTGGTTTGGGAAGTTCCCATAGAGGAGAAAATGGCAACCCACTCTTGCTGGGAAAATCTCGTTGACATAGAAGTCTGGTGGGCTACGGTCCATGGGGGTCACAAAGAGTCAGATGTAACTCAACACACACCACACTTAATAGCAAACAAGCTCCGGGAGAACATGGAGTGGAAATGTGGATTTATTTCACTATGCATCCTTCATCAAGTGCTTTACTCCAAGCAGCCACAGATCTCTGGCTAGGAGACTATCTCCTCCATAGTTATGAAAATAAGTGTTTGAAAAAAGACCACAACCAAAGTTCAGAGTGTTAAATAATTACTTACTTTCAGTCAAAACAGTGCTATAAAACCATTTTAAACAGAGTGGTAAGTGTGAAAACAGAAACAAATAGGACAGTAGAGGAAAATCATTTAACTAATGACTCCTCCCTGGCAATCCAATCTTAATATAACCAGCCTTTAGGAGTAATTTTGGTCTGCCAGAATCTTCCAAAGAGTTGCATATGTATTACGCACTAAGGAGTCACACTCCTGAAATGTATCATTATGGACCAATGGAAAGGGAAATGAGTTTGAGGAAGGTTGATTCTATTTCAGACTCTATGCGGGTTCTATGATCTTGTGTCCAATGAGGGATTTAACAGTGTGGCATGCCTAACTGTAAAGGTTCCTCAAGTGACTATATGTGATACTACACTTTTGTTTATCAAATGAGGATAAGTTGAAATGTGAATTTTTAAAATGCTTACTATATATTTACATGTATAACATATATAGGGTTTCCCTGGTGGCTCAGATGGTAAAGAATCTGCCTGCAATGCAGGAGACCTGGGTTTGACCCCTGGGTCAGGAAGATCCCTTTGAGAAAAGAATGGCAACCCACTCCAGTATTCTTGCCTGGAGAATTCCATGGACAGAGGAGTCTAGCGGGCTACTGTCCATGGGGTCAGCAAGAGTCAGATACCTCTGAGCAACTAACACACACACACACACACACACACACACAACATATATATCATATTAAACAGATGAGTCCAAGTTGATTGCTTTTTAGAAAAAAAATTAAGGGTCAATTTAAAAGAAGTTTAATTTATAACATTAAATAAAACTGGTAGTAAAGGAAGATAGATATTGACAAAAATCAACATGGTAGAATTACTGAAGCTTGGCCAACATCTATCTAACCATACTAATTTTATGAAACCAATAAGAGGAAATGGCCTATAGGTTAGAACAGGTTTAAAGAAACCAGAGAATTTAGACCTAGCAGAAATTCAGTCCAGTTTCTTTTCAATCAACTGGATAATTCATCTCGGTACTCAATATGCTCATCTCCTAGAATGACTCACTCTCTTCTCCCTCTTCCTCCCTTCTTCCTTTCTTCTCCCTCTCAGTTCTGTTTTCTTCTTCCACCTCCATAGTCAATGGCTTTTTAGCTCCATTAATAGCATGATTGACTTTCTCATTGATAACTCTGTATCTGCTGTTTCCTTCATACGATGCTACAATTCTGATGGTGACTGCAGCCATGAAATTAGAAGATGATTGCTTCTTGGAAGAAAAGCTATGACATACCTAGACAGTGGTTACATATAGTTTTGATAGCTGGACCATAAAGAAGGCAGAGTGTTGGAGAATTGGAAGCACTGATGCTGAAGCTCCAGTATTTCAGTCACCTGATGCGAACAGCTGACTCATTGGAAAAGACCCTGAAGGCTGGGAAAGATGTAGGGCAGAAGGAGAAGAGGGCATCAGAGGATAAGATGGTCAGATGGCCTTACCAATGCAGTGGACGTGAACTTGGGCAAACTCCAGAAGACAGTGAAAGACAGGCAGGCCTGGAGTGCTGCAGTCCATGGGGTCCTGAAGAGTCGGACATGACTGAGAGACTGAGCAACATAAAAGAAGATATCCAAGCAATTAGAAGAGCTAGCATACCAATCGAAGACTGTGGGCAAGCTCATCAGGAGGTCAGAAGTGGGTCAGAAAGACTCAGATCTTTCTTCAGGGTAGGCTTTTGAGAGAAAACAAGAGCCAGCCTCCAGCCCCTTAGCAGAAGGAAACCAAGAGCTACTTAAAAGTGAACAAGAGGTAAGACTATGCCCTAAATGGATAGGAAGCATCAGGAATTTTTTCTTGCAGAATAGTAGTCTCCTGTTACAGGGTTCAGGGAGTTCAACCGTTGATATATTGGGAAGAAAGTCTGCCCATGATTATCCAGTCTTTACTTGCATACATTCAGTGCTAGTTGGTCCATCATGCTGTTTTTGATTAATTGTTGGAAAGCTTTTTTTTTTTTTTCTTTTGAGCTTTAACATTTGTTGTTGTTGATGTTGTTTAGAGATAGATTTAATTTAGTATGTAAGTCTGGTAAGTCTTGCCTGCATACGAAACATCTCTTATTCATTCACCCCTTCTGGTTGCCCCTTACATGTAACACTTTGATCACATAACCTCCTCTGCTGAGAACTCTGGTGGCTTGCCATTGCTCTTGGAATAAAAAAAAAAAAGCAAAGGCTTTAAACCTTCTGAGGTCTGGCTCCTCACTGCCTCTCCAAAGTCAATTCGTGCAGTGCTCCTGCTCCAGAGGCAAGAGACGTTTGATATTCCTCAGAATCTCTCCTATCTCAGAGCCTGTACTCATTCAGTACTCTTCCTTCTGCCTCTGCCTACACCACTTTGCTCAACTCGCTCCTTGTCACCTAGTAAATATCTTCTTATTCTTTAGATCTCAACTCAGTATTTCCTAAATTCCCTTCTTCAAGTAGGTTTTCACCAACCTCTGATTTGATCATCTCCCTCTTCTTAGAGGGGCTTCTCAGGTGGCTCAGTGGGCAAAGAATCTGCCTGTGATGCAGGAGACCCAGGAGCCACGGTTGAATTCCTGCATCAGTAAGGTCTCCTGGAAAAGGGCATGGCAACCTACTCCAGTATTCTTGCCTGGAGAATCCCATGGACAGAGGAGTCTGGTGGGCTACAGTCCACAGGACTGCAAAGATCATGCATGACTGAGCGACTGAGCATGCATGTCTCTTATTAGAAGGGCTTCCCAGGTGGCGCCAGTGGTAAAGAACTCTCCTGCCAGGAGACATAAGAGATGCAGGTTCAGTCCCTGGGTTGGGAAAATACCCTGGAGGAGGGCATGGCAACCCGCTCCAGTATTCTTGCCTGGAGAATCCCATGGACAGAGGAGCCTGGTGGGCAGTAGTTCTTGGGGTTGCAAAGAGTTGAACATGACTGAAGTGACTTAGCACGCATGCACGTTCTTACTAGAAACTCAAGTATGAATCCCCTCTTTTATAGTATTTATAAAACAGAGGCTGTTTCACATTTGTTTGTGTGATTATTAAAGTCATACTGACTATCCTCACTCATTATTTTACCTTCAGTGTTTAGTGCAGTGAGCAGAACACAGTGAATCTCTTAAATATTATTCTGATTAGTTTGCTGATGCCAGAGAGGAGGCAGTAATTGGACAAGGCCCATAGTTTATATGATATCACCAATTTCTCACAACAATCAGGTAAGGGAGATAATTTTTCTGTTTGATCAATAAGGAAACTGAGGACGAAGAAGATTAAGTAATTTATTCAGGATCCTCAATTGGTAAGTGAAAAAGGCATGATCTAATTCAGGCTGTGGACTATGGTTAGGATTTTTTACCTACTCAGCACCTCTCCTGTTCTTCTTCCTCTGCTACCAGCATCCCACTTCTTTTGTAGAAATCACACAAGATAATTCCAAGTCTTTGAGGAGGGATTGTCATTCACAAGCCTTTTTTCCCCAACTTCCCCCTTCACTAGAGGCCTGGGTTTAGAATCCTGGCCAATCCCCTGATTGGTGAGGTATGGCTACATCACTTGAGATGGACCAATCAGAATCCTCTGAAATATTTTCCTGCTAAAGTTACTTGGAAATGTTACCTTCTTCCTATGGATTTGCCACAAGCTACAAAAATGTGAAGCTTCCTTTATCCTATTGATGTCTGGTTTGACCAGCCTTAAAAATGCTAAAAGATAACAGTTCAGAGTATTCTTTGAAAACCCAACAGTTCTTATATTTAGGGAATACTGTCAAACTCATTAGTTTATTTTTTCTTGATTATAGAATACAGATTAGAAAATATTGCCAAGGATAGGAAATACTTTTAATAATTGGTAATCAGCATTCTTTCCCTTTACAGGTACCTGAAAATTAATCACAAGTCCAGTTTAAAAACAACAGTAAATAATTACATTCCTGAAAAAAAAAAAATTGTAGAATTAACTCATTTATTCATTAATGAATTCATTTGACAAATAATTTTAATGCTTTCGGTAATTATAACATAATTTTTAATTACCCCCAATAATCTCCTCTCACATGTATCATTCATTTCAATCCTCACTACCCCACTTCAGAGCTCATGAATTTCATTTAAAACTATTTGAACAGATTCACCTAATGTCATCCCGTCTCTTGGCTTTTCTTCTTCCCATCCACTTCATCATCACTGTCAACATTACAGTAGCATCTATAAAAATCTAGGCACAGTACCTCACAGTCTATAAATGTAGTCTGATTCTCCATAACTAGAGAATAAAATCTGAAGTTCCCCGCAATTTGGCCACAATACGTGTTTGTAGCTCCCTAGACTCATCAATCGTACTAGCTACTTTCTTCCAACTAGCCATATTGGACTTCTCAACATTTTCTCTTTGACACCTTTGTTCCTGTGTTCACATTGTTCCTTTTGCATGGAGTAGCTTTTTCTCTATTTTATGCCTGAAATATCCTTTTCGTCATTCAAATCCTGGTTCAAATAACACTTCCTCTTAGAAGCAGAATGGTTGCTCACTCCTTATAACATTCATTAGGCTTACAATTAATGAGAAAGTTATTTGGTAATCCATGAGCCCTCATTCAGAGAAAGAGAGAAGGATACTCTCAGTATGAGCTGAGCGAAAGAATAAAATGAGCTGTGGGAATTTGATGGGAACACTCAAGCAAGAGAATGGGGGCTTGATAATAGTTTCATGTGATTTCTTTTTTTTTTTTTTTTTTAATAAAAGGTTAGCAAATATGTTTTGACTCAAAGTTTTATTTTTAATAGGTATAATTATTCCCTTCAACTTATATAAATGTTTTTGTGTCTTTCAAATCCTTAAAAATTTCAGAAATAGTTATTTCACTATTTCTAGGTTTTAAAACTAGAAAAGAATTTTGATAAAATGTGGTTTACACCGTTCATCTACAGATGAAGAATGGAGGCCACAGAAAGTCTTATTTGAATGAGGAAGAGAACATTTGTCTCCATAATTGACTTATGAAACACTTTCTGACTAGTCCGGAAGTACTACTTCCAAGAAATCCAGATCAAAGAGTAAATATTCTACCTTGTTTACAGTAAAGAGTGATTTATTAATAAGATAATGATTTTAAGATTATTTAGAGAAGAATTTCTAGAGAAGAGAAAAAAGTAGAATTGATTTTCTAATTTATATGTATTTCTGGGAATATGCATTTCTATATACATATATGTGTATATATGTATCCATACATATATATGATGATCAAATACCATGAGCTGTTAGAACTTTTAATATTTTACTACAAGTCCCTCTTCTCCATGACATTTAAAAAACATATAATTCCACATTTTTACAGAATTTCCCTTGATATTATGACATCCATATATGTCCCATAACTTTTATGTGTATTAGATAAATTAATTTAGGGTGATGTTTTTGTCAGTGATGTTATTCTCTTCACTTATCTGATTTAAAAGAGATGTGTGACTTGAACTGTAGCAGTGTTCTTTTTTTCATTGTAGTTTTGAAATGCGTTCTCTAATGAATCATTTAAATGAGAAGTTGCTAGCTAATGGCTTATTTCCTAATTGACAAGTTTGTTATATTCAGCTCTTGAATGGCATAGTCAGTGAACAGTATAGAGACATCGACAAATGTACTAGAACTTGGTAAAGCTCTATCATGAAATGTAATGTGACTCCCCTGGTTATCTCCCTTTAAAAATTATAAACAGGGAATGGCAGAGAAGTTGTCATGTATTTGGAACTTTCCTCTTCTTCTGGAGCATGGTGAGTGAAAAGAATTTGACTTTAAGGCAGCTAGAGAACAAATAAACTTTACTCTTTATTGTGGGTTCCAAAGTCTGAAACAAGCATTGTAGATACTTTTTTTTTTAAAGTGGATGTGCAACTTGCTTAGACAAGTAGCAGATTTTTTATGTCTCCCTCCAGCGTCATCAGACCACTTATCAAGTTTGGATAAAAGACTTTTGTTAACAATGTACCTTATTGTCTGTGTTTTCCCTCAGCTAGAAACTATTTGCAATGACCCCATCTTTAGAGGTTATGCAGATCTTGACCACTTTTCAACCTAGTCTGCAAAGGCCATGAGGGAAGAGATGGCTTTCATAATTGAGAGATCCAAGCTTAGAATGGCTGGTAAGCCCTAGCATTGTCATCTTAGCCATATACACCAGCCACTCTCACCCACTTTCCTTAAAAAAAATTTTTTTTTTCCCATTCAGATCTGTTATTCCATACTGTGGAGGCTCCCATGGCAAATCCTCGTAACCAGCTTTCTTTTTCTGAGGCCTGCACCTAACATGAGACAGTAGATAAAAATAAGGTAATCATTGTCATAATCACTGATTTTTAAATATATGTTTTCTTTTTCATTTATAAAAAATTCATGCTTAAATTGGATTGACTTTTGCTATGATATCTTTCATTTACCTTAAAAATATGCAGCTTAGTACTGTGTGTATGTTATTTGATGGAGAGTACATTCCACGTACTAAAAACATCATATTCAAGAATTTTAGTCCAGGGCTAGCCAGCTAGCTTTCAAGCTAAAAGTTCCACGCACTATGAGATACTAATGTATGTGCGTCTATCATCCATATCTATGCTATCTAAATCTAGCTTATTTCATAGATGGCAAATAGGTTAGAAATAGGAATATTTGATATTATTCATAAACAGCATAAAATATGGCAAATAATTTTTCAGAGGTGAAAATGCTGGCTTATTGATCAACATCATTAATGTAAGAAGGCAGTCTCACTGGTAAAATTAAAGCTCTTCAGGATATGTGCACTGACTAAAATTGTTCTGGAAGCATAGTCATGAACAGGGTATAATGATGCAAGGAGGCCTGAAAGCTTTAGCACTAAAAATGATGCCTAAGACTTGAGTCCTAAACAGATTGGTTCCAGCTATGGGGTAAGAGAATTTCTAATGATGTGTTTGTTTTGAGTAAATAATTCATGTGAGGTGTTAGTGGAACACTTAACTGTACTAAGAGCTGGAACTTTATAAAGCTATAAAGAATACTTGGTGTGACCTGGTTTATGTCTATCATTTTATTGGGGCTTCCCTGGTAGCTCAGAATCTTCCTGCAATCTGGGAGACCCAGGTTCAATCGCTGGGTCAGGAAGATCCCCTGGAGAAGGTCTATATGTGTTGCACAATTTGGTCTGTGATTTGCTTTCAACAAGATCTTGTAGCCACATAGCATAATCTACCATAAAGAATCTAAGAGTTGTGCATATTGAATTGGCTTGAGTCAGTTCATAATGGTTTATGGAGCACTTACCATGTACTTTGCATATATTATTTAACCTCTGTAGTAATCTATACAATAATTCTCACTTTACTCCTTGCACAACAGTTATTGTTTGGTTTTGACAAACCATTTATGTACAGGATGATGCTAATCATTGTCATTGTTTAGAGAAAGAGAAGCAGGCTAATTAAATTGAGTCGGACATGACTTAGCAACTAAACTACGACTACTATGAGGTGGGCATAATTACTTGTTTTACAGATAAGGAAACTTCGCCACAGAGGAGTTAAGTGACTACTCAAGGACATACAGATAGAAAGTGGCCAGTCTTGGATTTAACCTGTGCCTGAATGGCTTTAAAAGCCCATCCTTTCTCCAAATGATTTTTTCTTGTTCATGGAATAATTTAGGGGCTAAGAAGTGAGTTAAATATTTCTGATAGTACAGTATCTACTTTGCAGAGTTTTCTCCTGGGGTCCAATGGTAGAAAATAATTTGTCAAGTGTAGGGCATGCTGGATAGCTATCAGGACTCTGAGATAATTAGACACTTTTCAAAGCAAGACTCTCAGCATGGAAAATGTCCTTAAGGATTTTGATTCAAATGACTGATTTCATGACAATGAAGGGCTCCAAAAGCAAAGCTGTGTTCTTTTATGTAGAGCTCAGGAAATAGTTAGGCTAGCACTGAGTCTTTTCAGGGCAAACACTGGAAGCTTAAGATTATCTGTGCTGATTTTTCCCTTAATCCACCTTATCCGGTTTCTGGATACCCGACCTTAGTATAGCTTGTACAATATCATCTCTGTAACCTTTGTGTTTGTCAGCTTATCTTGATCAACTATCAGTGCAAAGTGAGAAGCTGCCTTTAATCTGGTTTCCAATGGTACTAACTAGGAAAAAGAGAAACTAAAAAAGTTTGCTTGAGCAGAAATAAAGTAGTAAAGGTATTAAAGCGCCAACAGCTAACCTAAAGGAGGCATTTTGAGGAAGGAAGGCTTCCTAGGGGGAAGGTTCACTTAAGAATATCGACAACACAGTACGTGGTGAACAAAAAGGGTTGGCTAAAATCTTGATTATTTGCTGTGGTACAAAGTTATTCTATTTGAACTTCAATAAAGAGTTTTTGTCAATTCATCCTTACACTGAAGCTGTTCTCCTAAATCGAATACATCAAAGATGTGGCTTTGTTAAGGAAGATAATCCTTGAACTCCTAGCAATATAAGCAGAACTGATTAAAAAAAAAAAAAAGAAAGTATGATGCTATATAAACCTTTTTCTCTGAAAAGGAAACAGAACATGTATGACTTCTGGAGACCAGCTAAATCAGGTAGAAGAGCAGAGAGAGGCTTTGTAGCCAACAATGGAGGAAAAAATGAACAAGGAAGTTATAAAGTGCAAAACGATTGATTTTACACTGTGTATTGTATAAAAAGAGGAAGTATATTTTGTGTCGAATGTCCTTCCTTTTACACTGTATGGTAATGAAAAGAACATTAGCTTTGCAGTCAGCAGACCTGGGATAAAATCCTGGCTTTAGTAGTTTTTGCCTGGGAAATTTAGGGCAGATTCTTAAAACTCTCTGAGCCTCAGTTTCCCCATAGGTTAAATGGAATTCCCAGTATCCATCACTCAGAAGTGTTGAAGCCTATATCTGTCATAAACCTTCTTTTTGACTTGGGGAATCTCAACTTTTCTGAGCCTCAGAAGCTCCATCTGTAAAATGGGAATAGTCATGTTTCCTGGCTCCAATCTGGAACTTTTCCTGCACAGATGGACGAAATATATAGGACTGACTCTCTTGGTTTTTTATCTGTCAAGTTAAAATAAAAATGACTACCTGGTAGTTGCCTTCTAAAGATTAAAGTAATACATTTCAAGTCCATAGTTCATCAGTTCAGTTCAGTTGCTCTGTCATTTCCAACTCTTTGTGACCCCACGGACTGTAGCATGACAGGTTTCCCTGTCTATCACCGACTTCCGGAGCTTACTCAAATTCATGTTCATAGAGTCAGTGGTGCCATCCAGTCATCTCATCCTCTGTTGGCCCCTTCTCCTCCTGCCTTCAATATTTCCCAGCATCAGGATCTTTTCTAATGAGTTAGTTCTTTGCATCAGGTGGCCAAAGTATTGAAACGTCAGCATCAGTCCTTCCAATGAATATTCAGAACTGCCAGCTCCTAGTTCATAGAAGCAGGCAATAAATGATACACAACTGGGATGCAGTAAATGTTTGGAGTACATTGTTAAATCCACATTATGTCTATTGGTGGGATTGGCTTACTCAATACTTGTTTTCATAGGAAAAAATATATGCCATAGCAGACAAAATAGACAAAAATTTCCCATATTTAAACTATGTTCACTACTTTTTGAAGCATAATCATATCCTTGTGGAGAAGGACATATACATCATATTCTCTATTTTCCAGAAAAGAAGGCTGAGATCCAGAGAAATTTAGTGGTATACTGCAGAAATGGTGTGATTCAGTAGGATCAAGGCTGGAATCTGGATTCCTGAATTCTGCCCCAGCAAACAATCTTTCCATCATAAAACATTCTCACTGTCTTATTTTTCTGGTATAACTTTCAAGGAATCTTGTTGGGATAAATTGTAAGAGCAAGAAGTAAGCAATCAAGATAGGCTTTCCTCTAATGAGTTCATGATATGTTGATGCCCTTGGCTTATCATTTCATTTTTTTAAATGGAAAAATGATGAAGAATTCTCTGTAACATTTAGAGAGGAACAGAGGACACACTTTGCTAAATTGAATGGATTTGTGCCACTCTCAGCTTTGAGACTTGAACTGATTTCAGACCCTTGAAAGCTGAAATAGCAAAATGTTTTGTCTTTCTTTGGGAAAAAAATTCAAAGTTTTTAAGATCAGAAATCAAATTTCTCAACGTGACATAGCAAAGAAAAAATTAAATATTTTGATGAATAAAGCACTTGGAATACTAACAAAATGATTAAAATTTCTTTGAAACAGAGGTCTTATGAAACATGGTTACTGACTACATAGAGTTTAAAAGCATTGGGTTTGTAAGAATCAAGTCTAAACTAACTTAGATTACTTAAAATAGTTTATTATCCTCAGTTAGCTACTTAAATACTTGATAAATTTTTTCTTTGCCATATTAAAATACTTTTAGAAAGTAACAGAAATAAAAAATGTGTAAATGTATATATAAAATATAATATATATTTTGGTTCTGTTCAACTGACAATTTAATTCAACCTACAATATTCAAAGAGAACCTACTCTCTAGGGCATGATACTGGCCCTGAGATAACACAGGGCCCTGTTCTTGAGGAATTCAGCTTTACGGTAATACAATTTTAGTTGCTGACTTTTATTGATCTCTTATTATGTATCAGCCACTTTGCCAAGGGTTTTGCATATGTTTTCTTTTCCTGTTTTGATTGATAAGAAGTGGATTTATTCAGATACAGAGAGATGCACACTCCACAGACAGAATGTGGGCCATTGCAGAGAGAGAATGCAGTGGCAAAATGTGGTGTGGTTAGTTTTTAGGCTGGGTAACTTCACATGCTAATGGTGGAGGATTAGTCCAACTATTTTTGGGAAGGGGCAGAGATTTCCAGAATTTGGGCCACTGCCCCTTCCTTCGTCTTTTAACAGTGCCTTGGGAACCCAGAGTAACCTCAGATATGCAGATGACACCACCCTTATGGCAGAAAGTGAAGAAGAACTAAAGAACATCTTGATGAAAATGAAAAAGAAGAGTGAAAAAGTTGGCTTAAAACTCAACATTCAGAAACTAAGATCATGGCATCTGGCCCCATCACTTCATGGCAAATAGATGGGGAAACAGTGGAAACAGTGTCTGACATTACTTTTTTGGGCTCCAAAATACTGCAGATGGTGTCTGCAGCCATGAAATTAAAAGACGCTTACTCCTTGGAAGACAAGTTATGACCAACCTAGACAGCATATTAAAAAGCAGAGACATTACTTTGCCAACAAAGGTCCATCTAGTCAAGGCTATGGGTTTTCCAGGAGTCATGTATGGATATGAGTGTTGGAGCACCGAAGAATTGATGCTTTTGAACTGTGGTGTTGGAGAAGACTCTTGAGAGTCCCTTGGACTGTCAGGAGATTAAGCCAGTCCATCCTAAAGGAGATCAGTCCTGGGTGTTCATTGGCAGGACTGATGCTGAAGCTGAAACTCCGATCCTTTGGCCACCTGATGTGAAGAGCTGACTCATTTGAAAAGACCCTGATGCTGGGAAAGATAGAGGACAGGATGAGAAGGGGATGACAGAGGGTGAGATGTTTGGATGGCATCACCAACTCAATGGACATGAGTTTGGGTAAACTCCAGGAGTTGGTGATGGACATGGAGGCTTGGTGTGCTGCAGTCCATGGGGTTGTGAAGAGTTGGACACGACTGAGCAACTGAACTGAACTGGGAACCCAGAGACCCCACAGAAAATGAGACATAACTGTGTCTGAGTGTCTCTTGTGGAGGTACAGGTTAGCAGTGGACTGCTGCAGAGGCAGAGGCTCTGGGAGCAGTAGACCTGGGTATGGCATAAGCCCTCTTGGAGGAGGTCACCATTAACCCCACCATAGAGCCGCCTCTTGGAAGGCACAAACAAAATCTTGTGTGCACCAGAACCCAGGAGAAAGGAGCAGTGACCCCACAAGAGACTGACCCAGACTTGCCCTTGACTGTCCAGGAGTCTCTGGTGGAGGCGCGGGTCAGTGGTGGCCTGCTGTAGGGTTGGGGGCACTGTGTGCAGCAGTGTGTGCATGGGACCCTTTGAAGGAGGTGCCATTATCTTCATTACCTCCACCATAGTTGGCCTCAGGACAAATAACAGGGAGGGAACACAGCCCTGCCCATCAACAGAAAATTGGATTAAAGATTTACTGAGCATGGCCCCGCCCATCAGAACAGGACCCAGTTTCCCCCTCAGTCAGTCTCTCCCATCAGGAAACTTCCATAAACCTCTTATCCTTCTACATCAGAGGGCAGACAGGATGAAAAGGACAATCACAGAAAACTAACTAATCTGATCACATGGACCACAGCCTTGTCTAACTCAATGAAACTATGAGCCATGCTGTGTAGGGCCACCCAAGACAGATGGGTTATGGTAGAGAGTTCTCACAAAACATGGTCCACTGGAAAAGGGAATAGTAAACCACTTGAGTGTTCTTGCCTTGAGAACCCCATGAACAGTATGAAAAGGCAAAAAGATAGGACACTGAAAGATGAACTACCCAGGTCGGTAGGTGCCCAATATGCTACTGGAGATCAGTGGAGAAAGAATGAAGAGACTGAGCCAAAGCAAAACCAACACCCAGTTGTGGATGTGACTGGTGATGGAAGTAAAGTCTGATGCTGTAAAGAGCAATATTGCATAGGAACCTGGAATGTTAGGTCCATGAATCAAGGCAAGGATTAGAAGTGGTTAGAAGTGGTCTAACAGGAGATGGCAAGAGTGAACACTGACATTTTAGGAATCAGCAAACTAAAATGGACTGAAATGGGTGAATTTAACTCATATGATCATTATATCTACTACTGTGGGCAAGAACCCGTTAGAAGAAATGGAGTAGCCTTCATAGTCAACAAAAGACTCCAAAATGCAGTACTTGGATGCAATCTCAAAAACAACAGAATGATCTCTGTTTTTTCCAAGGCAAGCGATTCAAAATCACAGTAATGCAAGTCTATGCCCTGATCAGTAAGGCTGAAGAAGTTGAACAGTTCTATGAAGACCTACAAGACCTTCTAGAATTAACACCCAAAAAAAGATGTCCTTTTCATTATAGGGGACTGGAATGCAAAAGTAGGAAGCCAAGAAATACCTGGAGTAACAGGCAAATTTGGCCTTGGAGTACAGAATGAAGCAGGGCAAAAGCTAATAGAGTTTTGCCAAGAGAATGCACTGGTCATAGCAAACACCCTCTTCCAACAACACAAGAGAAGACTCTACACATGGACACCACCAGATGGTCAATACTAAAATCAGATTGATTATATTCTTTGCAGCCAAAGATGGAGAAGCTCTATACAGTCAGCGAAAATAAGACCAGTAGCTGACTGTGACTCAGATCATGAACTCCTTATTGGCAAATTCATACTTAAATTGAAGAAAATAGAGAAAACCACTAGACCTTTCAGGTATGACCTAAATCAAATTCCTTGTGATTATACAGTGGAAGTGAGAAATAGATTCAAGGGATTAGATCTGACAGAGTGCCTGAAGAACTATGGACAGAGGTTCGTGACATTATACAGGAAGCAGTCATCAAGACCATCCCCAAGAAAAAGAAATACAAAATGGTTGTCTGAGGGAACCTTACAAATAGCTTTGAAAAGAAGAGAAGCGAAAAAGGAAAGATAAACCCATTTGAATGCAGTTCCAAAGAATAGCAAGGAGAGATTTAAAAAAAAAAAAAGCCCCCCTCAGTGATCAATGAAAAGAAATAGAGGAAAACAATAGAATGGAAAAGAGTAGAGATCTCTTCAAGAAAATTAGAAATACCAAGGGAACATTTCATGCAAAGATGGGACAATAAAGGACAGAAATGGTAAAGACCTAATAGAAGCAAAAGATATTAAGAGGTGACAAGAATACAGAAAAGAACTATACAAAAAAGACCTTAATGACCCAGATAACCACAATGGTGTGATCACTCACCTAGAGTCAGACAGCCTGGAATGCGAAGTCAAGTGGGCCTTAGGATGTATCTCTAAGAATAAAGCTAGTGGAGGTGATGGAATTCCAGTTGAGCTATTTCAAATTCTAAAAGATGGTGCTGTGAAAGTGCTGCACTCAATTTGTCAGCAAATTTGCAAAACTCAACAGTGGCCACAGGACTGGAAAATGTCAGTTTTCATTCTAATCCCAAAGAAAGGCAATGCCGAAGAATGCTCAAACTACTGGACAATTACACTCATCTCACATGCTAGCAAAGTAATGCTCAAAATTCTCCAAGCCAAGCTTCAACAGTATGTGAACCATGAACTTCCAGATGTTCAAACTGCTTTTAACAAAGTCAGAGGAGTCGGAGGTCAAATTGCCAATATCCATTGGATCATCAAAAAAGTGAGAGTTCCAGGAAAACATCTACTTCTGCTTTATTGACTATGCCAAAGCATTTGACCATGTGGATCACAGCAAACTGTGGAAAATTCTTCAAGAGATGGGAATACCTGACCACCTGACCTGCCTCATGAGAAATCTGTATGCAGGTCAAGAAGCAACAGTTAGAACTGGACATGTAACAACAGACTGGTTCCAAATTGGGGAAGGAGTACATCAAGGCTGTATACTGTCACCCTGCTTATTTAACTTATATGCAGAGTACATCATGAGAAACGCTGGGCTGGATGAAGCACAAGATGGAATCAAGATTGCCAGGAGAAATATCAATAACCTCAGATATGCAGATGACACCACCCTTATGGCAGAAAGTGAAGAACTAAAGAGTCTCTTGATGAAGGTGAAAAAGGAGAGTGAAAAAGTTGGCTTAAAATTCAACATTCAGAAAACTAAGATCATGGCATCCAGTCTTATCACCTCATGGCAAATAGAGGGGGAAACAATGGAAACAGTGACAAACTTTATTTTCTTTGGCTCCAAAATCACTGCAGATGGTGAAATTAAAAGATGAAACTACAAGAAGCTTGAAATTAAAAGGTTCTTGCTCCTTGGAAGAAAAGTTATGACCAACCTAGATAGCATATTAAAAAGCAGAGACATTACTTTGCCAACAAAGGTCCATCTAGTCAAGACTTTGGTTTTTCCAGTAGTCATTTATGGATGTGAGAGTTGGACCTTAAAGAAAGCTGAGCGCCAAAGAATTGATGCTTTTGAACTGTGGTGTTTGAGAAGACTCTTGAGTCTCTTGGACTGTCAGGAGATTAAGCCAGTCCATCCTAAAGGAGATCAGTCCTAAGTGTTCATTGGAAGGACTGATGTTGAAGTTGAAACTTCAATACTTTGGCCACCTGATTTGAAGAACTGACTCATTTGAAAAGACCCTGATGCTGGGAATGATTGAATGCAGATGACAGAAGGGGACCTCAGAGGATGAGATGTTTGGATGCCATCACTTACTTGATGGACATGAGTTTGAGTAAGCTCTATGAGTTGGTTATGGAGAGGGAAGCCTGGCGTGTTGCAGTCCATGGGGTTGCAAAGAGTCGGACACGACTGAGTGACTGAACTGAGCTGAACTGGAACTGTCATGGCACTTCTGGGTGTGTCATTTCACTTGCTGATTGAGGATCAGGATCTAGTCTTGTCTGCCATCTCGGTCCCATCTGATTCTAGTCGGTTTATATTATGTGCTTGGGCTATGTCATTCTTTCAAAAGTTGTGCCCTACCCCGTCCCTCCTGTTACATTCCCCCCACAGAGATTTTACTCCTATATTCTTATGGAAAGCAGAAGGGCCATCTTCTGTAATTGCTTCCAGGCTGAGTAGAGGCATCATCCCTACCTATCAGGGAGTAAAAATCTCTGGATACCTGATCTAGGGGCCCCAGGGACTGGGAAGCTCCTTGTTTTAGTCCACATGGGCTGAAATCCCTTCATAGCCATCTTCTTGATGTAGAATTGTTGTAACTGGTTTCTTATTAGTCTTCTTATGTATCTTTTTGATGATGAAGCATTTTGTACCAGCACCAGTGTACAGAAATATCTATAAATGACAAAAGACTCAAAAGTCATGGTCAAATATCTGATTACAGTGTAAGATAAAGTTTGGTTACAATAACCAGAATTACAAATGATCACATTTAACATACCAAATAACCCTAATTAAATATTTCTCTCTGAGATTCCTCAGGAGTCCTCTAAAACATCACAAGGTTAAGTTTTAGTCAGATAAATCATAAGTCACAGGGAGACAATACTTATTCCCTATCCAAGGTTATAACGATCTCAAAAGCAAATATAAGTCACTTACAGGTGAAGAAACTCCGCTCAATTTGTCATAAGTAGCATTTCAAGAATCTTTTGAGAGAGAAACCAAATCCAGTCTTGTCTTAGCCCAATCCTAACAAAATCCATTTGGCCAACTAAATTTCATCCAATCTTAGAAAATCCTGATCAGCTTCATATAAAGCCTTGATTACTTTCCATTGTTGAGCTTGTGGAATCATAATCTTTTTACCTAACGTATACTATTGCTTTGACTTATTAACCCCCTATTTTTAGCACAACTTTTTCCCTTGGTATAGCAAGGTTGTTGCATTTCCTCTATCCAAGCCTAGGACTTTTAAAACTGCCTGTGTTTTATCTGTTGGTATGTAAGCTGCTTTCTTTGCTTCTTGGTCAACTCGGTGATTTCCCTTTCCAATTTCAGACCTGAGAATCTGAGTCTGATGTCCCCTACAGTGAACAACAGCTATTTCTTGGGGATCTTGTATAGTAACCATTAGCTGGACATCTTTGGGCAGACCTGGGACCTCAGAATTCCACATTCCAGGGCCTAGTAAGTCTTCTATCTCAACTTCAGATTCAACCTGTCCCTTTCTATTTTCTGTTAAAATCATTTGGCAATGAGGGTGGCTCCTTTGCCCTTCCAGAAACAGAGTGGCCCCTAACTTAGTTAATCAATCTCTTCCTATTAAAGGGGTGGACAATCAGGCACAACCAGAAATGAAGGTAAAAACAACTGACCATTAGCATTGCACAAAACAGGCTCCAGAAAATTGTGTCTGTTTCTTCCCTGACAACCCCATTACATATTTCTTATGATTGCTAAGGTTTCCAATCCTTTGGGTTAAGGCTGAGAAGGTTGCCCCAGTGCCTATAAGAAATTTTACCAAGTAGCCAGCCACATCAATGATCATCCGAGGCTGGACATTATTTATGTAGATGGTATCTCCAGGCAGAGCCACTTTTGGCCTTGGCTCCCATCAGTCTTCTGATTGCAAAAGCCTCAATGGCTGAGGGGCCCCTGACAGTCTCTGGTATCTGGGGCATTCCCTCTGCCAATACCTGGCTGCCTGTAAAGGACACATTGACCACAGTCCTTCCTCCAGTGCCCCTTTTGTCTACACAGGGTATACCGGCCTTGTATGGGTACCCATGGGCCTTGTGGTCTGTCAGGACCAGATTGGTGGTCTTTGAGCAGACAAAGTCATTGCAGTCATTTGGGTCTCTTGTATATTTCTCTGGATGTGTTCAGCCTTTTCAGCTATATCCTGATTATTGAAAACCAAATGAGCCAACTGGATTAAATCATTCATTGGAGTCTGAGGACCAGCAGTTGCTTTCTGAATTTTGTGCCTGATGTCTGGGGCATACTGGGTTATGAAACGCATAGCCAAAAGGGTCCGTCCCTCAGGGGAGGAGGGATCCACATTTGTATACTTTCTAAAAGCCTCCACTAATCTCCTTTGGAAAACTGCAGGATTTTCATGTTCCTGTTAGACCTCTTTCAGCTTTTCATAATTAACAGGCTTTACTGTAAGTTTCTTCATACCCTCTATTAAACAGTTAGTCATATGATCCTGTCTATCTCTAGCAATAGAATTCAGCTGGTAATTCCATTGTGGGCTTGCCTAAGGGACAGCGTCCTTCCTCACCTGGTGCACCGCATGGTCCTGTCTGGCTCAGGCTGCCAGTATTATACCCTGGTTTTCCTCAGGGGTACAGCAATAGGAAACTCTGTAAGTCCTCCCAGGTGAGATCAAAAGATCTCACTCACTAGTAGGGTAAATTCTTCTGTAAAACATTCAGGATCCTCAGAAAAACTTCCCAACTTGTTCTCTGCCATACTGAGATCAGATATTGAGAAAGGTACATAAGCTCATTGTTCCTCGGTTTCCATCGAGAACTTCTCTCACAGGCAAAACTGTAGGGGGAGTTGGTTGGTGACTTAGAGCTTTGACACTGCTAGCTGAGCTAAGGGTGGGCCCCTTGGGTAACTCAGGGTACAAAGAAGAGGTTCCTGAATATGGGTGGGGCCTCTTTTCCATCCTTAGCTGTGTCTCCCCCAAAGGCAATGGTTCCTCCCAGCAGGTGAGGAGTAGCTGTGGCTCCTCCTTGCAAAGGATTTAATCTTTGGATGGCCCTAAAGAGTAAATCAGCTAAAACATCTTTTGTGTCCTTACAAGAATTATCCCTCAGAGCTACACACACCTTAAATCCCTTGTGGATCTAATACAAGGTCATGAAAATTCAAACATATGGAAGCTCACTCCATTTAAATTTCCTTCTACAATATAAATCTAGCTGCAATATACTATCATAACTCAGGGACCCATTTAGTGACCACTTTTCTTGGCATCCTAACTCATATTATGGCCAAACATGATTACATAGCCTAACAAATTTCTTTGGTTTTAATCCCAGTAGTCTGAATCTTTCCCAGTCCTGGAGGATGAGACATAGTGGGTATTGGTTGGGATTGATGCCGCCTGACCCATTTCAGAGCCAAACCAGGGATGATGTCTCTAATTCCTGTTCTATTCAAAATTTTACCCTTAAGTCAGAATCCACCACACAATTTGGTCAAGATTTGCACTTACAATTTTAGATGCTATCCCTTCCAAGGGGGTCTCCCAACCAGTTGTTAGTACCCAAAAGCTGTCATAAAGAAATGGCACAAAGACATCCCCAATGGTGTTGGTGATGAGCTGAAGGTGGTTTAGCTATAAGTTGGGGATAAAGGGTCAACACTTGTAAGGGTAAGAGGGAGGAGAATAAAAGCAATCTTCTGGGGTTAACAGAAGAAACAGATCAGAAATGAATAAGAACAAAAAAATGTAGGAGAAAAACCTCAGTCAAAGAAAACAGTATAATTCTGTCCTGGATGTGCATAAGCATTCAGAATTGACCTGCCAGTCACAAATAAGCAGACAACAGCAGAGCATTTTCCTCAGTATACCTGGCTCAGGTGTCTCGGGAAACTCTTTAGGACCAAGACCTGACTTTAAACCTTTTCTTACCTTATCACCATCACTTTGTGGTCACCAGCTGAAACTGTTTAACACAGATCAGGACTCGAACCCATGTGCTGGGACTCAAACCCAGCCAAAACCCACAGTACCTGGCTTTAGGACCTAATGAAGTTCAGGTTCTTGATATCTCATCGCAGAAAGAATTCAGTGAGAGACAAAGTGATAGGTAAGAAGTGGATTTATTCAGATACAGAGAGAAGCAGACTCCACAGCGAGTGTGGGTCATCACAGAGGGAAAATACGGCCATGTTTTCTTCTTTAATCCTCCCACATCAATCCTTTAGAGACTGCACTTTATTCACCAATTTTCTAGATGAGGGAACAGTGTTTTAGATTTAGGAATTTATACTAAGACACAGAGTTCATAAATGGTTTATTCTATTGACTTAATTAATGTGTTAATACAAATATACAGACATAAACTCACACAAGTAAACACAAATGCTTGCACATTCTATTTTTTAAAAGACTATGAATATATTTTTCCTTTTTAAAATGAAACAAAGGTGTTTGTTGTTGTTTCTCCTGTCAGCTTATGCTTAAATAATGACTATACAGTAGCAGTTCCATCCTTGTGTAGAAAGGTCAATGCATTTATAGTCACACAGAAGAGTGCTTAAGTCTCTTGTGGCTATTAACTCAAGTAGCAAATGCTCTGATCCTAACGCTGCATTTTGTTCATTTTTAAAAATAAAGATCAGTTAAAACCAAAAGGCTACTTAAACATAGGCTCATTTCATAATAAGACTTCTCATCTTAAATCATAGTTGTGCTTTTCCTAGGGAACTGTGGTAATAACATGGTTTGAATATACTTGGAACTGTCTTTTTAAAAAGAATCACAAAGAACCTTAAACATAGGTGCCTGAGGAGCACAAGTGTAGGAGGAATATTTAGGGAAACAAGTGGACTCATTGGAAAAGACCCCGATGCTGGGAGAGATTCAGGGCAGGAGGAGAAGGGGACAATAGAGGATGAGATCGTTGGATGGCATCATTGACTCAATGGAAATGAGTTTGAGCAAACTCTAGGAGATAGTGAAGGACAGGGAATCCTGGCGTGCTGCCCCATGGGGTCGAAAAGAGTTGAACATGATTGAGCAACTGACCAGCAACAAATGAGACTTTACAAAAGACAGACTTCTCAAAATTTTATTTCAGCTTTTTGGATAGAAAACACTTGATAGAATATTTGGAAAAATATTGAGAGATATCTAATTCTGTTCATGCATTTAAATGGTAGATTGAGTGGCTATGTTAGTTTCCTAGGCTGCCATAAGGAACTACCACTGACTGGGTAGCTTACACAAGAGAAATGTAGTTTTCTTACAGGCCTGGGGGCTGAAGTCCATGGTCACAGTGTCAGTGGGGCTGGTTCTTCTTAAACTGCTCTCTTCCTTTGCAGGTATCACCTCTTGCTGTTGTCCTCACAGGGTTGTCCTTCTGTGCATTTGTGCCCTGGTTTTCTCTTTGTGTGTCCAAATCTCTCCTTATTATAAGGACTGGCTTCCCATGTGGCTCAGTGGGTAAAGTGTTCACATGCATGCAATGCAGGGGACGCAGGAGATGTGGGTACAATCCCTGGGTTGGGAAGATTCCTTGGAGGAGCGTATGGCAGTCTGCTCCAGTATTCTTGCCCGGAGAATCCCATGAACAAAGGAGACTGGTGGGCTACAGGCCATAGGGTCACAAAGAGTTTGACATGACTGAGCGACTGAGTACATTATAAGGACAACAGTCAGGGGTTCACCCTATTGCCCTCCTTTTAATGAGTCACCTCTTTACAGGCCCTCTTTCCAAATACAGTCACATTCTAGGTACTGGAGATTAAGGCTTCAACATATATAACATTTTGAGGGGACTCAGTTCAGCTTCTAAGAGTGAACTGTAGCTGCAAAGAGCTCAGAGTTCTCTCAGATCTAGAATGCATTTTCTTCAAAATTTTCACTGCATGTAAATTGACCACCATTTAATTTGCTAGTATAGTGTTTCTTTTCAGGAGGCAGGTGAAGTGGTGTGGTATTCCCATCTCTTGAAGAATTTTCCACAGTTTGTTGTGATCCACACAGTCAGAGGCTTTGGCATAGTCAATAAAGCAGAAGCAGATGATTTTCGGGAACTCTCTTGCTTTTTCAATGATCCAATTTGATCTCTGGCTCCTCTGCCTTTTCTAAATCCAGCTTAAACATCTGGAAGTTCATGGTTCACATACTGCTGAAGCCTGGCTTGAAGAATTTTGGGCATTACTTTGCTAGCATGTGAGATGAGTGCAATTGTCCAGTAATTTGAACATTCTTTGCCATTGCTTGTCTTTGGGATGGGAATGAAAACTGACCTTTTCCAATCCTGTGGCCACTGCTGAGTTTTCCAAATTTGCTGGCATATTGAGTGCAGCACTTTCACAGCATCATCTTTTAGGATTTGAAATAGCTCAACTGGAATTCCATCACCTCCACTAGCTGTGTTCATAGTGATGCTTCTAAGGCCCACTTGACTTCACATTCCAGGCTGTTTGGCTCTAGGTGAGTGATCACACCATTGTGGTTATCTAGGTCATGTGGTTCTTTTTTGTACAGTTTTTCTGTGTATTCTTGCCACCTCTTCTTAATATCTTTTGCTTATGTGAGGTCCATACCATTTCTGTCCTTTATTGTGCCTCCTGAGAAATCTGTATGCAGGTGAAGAAGCAACACTTAGAACTGGACATGGAACAACAGACTGGTTCCAAATTGGGGAAGGAGTACATCAAGGCTGTATACTGTCACCCTGCTTATTTAACTTCTATGCAGAGTACATCATGTGAAATGCCAAGCTAGATGAAGCACAAGCTGGAATCAAGATTGTTGGGAGAAATATCATAACCTCAGATATGCAGATGACACCACCCTTATGACAGAAAGCAAAGAAGAACTAAAGAGCCACTTGATGGAAGTGAAAGAGGAGAGTGAAAAAGTTGGCTTAAAGCTCAACATTCATAAACCTAAGATTATGGCATCTGGTCCCATCACTTCATGGTAAATAGATGGGGAAACAGTGGAAACAGTGACAAATTTTAATTTTGGGGGCTCCAAAATCACTGCAGATGGTGACTGCAGCCATGAAATTAAAAGACACTTGCTCCTTGGAAGAAAAGCTATGACCAACCTACAAAGTAAAGTGAAAGTGAAGTTGCTCAGTCGTGTCTGACTCTTTGCGAACCCATGGACTGTAGCCTACCAAGTTCCTCCATGCATGGGATTTTCCAGGCAAGAATACTAGAGTCGGTTGCCATTTCCTTCTCCAGGAGATCTTCCCTACCCAGGGATTGAATCTGGGTCTCCCACATCATAGGCAGACACTTTACTGTCTGAGCCACCAGGGAAGTCCCTATGACCAACCTAGACAGCATATTAAAAAGCAGAGACATTACTTTGCCAACAAAGGTCCATCAAGTCAAGGCTATGCTTTTGCAGTAGTCATGTATGGATGTGAGACTTGGACTATAAAGAAAGCTGAGTGCCGAAGAAGTGACGCTTTTGAACTGTGGTGTTGGAGAAGACTCTTGAGAGTCCCTTAGACTCCATGGAGATCAAACCATTCAATCCTAAAAGAGATCAATCCTGAATATTCTTTGGAAGGACTGATGCTTAAGCTGAAAACTCCAATACTTTGTCCACCTGATGGAAAGAACTGACTCCTTGGAAAAGACCCTGCTGCTGGGAAAGATTGAAGGCAGGAGGAGAAGGGGATGACAGAGGATAAGATAGCATCTTATCTTGGATAAGTTGGATAGCATCACTGACTAGATGGACATGAGTTTGAGCAAGCTCCAGGAGTTGTTGATGGACAGGGAAGCCTGGCATACAGCAGTCCATGGGGTCACAGGGTCGGACACGACTGAGCAACTGAACTGAACTAACTGCATGTTTTTATTTATTTATTAAAATGGCATTCCTGCTTTTCTGCATTACCCCAAAAGGGGTCATACAGCGTTGTTCTGGGTTCCCCATGGACGTTAAAGGAAAAGGATCACAATGTTTGGAGCCCTTGATGTCCTGCAAATGAGAAAGGAAGGTATCCTCAAATTGTTTGCAGCAGGAACCCACTTCGGTGGCACCAACCCTGACTGCTAAATGGTCTATGAAAGGAAGAGTGGTGGTGGTACTTCTTACACCTGACGAGAGAAGCCTCTGCTGGCAGCTCCTGCCACAGCTGCCCTCGGCCCCTGGGCTGATGTCAGTGTCATATCCTCCAGGGATACTGGCCAGCGAACTGGGCTGAAGGTTGCTACTGCCACTGGAGCCGTTCCTTCTGCGGGCTCCTGCTCTTCTGGAACCTTTCCTAACTCCATCCAGGCCTCCATTCCGAAGCCAAGACTTCGAGCGGTTACTGGCCCCGGGCTGATCTCGGAGGCATCTTCTGTTAAGCGGTCTCTCGTCGCCCTGTCCCGGTGACTCTCTGCGCCATCCCCGATCAACAACAATGCCGGGTGGATGCACGGCGAGAAGTTCTGCGCATGCGTGGCGCCGACTCCCTTGAGCACGCTCCGGAAGGTCAGCCTGATCTCTTCTCCCGGGATGAGCTGGCTGCTGCAGGAAAGGCCTCGACTCGGGAGGAAGTTCAGGGTGAACGGACTGCTCCAGCGCCCAAATGTACTGCTACCTGACATGGAGTTGCAGATGGGTCTGCTGGTGCCCTCTGGGCCCATCCAGCTGTTCCTACTGAAGACTGCCGCGCTCAGCCCAACACCGAGGACAGGATTGCAGCTCCCACTGCTTGGCCACTGAACCGGTAGGAGCGACCACTGAGTGGTCTTAGGTTGCTCTTGCACAGACCCTTAAACAGGAAATGGAAATAAGACAGGCAGAAAATAAAGTTTCCTAAAAAAAAAAAAAGACATTTCTGAATTAGTTATACACACAGATACATATGTATGATATGAGGAAATATATATATGTGTATATATATATATATATCCCCAGGTATATATGAGTGTGTTAAGGTAATAGAGAAATAGAGAGACAGCTGTGGTTACATCTACCTTTTAACTCATACATTTATATGCAAAAGTGTATACCTATTTATTGACCAGTTACACATGATCAAATGAATAATCAGAATCACACATTTTCACCATGTTAAAAGCATTCTGTTTAAAAATGAATTTCATTAAGTTTCTTTTTTAGATTAACCTACAATTTCAAGCTACATTCAACATGGTTTTGGGATGCATTTGTATAGACTAAAATAAATTATGTGGGGTTGTACTCTGAGTTAAAAGTCATCCCAAGTATGTTCAATAAGAGCCCCGCTGTTGTAGATTGTATTTTCCAAAAATGGCTGCAAGAACATTTCCAATCCTACAGACTTTGGCAATTTCCCAGTCCAGAGGTGGAGTCTGTGCCTCTCTCCACTGCAGTCCTCCTCTTTAAAACTTGGTGGGCCCTTCTGACTGCCTCCATAAATAGAAAGCAGTAGAAAAATTACTATGGGACTTCTGAAAACAGGTCATAAAAGGCAACGTGGCAGTTTTTTGTTTTTTTTTAATTTGCTTAGTTAACTATTTATAGATGGTTTTCAAATATATGTTTAATCTTTTAAATGATGCATATAATTTAAAATTTACTTAATTTCTTAAAAATGATTCATATAGTAATATTGTTACTATTATATAATACATTTGTTTGCCTTTCCATAAAAGTTGGTTGTCTGTTTTTATTGTGGAAATAGTGTCTCATAAATCTAGAATTATTCTGTCTACTGCCTTAAACTATGAAAACTTAATTAATAGTCTTAGGTTGGTTGTTTTTAACCATCAGTATTTTATTTCTCCAGAGAAGTTTCTTCATTTATTAAAAAATAGAAGGTTGTACCAAACCCATATTTTCCAGATTGTATGACCATGAAATTACCTAAGACATTTATTATAATGTTCCAGGTCTCTCCCTGTGAAGATTCAATAGGTCTGCTTAAGACCTTCTTTTTTTTTTTTTTAAACAAGACCCTGATATGACTCCTATGTTTAAGCAAGTTTGTAGGAAGGTATCAAACTAAGTAGAACTACATTTAATTCATGATTATCATAAATAATGGGAGCAGGATGTTAATAATTCAAAGAAGTGTATAATTCCCAGGTTTTGTACTTTTAAATTCCTAATAAGTTCTGCATTATTTTTCCTACTGTTACACTGTCCTAATTATTCTTTCTCATTGAGATATAAAAATTAGTGTTAATTGCAACCATATGCAACCATATACAGTTTCATCAAATAATTTAAATTACAGGGCAGAGTTCTTGAGGCACTAGCCTACTGTGTACCCCCTTTGCCTATCAAAGTAACAAAGTCACTTTTTTTCTCTTCCCAAAAAAAAAAAAATCTGTTGTTACAATAAAATTTGTATTTTAGAAAATAATATGGCAGGAAAATGTAGGAGAAATTGAAGGAAAGAAAAAATATATGTATTCTCAGCTCCAAATAGTTTTTCCTTCGGGAAGTTTTCACCTATGTTGTCAAAAGATGCTTTAAAAAAATAACCGCTCGAAGTCTTTTATGTTTAATTAGCATGTGTCTTCACTTCTAAGACTTTTCTGGGGCCACAATCCAGCACTCTAAAATTGGGCTATGTACGTTGTAATCTCTATGAACATTTCACTTCGCATTTTTCTCTATCAGTGATGCCATGGAAGTTATTAGAAATAGGATGGGTGGTTGATGAGCTAGTGACTCTACAATCCACCTGTAACACTCAGTTTTACATACTCTGAAGCCAGATCATACTGTAGATGAGAGGGCTGTTTATCTCCCCTGCCATGGTAGCTTTTGGCAGAGAATATTCCCATGCTCAGACATGGGCACCAGCAGGATAGGGTAAGTTAAATGGGGTGAGACTAAGAACTCACAGACAGAAAGGATCATGTGGCCATGGTGATACATCCATGGAAATTAGATACAGCAGGATCTGCATGCAAGTTTTCCAGGTTAAACCAAGCAGTGGATTGGTAACTGCAGTGGGGAATGCAGGAGTAGGGAAGGAAAAGAGAATCTGTAGCTTGTTCCAATTTCCCTGGTATAAATACTCCTACTGAAATCACTTTCAAGCTATCAAAATGAGATAAATGGACTTGCAAAGTGTTTGCACTTTTAACAGCTCTTTGGTATGAGCTAATATGGGTCAGCTCCAGCACACTGGCAGTACTGCCACAGAGGTTTATAACTCTGGATAATGGACCAGGAATCAGTGACTAACCAGAGAGATTGCGTGAGAAGTTGCCTGAGTCCAGGCAAATCATCTGGGTGATATGTACCAGTGTCATCATCAAGAAAAACCTAGCAATGTCATTGAAGAATCATCTGAGCCATGGCCTCCTTATATTCTTCTTCTTGTGGGGGTAGGTTGGAGGCAGGTGGAAGCAGGTTGGCGTATCTGCCAGAGTAGAGCCCACGTGGCAGGCCCTGCCTTCTTTCTCGCAGGTAGATAGGCTGGGTTTCTGGGTTATTAGTGTTGCTGAGTCCAGAGTCCAAGCTTGTACTGTTCATGGGCCCAACAGGCTGGTAAATCGAGAGATGAATTGTTGGGGGCAAAGAACAGTGACTTTATTAGACAGAGAATGCCCGCAGACTGAGAAGATGGTGGACTAGTGCCTCGGGTCCAAGCCTCTCTCTGATAAAGTACCTGATCTTCTTCTCCAAAGCTCCCTGCGAGGCCCAAGGGCTTCAAGCTTTTTCCTCTCTTATAAAGTCCAGAGGCTCTCCCAAGTATGAACTTATGACCCTAGGCCCAGATTGGCAACACTTCTGTCCTGCTCCTTATAAATCCACACCACATGGTTGTGTGTTGGAGGCCTCTTTGTCCCTCTCTCCCCGTTTTTTGTTTTTGTTTTTGTTTTTCTCCCCTGAGAAAGAGCTAGGAAAGTAGTTTGGCATCCTCTTTTCTTGACTTTTGCAGGAAATCATCCCCGGAGTACAAATTAGAATTATGCCTCCCAAAGCCATTTCTTGACCTCTCTATATAGATTGTCCCCAACCAAAACTTTAGCTATATTCCCAGCATTTTTTCCCTTTTCAGCTTTATTTTCATCCCTAATATTCATCACTGACTGGAATGCCATACATTCTACTTCTATATTCGTCTATAGTTTTTTTTTTCCCCACTAGAATGTAAATTGCAAGAAATCAGTGCTTCTTTCAGTCTTGTTCATTGCTGTCTCCCTGGCACCTTGACTCCTGGCATATCACAGGTACTGAACAGTTATTGAATATGTGAACACATAAAAGGATGAATGAACACATTCTGGAGGGCAGGACTCAGAGCTGGTAATAGGGTTCAAATCTGTGGTTTTCTAGTGTCTGGCATCATGAGAAATAAGATGAAGGTCATTTCCATGCACGGCTATTATTTATGTTTTATTCATTTATCCATTCAGCTTGTTGAGAGCCTTTTGTATACAAGGCTCAGTTCTATATACTGGAAGTTGGTACAGAATTCCAGGATAGCAGGTTCATTAGGGTCAATTGGGTTTAGAAATTATGTTACTATACACAGTTATGAGTGTTTACTTACATGCTGGCTGAAAGAATATGTGAACGAATGCAATGGTAAGTGTCCTGTTAGAGGTAGGTGCAAAGTGGGACCCAGAGAAAGATGTGAGTGCCTTGAAGGAGATGGTGGACAGGTGGGCATGAATTTACAGAGGAGAAAACTTTTATTTTATAAACTAAAGGAGTTGTTGGCAGACTTCACTCTGGGTTGAGAGAACTGAACGGCCAAAACAGATAAGGAAGCTTATGGCATTTTGAGGGAATTGCTGAGTTATTTGTGACCAGGGGTAAGGCTGGGAATGTAGATTGGGACAGGATTTGAAAATATGTTAAGGATTTTAAATTTATATGCAGTAGGTTATGGGAAACTATTTAAGGTTATTAAGTGGAGAGCACCATATATGTTATATATTTCAGAAACATGAACTTTTTTGGTACAAACTGTTTGGAATTGGAGGAAGAAAGAGATTTCATACAGGGATGCCTGCTAGGGAGCCATGACTTTGGTCCAAGTTGGGATGATGAGCGCAAGGGTAACTAACTAATGGGAGCAGAGTGCAGACGGTAGAGTATATAGATATTCTGGAGGTATAATCCATAGGATTTGATGAAAAGAATAAGATAAAGGGAGGAACAGTGATGGAGTTTCTGATTCGGGAACTGATACATTGTTTTATCCTTAACTGATAGGAGTAATATATAGGGTAGAGATGAGGCTGGTGGAAAAATGGGGAGGGAGACACCAGTTTGCTGTTAGACATGCCATATTTGAACTGCAGATGCTCTTCAGAAGGTGATCCCTGAGTTCAGTATAAAATGGGATTGTAGATGAAAATCTGGGTTTCATTGCTGAGGCTGTGAGCACCATCAGAAGATATAGAGCCAGCATAAAAGCAATCCCAGGATAGAATCTTGAGGTATACGAAGATTTAAAAGAAATTGCTGAAGATGGACAATGAATACTGTTTCACTAGAACCAGAGGAGAGATAAGGCAGAAATGGTTAAATAAAAAGTGCTGCAGAAGTCAAGAGAACAAGGTTCAGCAGTTAGGTGTCCTGAGCGGCCTTAACAAGAGCCATTTCAGTTGGATGCAGAGAGTGACAATTGCATTGAGGGATTTAGAAGGTGGGAAAGCAGACAAACGCTGTCCATTTTGTCTGAATGCACAGCAGCACTCACTTTATGTCCTTGACCCTACCCCATGCAACCCTTCTCACAGAAGCAGATCCTCCGTCATGCAGGACTTGGAACCAGGTGAATTAATTTAGCACCTTGTGTTCGCATGAGAACTCTATAATAGTATTCACGCGTTTACACAGTGTGACTGCCCGCCCTTTCCTCTTCCTTTAGCATCCTCACAGATTTTTTTTATATAACTGAGGAACACTACTTACATTGACCAAAATGTATTTGAGGAGGTGAGTGAGGTCCAGGAAGCCTTCATTTTTAGAACGATCAAGGAAGGATGCTGTAATTACCACTAGCAGTGGATAATTATCTCAGGATAATTACGTATCCTGAGATGTCCTTGATTGAAGTTTTGTATCCACTGTCACCTATATAATAAAAGAAACAATTGCTGAGATCATTCTCTAAGCAGAACTTTCCCAAAAAGTGCAAAAAGCACACACACACACACTTATGTGTGTGTGTGTGTAAATGTATAGAAAAATCTGAAGGGTACTCATCCAACAGCAGTAAGTAACTTTGGGGAGAGGAGTGAGCTTAGGGGAGGGATAAAGGAAGAACCTCACTTTTTAATTTACAGTCTTCTGCACTGTTTAAATTTTTCAATGAGCATATATGCATGTGTTACTTGAGCAATTCTTTATGTGGGAGATTGTCCTTTTCACACCTACCCCAACACAGTACTACATGGAGTTTTAAAGCACTGGGGGTTTAAACATGAGTTCTGCTTGTTGATGAGTTAGTCATGAACCCATTGGCAAAGGAAGAATTGTGAGAGGTGACCCAAAAAGATGCAGAAAATGTGTATAAATATCATGAGCAAACTTTGGTGTTCTTCTCAGCAGCTGTTGTACCCTGTCCCCGAGTGGGGTCCACTTGCCTTTGAATCACAAAGGGGAGCTCAGTAGAAATACATTCTCAGATTCCATGCCGTCTACCAACCAGGATGCTCTGAGGATGAGACCTAGGAGCTTAGCATTTTTCAAGAGCATTGCTGGTGACCCCAAGATATACAAACATTTGAGGATAAAAGAGTACTAACTGGGAATCCGAGGACCTTAATTTTTAGTCCTAATGCTTACCATCTCTGTGGCCTTTGCACACAAGGCATACACTCTGAGTCTCACTTTCTTTTCTTTTCCTTTTTATTTTAAATGGATTTATTTTAATTGGAGGATAGTTACAATATTGTGATGGGTTTTGCGGTACATCAGTATGAATCAGCCATAGGTGTACACGTGTCCCCCATCCATCCTGAACCCCCCTCCCTCCTCTAACGCTGTCCTTCCAGATTGTCACAGAGCACTGGCTTTGGGTGCTCTGCTTTCATACATCAAACTCGCACTGACATATGGTAATATGTATGTGTCAGTGGTATTCTCTCAAAGCATCCCATTCTCTCTCTTTCCCGCTGAGTCCAGAAGTCTGTTCTTTACATCTGTGTCTCCTTTGCTGCCCTGGATGTAGGATCATCAGTGCCATCTTTCTTGATTCCATACGTCGCCTAAATATACAGTATTTGTCCCTTTCTGACTTACTTCACTCTTACAGTAGGATTCAGGTTCATCCCCCTCATCACGACTGTGACTGTCACTTTCTAACCTGAACATCGAGCAGCCCCTTCCAGCTCCAGGATACTCTGACTGTAAGCACGACAGCGCACTGTGAAGAGGAAACTCCCTTCCAGAGAAATCGCATCATTCATCATCGTGTTTGTGTTGGTGCCTGGTCCTCCCATGTAGGAAGAAGGCTTTAATGAAATCATGTTTGTTGTTTCAAACTTTTGAAATCTGAGGTTATCAAGCCCACAGTTGCTTATCTCTGGCAGGAATTCCTGCTGCTAATGGTCATGGGGATCCATTATGGGGCAGGTCCTTGACAATGTGTACTAGAGCGGTCATTAAAATTTCTCCTGTTTCTTCCTCATTGGCAAGGATTTGGATGTAAAGTGTCTGGAAGTGGCTGGGGCAGGAGATGAGGTTGGTGGAGGAGGCGTGGGGACTAGAGGGAGTGTTGTAAATTGAAAGAAGTTTAATTCCTTCTTAACACGGAGGTCAAGGAAACGCTAAGTTGCCTTTAGCATGGATGTGGTACTCTGACCTCCTTACTATGTTTAGCAACTGGATAATGAGATCTCCTGCCAGCTTGCTTTACTCATGTTCTGGCATGTTGGACCAGGTTCCCCGTTTGCTGAACATGCAGTGCTAGAGGGTTAACTTGGTGAAATGGCCTTGGAGTTCTACCGTAATATAAGAAAGTAGGAGCAAGCAGTTGGAGAGCAATAGGATAGAGGTACTCTCTTTTGTTGACCTTTGCTTGGCCTCTAACCTAAAAAAGGTAAAAGAAAGAGGGAGGCCTGCTGTGTATTTGGTATTTCACTGTATAGAATGCATGAGAATTTCTTGTATTTGTTTAAAATTACAATTGTTAAGGACATACAAATGTGGTTTCGCTGTTGTGTGTAATACTCTACTGAATTCAGTCTAGGCTGGTATATCATAACCACAAGGAAAATAACCATATTCTTGTGCACACACGTACAAACTGTACCCTGAAACTTCATGATAGTATGTAGGATATCAAAGTCCCAGTTGTATTTTGCAAAACACTGTGGCCCTTTGCTGTGCTTCCTTTTTTTTCCAGCCCTAGAACTTTCGCCCTCCCTTTATCTCTCCCTCTCTCCTTCCTTCTATGCCTCTCTTTCGTCTTCCTTTGAAAAGTGACATGACTTACTTACATGAGCCCCCGAAGCACTTTTTCATAGACTACAATGATTTGATACATCCAGTGGGCCAATATTATAAAAGAGCAACTATTTATGAATTCTATCATGGTGGGGGAGCAGGATTCAATTTTGAGTAGTGACTTGTTGTTTTTGTTGTTAAAAAACCACATTTACAGGATTATTACTTATGCAAAAAACAAGTCCAAAGCATGGACTCTGATGAGAGAGGGTTGCAGAAAGAACAAAGAAAATGCTGTGCAAGATAGTGAAAAGTACACTGTTCACTGAGTAAGCAGGCAATTCTGAGAGGTTGTTAAGCTAACATTTTTTAAATGTCCTCAAGTTTAGCAATATCCTATTGAAACTTGTTTCATTAACTACCCTATGTGAGGTTATGGGGGTTAAATCTTATCCAGATATAAAAGACCATGATAGGATGGCAATGAAAAGGATGGATATATTGGTAAGACTGGCCTCTTTAGAGGTCATCTAACTTTGAAAAGACAAATGGAGTCCACTTGATTGACAAATCTCATAAAAGAGAATTTTGATGGAAAAACAATCTGACTCTGTAATCAGTCTCAGTGTGGTTTTTCACTATCATCCTGGAATTCTGCCACTGATACAATGCTTGTTTTGCAATCTGTTTTTTCTTAGTCACTGCTTTATTCTCCAAAATTCTCTTCATTAAGAAGTGCAAAGCCACACTTAGTAACTGTGACTCACAAATAAAAAATTCTTGATCCATAGTCCTTCTATGGCTCTCATTTATTTTTTCCTCTTGAGCTTTTCGGTTTAAAAATAGAGATGCTTCTGGGACAATTTAATTTGTGTTAAATTGTTGTCATCATGTTAAAAATCATTCAATTCATACTGGTTCATTCTATCCCAAACAGTGAGGGTATTATAGATAATATTCATTCACATTAGTTAATTTTAATCTTTGGGGGAACAAAGAATCTCTAATGCTAGTCAATAGTCCAATGACTGGGATTAGAAGGTGAGTGTGGGTATTAATTGTGGTTGACACTGCACGCCCTACATCAGTGATTGTATCAGGAGTCAGGGGCCTTAAAGGGAGATATAAATTGGTGCCACAGACCTGGCGCCAGGCACAGACAGGGCCTGGCTCTTAGTCATGACTGATGTTGCGCTGTCAAAGTGATTTCTGGATGTTGTGACCTATTACCAGCTCCCCTGCCCTGAGATGCACAGACAGTATTGAATAAACTTGCTACTAATTTGTCTTTCTGCTTTTGTGCTCCCTTAATTTTCTGGCTTCCCTTACTTCATTTTGCTTCATCAGTGGTTAAGGGACCGTCATCTGGAAAGTAACTCCTGAGGAGCTGGCCTGAGGGGCTATGATTGAGATCATGAAGTAGCTCAATCTCAGAAAATATGGACCTTAGAATCTTAGGAGGAGGAAGGTATCCAGGAAGAAAGCTTGAGAGAGGAGGGCTTTCCTCACAGGATGTCAGGACAAAAAGGGACGGCGTGGGTGTCACCTGGGAAAGGGAAAAGTCAAAGGGAGGGAGTTAAGCTGAGAAGGGGAAGAAGTGGGCAAGAACTGAGAAGAGTTAAGAGAAAAATCAAGAGGTTCGGACAGAAAGCAGGAGTACACTTGAGAAAGAACCATGTGCTGGAGACACTTCCAGAGTCTCCCCTAACTGAGGGTGCACACATGCTTTCCCTATGTCGGAACCTTCAAAGCTGCGGTGTTTCCATCAAATAATTAATGTCTATAAAGATATGTATTATGAAAGTTCATAAAAATAAATGTAATTATTAGATATGAAAATTCAATTTCCCTTTCTTCCTTATCCTGTCTTCAGAACCTAATGGAGAAGGGCCTCAGAGGATTTCCCTTAAGTTGTTATTAAAAAAATTCTGTCTTCTTTTCTGCCATGAAAGCCTTGCATGGCAGGAGACCAAGGTGCATTAGAGTTATTATAGGGGAGATGTTAGCGAGGAAACTTATAGTAAAGTGGCTGACCATGTTTCTACTCCCCTCTGTTCTGGTGGGTTTTAGTTTAGTAAACTTATCAGCAACATTTTTTTTTTTAAATTGGATTTTCTGTGCATGTTCAATTTAAAATTAACTGCACAGGATTTATTTACTGCACGAACTGTCTCAGATTCCTTTTAAACTTAATATCCGGATATTTAAACAATAATTTTATTGGTTTATTCATTCATTTTGGGTTGTGCTGGGTTTTCACGGTTGCACCTCACCTCTGGTTGAGGTGAGCGGGGCCTGCTCTCCAGTGGCAGTGCCCGGGCTTCTCATTGTGGTGGCTGCCCTTGTTGCATGGGCTTTAAGGTGCTCAGACTTCAGGAGCTGCCGCTGCTGGGTTCTAGAGCACAGGCTTAGAAGTTGGGGTACAGGGGCTTAGTCGCTCCACAGCATGTAGGATCTTTCCAGACCAGGGATCAAACCTGTGTCTTCTGCTTTGGCAGATGGATTGTTTACCACTGAGCCATGGAACAACAGACTGGTTCCAACTCAGGAATGTACCCCTTTGAGTACGTCAAGGCTGTATATCGTCACCCTGCTTATTTAACTTATGTGCAGAGTACATCATGAGAAACGCTGGGCTGGATGAAGCACAAGCTGGAATCAAGATTGCTGGGAGAAATATCAATAACCTCAGATATGCAGATGACACTACCCTTATGGCAGAAAGTGAAAGAACTAAAGAGCCTCTTGATGAAAGTGAAAGAGGAGAGTGAAAGAGTTGGCTTAAAGCCCAACATTCAGAAAACTAAGATCATGGCATCTGGTCCCATCACTTCATGGCAAATAGATGGGGAAACAGTGGAAACAGTGACAGATTTCTTTTGGTGGCTGGGGGGCGGGGGGCGCAGGGCTCCAAAATCACTGCAGATGGTGACTGCAGTCATGAAGTTTAAAGACGCTTACTCCATGGAAGAAAAGTTATGACCAACCTAGACAGCATATTAAAAAGCAGCGACATTACTTTGCCCACAAAAGTCCAACTAGTTAAACCTATGATTTTTCCAGTGGTCATGTAATGGATGTGAGAGTTGGATGGTGAAGAAAACTAAGTGCCAAAGAATTGATGCTTTTGAACTGTGGTGTTGGAGAAGACTCTTGAGAGTCCCTTGGACTGCAAGGAGATCCAACCAGTCCATCCTAAAGGAAATTAGTCCTGAATATTCCTTGGAAGGTCTGATGCTGAAGCTGAAACTCCAATTCTTTGTCTACCTGGTGTGAAGAACTGATTCATTTGAAAAGACCCTGATGCTGGTAAAGATTGAAGGCAGGAGGAGAAGGGGATGACAGAGGATGAGATGGTTGGATGGCATCACTGACTCAATGGACATGAGTATGAATAAATTCCGGGAGTTGGTGATGGACAGGGCATGCTGCAGTTCATGGGGTTGCAAAGAGTCAGGAATGACTGAGCGACTGAACTGATTGAGCTGAGCCACCATTGAAGCCCTTAGGGGTTACCCAAAATCAAGTAGAGCTTTAGAGTCAGAATTTCCTCCCATTGTGCTGTTGATACGTAACCATGAGGAAGGCTATGGTGTGTATCAGCAAAACATATGGAATTTTAACATAAAAAAAAAAAGACAAAAACTCACAGAACATATAAAATCAAATACAGTGTGCTTTAGGCTGTTCATGATTTGAAATTATTTGTTGTTGAAATTACTCCTCTTAATTAGACAGTTGACCAAATTCCAGTGCCTGGAACTCATAGATAAACAAGAAACTATCAAAAACCAAAACCCACTGATAGATGTGTTCTTAGACGACCAAACATTTGATAGTTTTTAAGACTCACCCTTGATCTCATTTTAAAATCCAAGCAATAGTTTAAAAAAATTTGTTCTTTCAACACTTTCTAGTTTTCCATACTTATGATACAGTGGGTTAGATTATTACATACACATATTTGTAAAAATTGGATCACTTCTGCCAAGATAAGTATTGTGTAACTTCAAAACTGTCATAATGGCCCCAGAAATAAACGTACAACAAATAAAAGGAAAACAGCTCTTTGCAAAAAGCATGATCAGCAAGGCAGACACTGCAATGTATTCTTGATAGACCTTCAGCGCATTATCTTAAATAAAATATAAAAAGAAAATACTTTTGCTTATGTTTTAGAATAAGATCTAAGAAACAGCTGATACTTTTGGGTTGTTTAGTTTGCGCGTGGTAGAGAATGGTATAATGTCATTATGGCCGCTTGATTGCTTTTGTTAACTGTATCTATAAAAATTAGCAGTAGTGTTTGAAGTTTTTTTTAATGTTCTCTGGACTATGATTGGATTCCCTTAAAAGTTTCCTTGGTCTTTCTTCCACTAGAAGTTATTGTGTTGGTTAACTTTATATGTCAACTTGACTAGGCCACTTGACTGGGCCATGGGGTACCCAGATATTTGATTCAACATTATTCTGGATATGTCTGTGAGTGTGTTTCTCCATGAGATCAACATTTAAATTGGCAGACCAAGTAAAAGAGATTGCTTTCCTTAATGTGGGTGGGCCTTATCCAGTTTGTTGAAGGCCTCAATAGGATATAATTGCTGAGTAAGGAAGAATTTTCTCTCTGTGCCTGACTGTCTTTGGGCGGGATATCAGTCATTTCTTGCCCTTTGAGTCAAACTCAGAAGAAAACTTACATTATCAGCTGTTCAGGTTCACTGACTTTCAGATTCAGACCGAAACTATTCCTTTGGTTCTCCTGAGTCTCCAGTTTGCAGATGGTAAGCTTCTAAGCCTACATAATTCCAATAGCTAGTTCTTTATAATAAACCTCTTTATATATATCTTTTTGTTTCTCTTTTTCTGGAGAACTCTGACTAATACAGTCACCTGTTTAGTTTTCTCATGAGATCATCAATAACAGCTATGCTAGCCTAAACAAATACGAGTTTTGAACATCTGTACCTCCCTTCCTTCAAAGTCTGTTCAAAGACAGAGCCATAAAGGGACGGGAAGAAGACCCATTCTCATTCATGGGCCTAGAAACAGTCTTAGATAACCTGTTTAAACAGACTATCAGAGCAGGGAAGTGGCGCTCTGAACTTCCCACCTTGGACTTATTTCATGTAGCTTTATTTGCCTCTGGCTTGGAGTCCCAAAAGCTTTTAGCATCTGGCAGTCACTTGATCAGTTCCCAGCTGCTTTGCTAGGCTGCTGGAGGACTCCCTCAGCCTCTGAAAGGCATCTTTGCTGTTGTTATTACTAAAGCCCCTCAATATGGTTGCTTTGCGAGCTGCTTCTGACTTCCTCAGGGGTCTTTATCCTCATAGGAAGGATGGGCTTCTGGAAACTCATGACATAAAAAAAAGTACACTATTTCCATTTTTTCCCATCAGATTTTCAAAAGATCCCAGTACTCCCAAAAAGTCTATTGTCCTGGGGAGTTGGTAGGCTGGCTGGTTCTTTTAGGTATTCTGGTTCTGTTTTGCCCTAGGAGGAGACATTAACTCAGTCAAAATCAGAATTTGTTTTGTTGAGCTCAAAGCAATTTACAAAACAGGGAATAGAGCCACAGATGTAGAAAACAAAGTTATACTCACCAGGGGGAGAGGGTGGGGTTAAAGGGGGAGGGTTAAATTGGGAGATCGGGACCAAAGTACATATACTGCTGCTGCAGTTGTGTCCGACTCTGTGCGACCCCAGAGACAGCAGCCCACCAGGCTCCCCCGTCCCTGGGATTCTCCAGGCAAGAACACTGGAGTGGGTTGCCATTTCCTTCTCCAATGCATGAAAGTGAAAAGGGAAAGTGAAGTCGCTCAGTTGTGTCCGACTCTTAGCGACCCCATGGACTGTAGCCTACCAGGCTCCTCCGTCCATGGGATTTTCTAAGCGAGAGTACTGGAGTTGGGTACCATTGCCTTCTTCGATACATATACTACTATATATAAATAACTGATAAGGACCTACTGTATAGTACAGGGAATTATTTCTATATTGTGTAATGACCTGTATGGGAAAAGAATATTTTTTAAAAAGTGGATATATGTATCCCTGATTCACTTTACCCTACAGCAGAAACTAACACAACATGTAATTAATTCATTAATTAATCTATCTATTTATTTATTTATGGCCACAGCACATGCTTTGTGAGATCTTAGTTCTCTGACCAGGGATTGAAACTAGGCCTTTGGCGGAGTCCTAATCACCATGGAATTCCATTTTAAATTTTAAATCATTTTAAATCACTTTAAACATTTTAAATCAACTCTACTGCAATAAAAGTTTTTTTTTTTTTAAAAGCAGTTCAGCAGTTTCTTAGCACTTTTAACCAGTTTTTCTCTCTTTAACTGAGGAGGAGGTTGCATATACTTCTTCCTCAGAATGACATACATACCTTCTTAGCCATTCTCACATTAAGTAGCTCCAAGGTTAAGCACACCTGTAGACTTTTCAAGGAAATACTCTAGTGTCTAAGCTTTCAGAGTGGGGCACACACAAGTTCACTGTTTATTCAAATTTTATGCTATCTTGTCTTTTTAAAGCATACATATTAGTGAAAGATACTCCCCTCCCCCATGACTTCTTCTAACATGTCTCCTTCCCTTCAGTCCTCTTTTTGGGGGCACTAAAGCTTAGTGTTAGGGTTTCAGTGATTTCCAACAAATACTTAACTTACCGTCTCTCTTTTTTTAATGCCTAAGTTTTTACAGCTGCAAGCTACAAGATAGAGTCGCTGCCGTATTTCCCTGAGTAAAGGGGTAATTGTTGTTTCGCTAAGTTGTGTCTGGCTCTTCGTGACCCCTTGGACTGCAGCATGCAGGGGTGGTACTGAAATCCATTTGTGTTCTATCAATTTTCTGCTGTTGTTCCATGATAACTTGGAAGGTTTATTCTTCATCGGGTTTCTGTTGCCTAACAGTAGGACTGGTCCTTGATTGCCTGAAGCTGTCAGTCTAGCAGGAGAAAGAGTTACAGGAATAAATTGAGATAATCAAAAGCAACAATGACTATAATATTGGTGAACCACAGCCTGGGGAGCAGTGAACTCTACTGTGTGTGCAAGTGGGGCCAGGCTGGGGGAAGGTAGCAGGAGGGGAGAATTTTCTCCTGAGCCCTGACGGGGATGCAGTTTGGTCATGGGACCTGCAGGAAGTGAAAAGAGGGAGAGCTGATAACCAACCACTTAAAAAGAATCTAGAGAGGCATTCTTTCCCAAACTAATATTTGGAAAACAAGTACTGTTTGAATAAGAGTCTTTAAGTGTTCTTATTAAGCAGTGTCTTGAAATGCTTATTTAAGACCGAGGAATTCTGTCAACTTTTTAAAAAAATAAACAGCTGTATGCATTCAATGCCTTATTACTTTTAATTTTAAACAACAGTTTAACATTTTAAGGAGTAATTTTTCTTTTGCCTTTGAATTAAACCCATTCTTTTTTATGCATAGGCATTCTAATTTCCTTATTTGCCTAACATTTTTGAGCTGTTTTATAGACTTCATCTAATATGTACTTACTCTTTTAGGGAGAGATTTAATGCTTTCTATTAAACAGAATTGCTACTATACCATTTGATTTATTACAAGAGTTTGTAAGTTAGATTCATTAATACACTCTGTACAAAAGGTCATTCTGGAAAAAATTTTCATATAAGTTTTAAAGTTGTTAGTTGTTATAACTACTGGTTAGAATGTCCTGAAACCTCTAGTGCCTTATTCAAATAAAGTATCAAAATCCTATATTCTTTATGCCTTCATAGATTAATGCTATTCTTGGACAGTTGTTTGAGGAAATATATTTGAAGACATTTATTCTCAATCATCTAGCCTCTCTTATTTAAATAAAATTTTAATGACCATACATTTTTGTTGTTTCAACACTCTTTCCAGTAGTTAAGTGTTCTTTTTAACAGATCCTTTGCCAATTTGTTGTGTAGATATTTTTGCTGTTTTAATAGCTACCAAAACATCACTCTAAAACTACAGTTGCTTTGTGCAACTACAAGAGCCCCTACAAAACACTATACAATGTGTTCAGTATCTGTAACATAGAGTCTTGAGGAAAAATAAGCTTGTAGACAAAGAATTATACAGTGATTGGTCAAGTGCTCTGAAAGAAGTACGCATTAAGACCTACACGGTAAGAAGCACTGTGTTCTGTTTAGGGGGAGGGGAACTGGCCTAGGAGGAGAGGATGTTTGTGAAAGAGTCTAGAGAAATAAGAAGAGTATTTTAGTTGAAGATAGTACCATGAGCATAGTGAGTATGAAAGTTGTCGAGAAATCCTATGGGGCAGGAGGTGAGGAGGGGAGTGAGGCTGGGGGCACCTTCGTAAGGGTCTGGTGTACCTCTCAAGCTGAAGAGACAAAGGCATGTACTTTAGAGATCACCTTGGTAACAGAAAGGAGAATGGACCCCTTCCAGAAAAAAGAGCCATGACAGGAATACCAGTTAGTAGTTAATGTGCAATGTGAGAGTTTCAAATGCAGTACTCACCATGGAAACAAACAAGACAGGTGGGGTTCAAGAACTCTTGGGGGATGGTGGACTTGCAAGAACTGGTTACCAATCAGTGAGAGAGAGAAGGACTAGACATGATGGAAGAGGAAGAAAGATAAAGGGTTAATTTTTCAGTTTGTGGAATAGACTGAATGGTGGTATTATTAATTAATTTAGGAGAGACAGGACAAAGAATTTCAAAAGAAACCTAAGTTCTTAGTTTGGGGAAGAAATGCATTTTAGTGAAAGGAACATGCACACAGGTTTCAGTCTTACTTCTCTGCTCTACTGTTCTCTAGCTCTGTGAAACTTGGACGAGCTCTTTAACCTCTCAGAGCCTGCTTTTTAAAATAGGAGAAATAGTACTTATTTTCTGGAGTTGTTGAAAGGAATAAATGGCAAAATGTATGTACAGTGACCATCTCATCCTCTGTCCCCTTCTTCTTCTGCCTTCAATCTTTCCCAGCATCAGGGACTTTTCCAATGAGTTGGCTGTTTGAATCAGGTGGCCAAAGTATTGAAGCTTCAGCTTCACCATCAGTCCTTCCAATGAGTATTCAAGGTTGATTTCCTTTAAGATTGACTGGTTTGATCTCCTGGCTGTTGAAGGGACTCTCAAGATGGTTGAATGGAATCACCAGTTTAATGGGCATGAAATTATGCAAACTCTGGGAAACGATGAGGGACAGGGAAGCCTGGCCTGCTGCATGCAGTCAGTAGGGTTGCAAAGAGTCTGACATCACTTGGGAACTGAACAACAACATGTAAAGTGACCAGCACCTCCCTGAAATATTAGAAACATTCAGGGAGTGTTATTTTCACTTCTACATTCTTCTTCTTTGGAATCTGAAGAGCAGAAAAGATCCAAGATAATTAGTCAGTGAGGCAAGTAATAGAAAATCCAGTTAAAGGAAACAATTCATTGAAAGGTTCCAGAGATTTTTAAAACTAGGATAGTGGGGCAACTTGTTCATATTTAATCCTGATCTCTGTAACTACTTTAGAAATACATTGTATTCCAAACAACTTATTTCTTTTGGTTTATCTGCCCAGTTAAAATAACATTCAGCTAAGGAGTATTAGCTAATGTTAGAGAAAACTAACATTAGCCAGAGTAGGAAATGGATTCTAGGAAGTAAATGTGTTCTGAAAGGAGAATATACAAGATGATATGTAGTTGTAATATTATTTTTTTAAATTGTGCTTAGCTATGGAAGAGTGGGGAGGAAGAGGTGATAGCAAGGTGACTGGCATGCAGTTGATGATCAATAATGATTTGTTGGCTGAATAAATAGATTCATGTTTCATTGAGCATTTTGAAATGAATATATGTTAGACCATTCTGTTCTTCTAAGTCATCATTCATTTAGCATTTTTTGTTACAAGTATGAAAAGTAACACCTTTCAGGATTGTCTGAATATTCTACAAATATCTCCATGTCAGATTCAGCCTTCTGAATAGATTAAGATTCTAAAAAGCTTCTACCTTTTCCCCCCTTTTATTCCCTATTGCAAGAGGGAATATATTTCATCTTCTCTTGAAAATTAATAGAAAAATATGGGGAATGTGGGCCATTTCCCATCTGTCCAGTTGTCTACCTGTTGGGAGATATCAGATTTAGAGAGAAGTTCCTTACCACTTCACGGCTGCCTTTGGTATGAAAAAAGGTCTTATTTCTAGATGTTCCCATTTAGTATCATAAATCTATTTGGTACCATCTAGAGTTTGTTTTTTAAATGTGAATCATCTCACTACACCTAACAAAGAATATAGCTTTACCACCTGTTCTATCAAATACTTAGTAGCAGGTACTCAGACATCAAGGTGCTCCATCTCTTTATAGTTCTGCAGTTTGGTCAATACAGTTATATTCTCTCTGACATTAGAATTTAATGAGCTCACCTAAAAGACACTTTCCCCTTGGAAGAAAAGTTGTGACAAACCTAGATAGCATATTAAAAAGCAGAGACATCACTTTGCTGACAAAGATCTGTATAGTCAAAGTTATGGTTTTTCCAGTAGTCATACATGGATGTGAGAGTTGGACCATAAAGAAAGCTGAGGGCTGATGAATTGATGCTTTTGAACTATGGTGTAGGAGAAGACTCTTGAGAATCCCTTGGACAGCAAGGAGATCAAACCAGTCAATCCTAAATGAAGTAAACCCTGAATATTCATTGGAAGAACTGATGCTGAAGCTGAAGTTCCAATATTTTGGCCACCTGGTGTGAAGAGCTGACTCTTTGGAATAGACCCTGATGGTGGCAAAGATTGAAGACAGGGGGGAAAAGGGGCAACAGAGGATGAGATGTTTGGATGGCATCACTGACTCAATGAACATGAGTCTGAGCAAACTTTGGGACATAGTAAGTGACATGGAAGCCTGGCGTGCTGCAGTCCATAGGGTCGCAATGATTTGGACAGGACTGAGTGACTAAACAACAACAAATCTTTATTTTTCCTTATTGTTTTTGTTTCTAGATAAGAGACACTCTGAAATCTTAGGAGATCTCCACTTGCCCTGTATATCTAGCTCCAGAAGAAACAGGATAGGTTTCAGGATGGCTTTGGTAAGGCAGGAGAGTTAGGATTTGGTTATGTTGTTGTATCAGATAATGATTTAGTCCAAACAAACTAATTTTATTTTTCTAAACTAAATTAACCATTCTTCCTCAACAGAGTTAATTACATCACCTCAAAAGATGTCTGTTGTCTAGGCTGGCATAGCCCATTGGAAGGCTGGAGGCTTTGTAACTGAGCACATAGACTTTTGGCTTCTTAGACCTTCCATGAAGCTTCTAAAGATTTGACTTTTAGGGTTTTGTTCCCCAAACATTCCATGCCCGCTTATGTTAGAGTTACTAGTCCCTCCCAGAATATTTTTCAGTGCGCAGAAATCTCCCCTCTCTGGAGTCAGAACATGTCTCTCTCTTTTATCCTTGTGAGACCTTCTCTTTCTAACATCCTGCTCCTTTTTAATTAAATTTGAGAGCAAAAGTCTCTAGAACACAAGATGTTGCTTGCCTTTAGAGAGAGAAAGGAAAAATGATTCTTATTTTTCTGATGTGTGTACAGAAAAAGTATGGTTTACTTCATCTGATTGTCCTGTCATATTGGTCTAGTAACCATTTATAAGACTTCCCTTGTAGCTCAGCCAGTAGGAGACTGCCTGCAGTGCAGGAGACTGGGGTTCAATTCCTGGAGAGATCCCCTGGAGAAGGAAATGGCACCCCACTCCAGTACTCTTGCCTGGAAATCCCATGGACAGAGGAGCCTGGCAGGCTACAGTTCATGGGGTCGCAAGAGTCGAACATGACTCAGTGACTAAACTACCACCACCAACCATTTAAAAGGCTCCTAAGTGGATGCCTCACTATTTCTGGTATAAAAGATAAGATCTTAGAACTGGAATTTTTGTGTGTAAAAATATCTTAGGTTGAGATTTGTGTGTGTGTGTGTGTGTGTATTTCTACATGTGGAAGTATCAATAATGTAGTTTGGGGTACGCTTAAGTAGAATATCAGATACTCATCTCATAAAGGTTGTATGGCACACCATCATGTTTTAAGTAGTATGACTGGCATTGGGATTTAAGGTACAGCTCTGAACCAGAGAGACAGATCATAGGATTTTACATTCTATGAAGATTTTTTTCTGGAGCAAGATGAGGATTAAAATGATGATGGGCACTGTCATAAATTCTGTATGTAAATTTTATTTAGCATTTATAATAACCGTGTGTGCAGATATAATTCTTAGTCCCATTCTATAGACTAGAAAGCTGAAGTGAAGAACATTTAGGTAATTTGTCAAAGTTTAAAATGATTGTAAGTGCTTGAGACATTAAAATCCAGATATTCAAATCCTGTGCTCAATGCTGTGATTCTACTCAGGATAGCCATAAAGACTGGGGATATAGATTTTTTGTTTAAATAGAGGGACTTTCTTGATACTTCCTCTAAAATATGCTTAAGGTACAGGTTTATTCAGTGAAAATTAAGACACAAGCTGTTGTAGATTTGTGTCCTTCCCAGTTTCTCATATTGAAATCCTAATTTCCAGTACTTCAAAATGTGACCTTATTTTGAAATAGAGGTGTTGCAGATATAATTAGTAAAGATGAGATCATACTGGAGTAGGTTGAGTCCATAACATAATATGACCGATGTCCTTATGAAAAGGGGAAATTTGGACACACACAGATATACACAGGGAGAATGCCATGTGAATGTGAAGGCAGAGATGTGGGTTATGTGTCTACAAGCAAAGAAAAGCCAGAAATTGCCAGCAAAACACCAGATGCTAGGAGACAGGCGTGAAGCAGTCTTCCTTAAAACCCTCAGAACAAACTATAACTGCCAAAACCTTGATCTTGAACTTCTAACTTCCAAAACCATGAGACAATGTATTTCTGTTATTTAAGCCACCAAGGTGTGGTACTTTTTATAGCACCCCTAGCAAACTGACATACAAGCCATCAGAGACAAAACACATCATAAACACATGAATAGAGATTTTAAAAATTGCTCCCTTACTGTACCCTATTAATTGGTGATAAGGAACAGCATAATAGCAATAAACCATCTAGTGTGTGTGTTTATCTATGTTGCCAGACATTATGACCACTCTGTATTTTTCCCTTAGAAAAGCTGATTCATTACCAAAAAACAAACAAACAAAAATCACTAATTAGATTTACCCATCATATCCAGTAAATGCTTCTTTGTTTGGTTGAGGGGTTTAACCAAGGGGGAAGGGGAAGAACCATAAAATTTTTTTAAAAACAACTAAAATTATTAAAAGTGAAATCAGAAAATAATCATTCAAGACAGAGAGGCTTTCTTGATAACTTTTTCTAAAATATGCGTAGTTCAGTTCAGTTGCTCAGTCATGTCCAACTCTTTGCGACCCCATGGACTGCAGCAGGCCAGGCTTCCCTGTCCATCAGCAACTCCCAGAATTTATTCAAACTCATGTTCATTGAGTCGGTGATGTCATCCAACCATCTCATCCTCTGTTGTCACCTTCTCTTCCCAACTTCAATCTTTCCCAGCAACAGGGTTTTTTCAAATTGGTCAGTTCTTCGCATCAGGTGGCCAAAGTACTGGAGTTTCAGCTTCACCATCAGTCCTTCCAATGAATATTCAGGACTGATTTCCTTTAGGATGGACCGGTTGGATCTCCTTGCAGTTCAAGAAACTCTCAAGAGTCTTCTTCCAATACCACAGTTCAAAAGCATCAATTCTTCAGTGCTCAGCTTTCTTTATAGTCCAACTCTCACATTCATACATGACTACTGGAAAAACCACAGGTTTAACTAGATAGACCTTTGTGGGCAAAGTAATGTCTCTGCTTTTTAATATGCTGTCTAGGTTGGTCATATCTTTTCTTCCAAGGGGCAAGTGTTTTTTCATTTCAGTCACCAACTGCAGTAATTTGGAGCCCAAGAAAATAAAGTCTGTCACTGTTTCCATTGTTTCCCCATCTATTTGCCGTGAAGTGATGGGACCAGATGCCATGATCTTAGGTTTATGAATGTTGAGTTTTAAGCCAGCTTTTTCACTCTCCTCTTTCACTTTCATCATGAGACTCTTTAGTTCTTCTTTGCTTTCTGTCATAAGGGTGGTGTCATCTACATGTCTGAGGTTATTGATATTTCTCCCAGCAATCTTGATTCCAGCTTGTGCTTCATCCAGTCCAGCATTTCTCATGATGTATCCTGCATATAAGTTAAATAAGCAGGGGAACAATATACAGCTTTGATGTACTCCTTTTCCAATATGGAACCAGTCTGTTGTTCCATGTCCAGTTCTAACTGTTGCTTCTTGACCTGCATACAGATTTCTTGGGAGGCAGGTCAGGTGGTCTTGTATTCCCATCTCTTGAAGAATTTTCCACAGTTGGTTGTGATCCACACAGTCAAAGGCTTTGTCGTAGTCAATAAAACAGAAATAAATGTTTTTCTGGAACTCTCTTGCTTTGATGATCCAACGGATGTTGGATGCAATTTGATCTCTGGCTCTGCTGCCTTTATTAAATGCAGCTTGAGCAACTGGAAGTTCACAGTTCACGTACTGTTGAAGCCTGGTTTGGAGAATTTTGAGTGTTACTTTGCTAGCGTGTGAGATGAGTGCAATTGTCCATTAGTATGAGCATTCTTCGGCATTGCCTTTCTTTGGGACTGGAATGAAAACTGATCTTTTCCAGTCCTGTGGCCACTGCTGAGTTTTGCAAATTTGCTGGCATATTTAGTGCAGGAGTTTCACAGCATCATGTTTTAGGATTTGAAATAGCTCAACTGGAATTCCATCACCTCCACTAGCTTTGTTTGTAGTGATGTTTCCTAAGGCTCACTTGACTTCACATTCCAGGTTGTCTAGCTATGGGTGAGTGATCACACCATCGTGGTTATCTGGGTCATGAAGATCTTTTTTTGTATAGTTCTTCTTTTTATTCTTGCCACCTCTTCTTTAATATCTTCTGTTAGGTTCATTATGTTCTGTCCTTTGTTGTGCCTATCTTTGTATGAAATGTTCCCTTGGTATCTGTAATTTTCTTGAAGAAAATATGCTTAAGGTACAGGTTTTTTTTTTTTTTTTTTTTTTTCCAGTGAAAATTAGAGACACAAGCTGTTACAGATTTAATTGTGTTCTTCCCAGTTTCACATGTTGAAGTCCTAATTTCCAGGACTTTCCTAGGTTGTGAAGCTCTGACAGAGTTTATCATGCATCATCATTTCTCCTTTCAGCTCCAAACTTTTGTATTAATGTTGCCTCATAGCCGAGAGTACTGTGGGAAATAAATAATATTTTATGGTCAAGTTGGTGAGAAGAGACCTGTACATAAATAACAATGGAATCAAGTAGAGAGTGATGTGTAACACAGCAAAGCACATGTGAAGGAATATATTAACCCTAAATTAGGATAAAGAGTGAACATAATAAAATAAGGTTTCTGTTTGGGGGTAATATAGAATTTTAGAATCTTTTTTTTTTTTTTTTTTTTAGAATTTTAGAATCTTGAGGTTAGTATTTTGAATGATAAAGAAAGGCAAATAAAACTAGAGTTTTTACCAGGGCAAGCACTTGTTTATTTGCTTTTTTAAAGATGGAGTAAATACTTTTAATTTATTTTTTTATAAATCTTTTTAAAATAGACTTCACTTTTTAGGACAGCTTTAGATATATAGAAACACTAATCAGCTAGTTTGGAGAGTCTCCGTAGACCATCCCCATAGACATACACTCACACTATTTTCTTCATTAACATTTTACTCTGTACATTTATTGCAATTAATTAACCAATATTGATGTATTATTATGAACTGAAGTCTATAATTTACACTTAAGGTCACTCTTTGTACATTTCTATGGGTTTGATACATGTATGCTATCATGTATTCACCATTATCATGTCATTCAGATTTCACTGCTCTAAGTTTGCACTTCACTTCACTTGTTTATTCTTCCAGCCTCCCATCCTTGCCCCAACCAAAACGTTGGCAATCACTGAAACTTTAGCTGTCTTATAGCTTTGCCTTTTCCAGAATGTCATCTGTCAGAATCATAGAGTATGTAGCATTTTCAGGCTGACTTCTTTCACTTAACAATATGAATTTAAGTTTCCTCCACATCTTTTAATTGACTATGACTTTAAGAGTAGGACTATGTTTAGCTTTGTGAGGAACTGCCAAACTCTCTTGCAAAGTGACTGTACTATTTTACATTCCCATCAGCAATGAATGAGAACTTCTTACTGTTCCTCATCCTTATCAGCATTTAGTATTTCCAGTATTCTGAATTTTGACCATTCTGATTGGCATGTAGTAATATCTCATTGTTTTAATTGCATTTCCTTGATGATGTATGTTGTGGAGCATCTTTTCATATGCTTGTTTGCCATCTATATTTTCTTTGGTGAGGTGTCTATAAACATTTTTGACTCATATTTTTAATTGGGTTTTTTTGTTTCCCTATCATTGATTTTTAAGAGGTCTTTGTATGTTTTGGATAATAGTTCTTTATCAAATGTGTCTTTTGCAAATATTTCCCTCAGTCTGTGATTTGTCTTATTCTTTTGAAATTATCTTTTGCAGAGTTAAAGGTCTTTATTTGAATAAAGTTCAGCTAATCAAGTATTTCCTTCATGGATCATGCCTTTGGTGTTGTATCTAAAAAGTCATTAGCATTCCCAAGGTCATCTAGATTTTCCCTTATGCTATCTCTTAGTAGTTTTATAGTTTTGTGTTTTATATTTTAGACAGGTGATTCATTTTGAGTTAATTTTTATTAAGAGTATAAAATCTGTGTCTAGATTCATTTTTCTTTTGCATGTGGATATCTAGTTGTTCCAGCATTGTTTGTTGAAAAGACTATTTTTGCTTCATTGTATTGCCTTTGTTCCTTATTAAAGTTCAGTTGACTGTACTTATGTGGATCTCTTTCTGGTCTATATTCCTGTCCATTAATTTGTTTATCTATTCTTTGGTTAATATCACATTGTCTTCATTACTTTAAGTCTTTAAGTCTTGAAGTCAAAGAACGTCAGATTCTTGATTTTGGTCTTTTTTTCCAATATTGTGTTGGTTATTTTGTTTCTCTATATAAACTTCAATATAAGGTTTAGGTACACATGAAATAACTTGCTGAGATTTTGATTGAGATTGCCTTGGTCTATAGACCAAGTTGGGAAGAACAGACATCTTAATATGAGTCTTCCTATCCCTGAATGTGAAATATCTCCCCATTTATTTAGATCTTTGATTTCTTTCATCAGTGTTCTATAGCTTTTTCTCATATAGATTTTATATGTATTTTGTTAGATTTATACCTGAGTTTTCAATTTGGGGCATGTTAATATGATTTGTGATTTATTTTAAATTTCAATTCTACTTTCATTGCTGATATATAGGAATACAATTGACTGTATCATTTAGCTTGTATCCTACAGTCTTGTTACAATTGCTTAGCAAAACCAGGAGTTTCCCTGTTGCTTCTTTTGGATTTTCTACCTAGGCAATTGTATCATCTGCAAATGGAGACAGTTTTATTTTTTCCTTCCCAACCAGCAGTCCTTTTTATTGTTAGAGCTTCAAGTATGGTGTTGAAAAGGAGTAGTGAGTGGGGACATCCTTGCATCTACCTGATATTTGTGGGAAAATGTCAAGTTTCTTAAAACTGAGAATGGTGTTAACTGTTAATTTCTTGAAGAAATTCTTTATTATGTTGAGGAAATGAATAGTTGTTGGATTTTGCCAAAAGTTTTTCTACATCTAATGACCTAATCTTTTATCTTTTTTTCAGTAGTTCATTGAAGTGATAGACTATATTAGTTGGTTCTTTCTCCATATTTACTGAGATATAATTTTCCTATAGCATAAATGTTTTATATAGCAGGAAAGCTATATAAAACCATATGAGTTTTATATAGCATAGTGGTTTGACTGACATATATTTTTGAAATGTTTATTAATTGATTTTTGAATGTCAAACCTGCCTTGTATATGTGGAATAAATCCCATTTTGTCATGTTGGATTTTCTTTTAATATATTGTTGGTTTCTGTTTGCTAATGTCTTGTTGAGGATATATACATCTAAGTTTATGAGCGCTTTTGGCCTATAGTTTTCTTTTATTGTAGTGTCTTTAACTGGCTTTGGTATTATGATAATTCTGGGCGTATAGAATGGAAATATTCTATATGCAAATATAGAATATTTGGAAATATTCCATCTGCTTATATATTTTGTGGGAGAGATTATAGAGAATTGGTATAATTTCTTTATTAAATGTTTGGTAGAATTTACCAGGAAAACCATCTGGGCCTTGCTTTCTCTTTTGGAATGTTAATAATTATTAATTTAATACTTTTAATAGATATAGGTTTATTTGTATCATTTACTTATTTTGTGTGTGTTTTTGTGTGTTGAGATTTTGTGTCTTTCAATAAATTTGTAACATTTCAACAAAGTTATTAAATTTGTGAGTGTGAACCTATGTATTGCAGAAACTGGTCTGAATTAAACAAATGCTTTCTTTTAACCTAATTCCATCAAATAAAATATACTAAACTCTTTTAAAAAATTCTCAGTACATATATCACATAATTTAGCTGTTTAAGTGAATCTCTGTCTGACTCTAGCCAGGCATAATAGCTAGCTCAATATCACTACCATTATAGCTACAGCTGCCTTCTGCTCAGTCCCTCCTACTCTATAAGGTATTTACAGGTCTACATTTTGAGTCCAAGGGTGTAGTTCTGTCCCTTTTCTGGATTCAGGACCTTGTGCTTCTTTTCCTGCTTGTACATTCCTCCCTTTTACAGCACGTCAAGTTACCTGGGCATTGGACAATGTTCTTCTTTCTACTACTTTCAAGAATAATTTTCTGGTTCTGGTCAGTATATCTGGCATTTGGCCTCTTTCTTCTGTTCACCTCGGTTATTTGGGTGAGGAAAGGACCCTCTTTGAAAAATTGTGGAAAACGATGAGTGTAAGAGGCGATGTGTCCCTCTTGATGTTTCCTTAGTTTTGTCTTGAGTTTATAGTTGAAATAGAAACATGCAGTCTTCACTGGAGGCTGAACATCATTCAAAGAAATAAATCTGGGAGAAAAGATAACCTCCCAGTTATTACGAAATGCTAACTCATAAGTATGTTCCATTATAATAAATTATCTAGCCTTTAAAAAGCTTTTAGATTTTCAATGAGAATCATTTCTAGAGAAGAAAAAAAAATATTTTTTCTTTCCACAGCATGATTACAAATCATTTCTCCTGCTGTCTAATGCTTTTCAAAATCATAATGCAGTAAAAAAAAAAAAAAAAAAAAAAAAAATTCCTCTACTTCCTTTGTTGAAATAGGAAGGAACTGAAGTCATTAATGGTTCTGATGAAATTAGGAAATTCATACTCTCCCAGTCCCAAAGAGAATATGTTAAAAGTTTTAACAGCTTAAAAGTCTCTCTCAACTCCTCTCTGTGTTCATTAAGAAAACACATGAGAAATTCCCATATGGAAAGTATAGATTTTTCTTTCCCCTAATCACATAAAGGAGCTTCTTATCTCTCTTCTCCTTTATGCTGGAGTGAACTGAACTAAACCACAGGCTACTGTTTCTGTGCACTCTGGCCCATCTCTCCCACTGATCATCTGCCCTGTGCTCAGATACAAAGGTAATCAGCTTTTATGCTTCTGGAAATGTGTTGACCCCTTCTCTTAAGTATGTCTACAGAGCATTTTGCTATAGTTTTGAGGCACTTTGTCAAAGATTCACCGTCAATAATGAAGTGGGGGAAGCTACAAGCACTAAGAGCAGAGCCCACAGCTGCTTGGAGAAACTGCCAAAACAAGAGCAGCTTTGAAGGATAAATTGGGAGATTACGTTGGCAAGCATGGCTACGGCTTTTGGAGGACGGGGGGTGGCTGCCCTTCCATATAACATTGTGTTACAAGTCAGGGTTTTATTCTTTCCTAATGAGTTGTTTACCTTCCCTGTGGGATACAAAAACCCTTGTCTTTCAAGAGGGTAATATTTCATTAAAAGTGCTTTGCCTTTGGGGTAAACATATTATAGGACCTAAGAAAATCAAAGAAAATGATTTCCACAAATGTCTTTTGTTGTTGTTGTTGTTCAGTTGCTAAATCATGTCTAACTCTTTGTGACCCCATGGACTACTGGAAAAACAAATGTCTTATCTATGAGAAATTAGAAGTTATCTATTAAAAATGAATGTTTAGATGGATTCAACATAGTCACACCATTGGATTTTTTGCAGGTATTTTCCAAATAATAACTTTTAGTCCAATAATCTGTTGTTGATGATGTCAAATAAGATCTCATTTTTATTTTCTATCATAGTTGTATTTTATTTCTTTGGAGCAGTTTCTTTTCCTAAGGTATGTAGTCCTAGCTTATAGTGTTTCTTGAATTTTTAGTTTTCTTTCATTTTCTTTATATTTTTCCTTTGTTTTTCAGCCCTCCTTATAGAAATTAAATTTCAGAAGCTGGTACAGATATTGGTAATATATAGTCATGCTAATATATCAAATTTAAATAAATATCTAAATTCTAAACTTTAGATTTGATGGTGATCTATATGATTTTCTTGTTGCAGTCTTGCCTTTCTAATTGCATTTTTTATTAGGCTAATGTTAAATTCTTTACCATCTGAGCCACCACAGTTTCCTTTCTGAAGAATACATAGTTGGGAAATAGACATGAATATTATTCTAGAATAATACCTACACATAGTAGATGGTAAACGTGTGGTGAATGAGAAAGTGAAGAGATGTTGCTAAATGAAACCCTTCAGAAAATCAGAGTAAAAAATAAGGTGTTACCAAATATAAATTTTGAGAGCATAATATATTTAATGTATATAATTGAGAATATATCATATTTTTTGAATTTTCATAATCATGGCATATTACTGTTTATTTTCCCACTGTGATAATGAAATTATATTCATTTTAACTTATTTTATGTTATCCATGTATGTTATATGTTGTGTTATGAGTGTTAAATGAATATTGAATTTACCTAGATAATATAAAAGAAAATAAGGCTACATTTTTCAACATTGCATATGGTATTAGTCACTACCTAAGTAATTTTTAAGTTTCTGTCCTAACTCAGTTTTTATACAGCTCAAATGCTCTTTGATATTGGCCTGAACTTCTGTTGAATCAGGACACAAAAAGGATGATAGGCTACTTTGTTCTTTTTTTTTTTTTTTTTTTAAGTGAAGCCTTCATTTTATTTTTATTTTTTTTAAAGGTTTATCAGTTTTATTTTTTTGCAGGTTTAATTCTTACATTTTTCCTTTGTCAAAATGTATTCATCAGAAATCTTTCTTCCTAACCGTATATTTAACAATATATAACAATATATAACAGTCTTACCAGAGGGCTTTCTAGGTGGCATTAGTGGTAAAGAACCCACTTGTCAATGCAGGAAACATGAGAGATGCAGGTTTGATCCCTGCGTCAGGAAAATCCCCTGGAGGAGCACGTGACAACCCACTCAAGTATTCTCACCTGGAGAATCCAATGGACAGAGGATCCTGGCACGCTATGGTCTGTAGGATTGCAAAGAGTTGAACATGATTTAACGACTTGGCATGTACGCACTGTTGTTCTGCTGATGCTCTGTGCTTTATGTGACCATTCTCGACAGGTGAATGTTTAAGATTATTTTAGCTTCAATAAGCATTTTCTCTAAAATTAGTTTTTAAGAGCAGAGTTATATGGCCTAAATATATTAGTTATTTTTTTCCCTTGATGATATATTTCTGTATGTTTTCAAAATGATTGTAGGATGTTGTGTTAACTGGGCACCATCTGTATATAATGGGCTTCCCAGGTGGTACGATGGTAAAGAATCTGTCTGCCAATGCAAGAGATGCAAGAAGCTTGGGTTTGATCCCCACGTTGGGAATATCCCCTGGAGAAAGAAATGGCAACCCACTCCAGCATTCTTGCCTGAAAAATCCCATGGACAGAGGTGCCTGGTGGGCTGCAGTCCATGGCCTCACAAAGAACTGGACACGACTGGGCAACTGAGCATAGCAGCAGCATCTGTAAAGTAGGTGCTTTAACTATAAAATAGCAATTCCTCAGAAAGAGTTGGAGAAAAAAATTCGTCTTATCAGAGGTTATGCACCAACTGGAATTTAGAGTATAATGCACAGAACTAGAAGACTATGTTCCCCAAAACCTTAAAAACGTTTCAGACACCTACCTGTGCATGGTTGGTGCAAGTATTATGTTCTTATTTGTACCCTATCTCATTCCCGAAAGTATTGCAGGATGAATAAGTATATCTGTAACAGTGACTCAGAACAAACTCAACAAAGCTGAGGAGAGTATACATCAAATTTCCTTCTGTCAGGAGAGTGGGTAATTACCTCGGTTCTGTCTCATCTCAACAGAAATTTGAAGCGACGGACATTAAAGCCCTCCCTGTGTCACAGCTCTCAAGCAGACCATGTTATAGCTCTTGGCTCTCGGACAGACCGTGTGATAGCTCTCAGATCCATCCATGTTACAGCTCGGTTTTATTTAGAAAATAAAAGGAAAATACATTTTCGAGGTGTGAGGGCATGCCGACCCAAAAGACAGGAAGAGAAGAGAGCCCTGGCCCTTTGGCTCCTCTTTTTATATGTTTTTTCCTCCCTCTGGGCCTGCCTTATGTAAATTGGGCTAGCCAGGAGTGCTTTTGTTCTACCCGAGGTCTTCACTTGGGTCCTCAGACCTTCCTTGTTCTATTTTCACGGGCTTTTCTCTTCCTTGTCTTTCAGCCACCACCATTCTGGACTCCTGTTTCCTATTCTAACTACCTAACACTTCCAAACAAAAATAGGAGGAAGCAAAAGCTACTTAAAAGTCCTTTAATGCCAACTTCTGCATGGATCTACTTATAGTTGAGATATAGGCAGAACTGGTCTCCTAGCATTAATTTTTACATCCATTTGGAAAGTACACTGCAGGCCATAAAACTGTGCCCATTCTGACTCAGTAATTTCACTTCTGAGAATCCTAAAAAATAATAATAAATATGCAAAAATAAATCTTATGAGTTAAGTGTCAATCACAGTATTGTTTATATAATCAAAACTTGGCAACAACTGAAATTTTTCATCCAAAAGGAAAAGCTAGATGAATAAAATCAAATCTGCTTGTTAGGATTGTAATTCAGATATTAAAATATGATTGCTAATCACTGCAAAAATTAATGTAATATAAAGTGAAGTGAAAAGGCAGAATGTGAATTAGCATGTGTCTTGTGACTGTAATTGTGTTAAAGGAGAAAAATGTCACGGTTTAAAGAAAAAAATAAAGTAAAATAGGCCAAAATGTTCATAGTCACTGTATTAATAGATGGGGAACTATGGGTACTTTTTAAATATATTCATTTTTTTTAACTGAAATTTTATTATGGGCTTATATCTGAAATAAATTACTTTGAGGAATAATTAAGTCTCTGTATCTAAGTAATCTTGTTTTTATATGCTGATATAATATTTAAAAACAGGAAAAATTGCTATCAGAAAATTACCACTTGGTAAGTGTTCCAGGGTACCATGGCCTTTATCAGTCCCAAGCTAGATTGCAGTAGACAATGTGAAGTTAGGACCACTGAAATCAAAGGGAAGAACATGCTTATGTGGAGAGGGAGATGGTGGAAGCTCACATGATTCAAGAATTTGAGAAAAGCCAACAGTCTCATTCCCCAAATCAAAATGGGGCACAACTCATGCAATCTGTATGTAAGGAGACCCTAAGGAACAAAAAAGACCTACATTCATGGAACCAGTGAGTGTCAGAGGGAGTATGCATGCTCAAATATATGCTAGGCCATTCCAGAATTCTGTCCCTTCAAAATGTGAATGCAGTTACTAAAACTTGTCTCTGTTCCTTCTTATAGATGAGAAGTAGAAATAAACGGAAATAAAGTAGGTCATGGCCCTAGCTAGTTGGAATGAAATCACATAGGATTCTCTTTGAACATGACAAGAGAATTCTCTCTCTCTCTCTCTCTCTCTTTTTTTTTTTTTGGTGAACTTACCGTTTTATAAAGCCCAAATTCATTGCTTTATCTGTGTTAGTTAATTTAGCTCACACAAAACATTATAAGTAGATAATACATTATTTTTTTTACAGAGGTGAAACCTGGATCCCAGAAAAGTCACATATCTTACCCATGGGGCGCATAGCTAGTGGTGGGATTAGGACTTGAACACAGATCTACAAAGCTCAGATACTTTCTATTATTTCTAATAGGCCCAAGAGTGAAATGACCCAGCAGCTTAAGTCCAGTGAAGTGTTACTATACTTCCCTCCAGAGGCATAGACCAGATAAGATGAAATTCTGTATCTCACTTACTCTGGAGAGCAGTTGAGTTATCTTAACCCACTAACCTGTAAGTGATTCTATAAAGACCATATTCATCCAGCTACATTCAAGAAAACTGAAATATGTTCAGGTCCAACTTACATTCAAGGTTGTATTGGTAGTGCTAATGACATTTGTAGAGAAAATCTCAGATGTTGCTTCCAGTCTTGTGACATTTAGCATCTAGTGACAGATGGATTGACTTATGTTGACAAAAGTACATCTTTCCAGAGCTCAACAGCTTTAAATTCAATCCAGACCAACCAAGCCAAACTGAATAAATGTAACCAAAACAAAACAGCTCTTACGAACAGCTGATGACATTGTTACACAACGTGGTACTGTAGAGTTTTGGGTCAAGTAATGAAACAATCACTGACCAGACAGTTGCCTACATAGTTATATTTCTGTAAAAGAAAAATATCATACATGGGATACATGCTTGTCAGTAAATGTTTTATATATTTCATTTTATTTGGTAGTTTGCGTTTTGTCTTGATTACACTTTTAAAGTCCAGAATGATCTCTTTTCAAGTTATGTCTGTTTCAGTCAGTTCCTGTTCTACTCCAAAAGACTTGTCTCAGTCTTCGAATTTTCCATGACTCCCACAAATTTTTCTAAATCCTGTATCATTGTTGTTCAGTCACTCAGTCGTGTCCGACTCTTTGTGACCCTATGGACTGCAGCATGCCAGGCTTCCCTGTCCTTCACCATCTCCTGGAATTTGCTCAGACTCATGTCCATTGAGTTGGTGATGCCATCCAACCATCTCTTCCTCTATCATCCCCTTCTCCTCCTGCTTTCAGTCTTTCCCAGCATCAGGGTCTTTTCTAACAAGTTGGCTCTTCACTTTAGGTAGCCAAAGTAGTGGAGCCTCAACTTCAGTATCAATGAATATTGGAAGTCCTTCCAATGAATATTCAGGACTGATTTCCTTTAGGATTGACTGGTTTGATCTCCTCGCAGTCCAAGGGACTCTCAAGAGTCTTCTCTAACACCACAGTTCAAAAGCATCAATTCTTTAGCACTCTGCGTTCTGTGTTGTCCAGCTCTCACATCCATACATGACCACTGGAAAAACCATAACTTTGACTAGACAGAGCTTTGTTGGCAAAGTAATGTCCCTGCTTTTTAATATGCTGTCTAGGTTGTCATAGCTTTCCTTCCAAGGAGCAAGCATCTTTTAATTTCATGGCTGCAGTCACCATCTGCAGTGATTTTGGAGCCCAAGAAAATAAAGTCTGTCACTGTTTCCATTGTTTCCCCATCTATTTGTCATGAAGCAATGGGACCAGATGCTGGTCCTGTATTAGAGTCACATATTTTAAACATGCTACCCTAGTTGTGCTTTGTTTTTGATGGCTCCACTGAATATTTCACTTTTAAAAATAGCTAATCTTTAACCAGATGTCCAGTGCTTTGGTAGAAGTTTCAGTTTAGGTACTTAGTAGATTGAGGCCAGTTCATCTTAAAGTAGGAGATTTCAATCGACCGGTTAGTTCTCTGAAAGCAACAAAATCTAATAAGAGCTTAAATTAGAGTGGCCTAGGCTGCTTTTCCTGTTACTGAAAGGTAATCAACTTTAATAGACCACTGTAGTAAAAAGCTAAGAAATCTGCCCTCCTTAAGATCATAAAAGCTGACTTCCTTAAAATGTAATAATCATACCTGAAACCAACTATCCATTCTGGAGCCATTTTCAGTTATAATTGAAATATGAGACAGGAAGGAAACTTGAAAAAGGGGAAAATAGCTCATCATTAGTAAGCTTGTCTATGTTGAAATCTAAGGTTCTATTTAATATCCAGCACACTGAGAACTATGCCAGCTCCCCTTCCTTTTTTTCCCCTCTCCCTTCCCTACTGCTGGTTCCACCACCTGCTCTCAAAGCCTGTCTTTTCCTGAGCATGGTAAACATTATTGTTGCGTGTCCAGCCCAGCCCTTATGTAACTGGTCTCTGCTTTTCCTGGCTTCTCATAGCCGGGTTCATTGATTCTTTTCTTAATTCCTTTTCCCGGGCCAACTTTGATGCTCCAGAAAACACACCTGTACCACTTAATACTCTTCTTGCTGGCCTTTGAGATTTGACAAATAACTTACAAAGAAGCCAATCTGAAAGGTCTCCATACTGTATGATTCCAACTATAAAACAGTTTGAAAAAGACAAAGCTATGGAGACAGTAAAGAGATCTGTGGTTACAAGGTAGGCAGAAGGGGAGAAATGGATAGGCAGAGCACAGAGGCTTTTTTAGGACAGTGAAAATAATCTGTACAACACATGATGATGGATACATGCCATTACATGTGTGTGTGTGCTGTCCCTACAGTTGTGTCTGACTCTTTGTGACCCTATGGATTGTAACCTGTCAGCCTCCTGTGTCCAGGGATTCTCCAGTCAAGACCACTGGAGTGGGTTGCCCTGCCCTCCTCCGGGGAATCTTCCCAAATCAGGATCCAGCCCATGTCTGCTGCATTGGCAGGTGGGTTCTTTGGCACTAGTACTGCCTGGGAAGCCCACATACCATTAGTCAGTTGTCCAAACCCATAGAATGTACAACACTAAGCCTGAACCGTAAACTGTGGACTTTGGGTAGTGATGATGTGTCAGTGTAAATTCATTAAATGTAGCAAATACACCTCTCTGCTGGGGGATGTTGATAATGGGAGGGGCTATGCATGTGTGGTGAACTGAAAGTGTTCTAAAAAATAAAGTCCTAATAATAGAAAAAGAATTAAAAAAAAAAAAGAGTCACTCTTCCAAAATCTAAATAAGACACGGTCAGAATGTCTGGCCTCCCTCATTTCTGCCTGTCCTCATGGGCCTGAGTCACAGTTCTCATTTCTTTTGACCCTCCCACTGGTTTGTCCACAGAACAGGCTCCTGTTTTTCCACTTACTCTTGTACTTAGTGTAATCCAAGAAATAGCTGAGGGCTTCCCAGATGGTGCAGTGGTAAAGAGTCTGCTGCCAGTGCAGGAGATGCCAGAGACGCGGGTTTGATTCCTGGTTCAGGAAGATCCCCCGGAGCAGGAAATGGCAACCCGCTCCAATATTCTTGCCTGGAAAATACCATGTACAGAGGAGTCTGGCAGGCTATAGTCCATGGGGTTGCAAAGAGTTGGGTGCAACTGAGCATGCACACACACACAAGAATCAGTTGAGGAAGCTCTGACCTTTGGAATTCATATGGGATATATGAATTACACACCATTTGCATTAGAACCCCCCAACTCATGCTCACCATTTCTCCAATGGTGTTGGGGACACAATGTGATCCTAAACATTTCTGCCTCTTTACACCTTAAACTACAAGTTTAATGCTTCAACTATAAGTCAATTTATAGGTTGTTCTGCTATTCTAGTTACCACTTCTTACTCCTGACATGGATCAGAGCATCCTATGCTTGATTTCCACTGAGAAGTATTACTCATATAAGGCAGAAGTGTGTGCACTATACTTACTGCACATTTAATGTAAAACCAGCTGGGACTCTGGAGCTGGAATTCAGGTTCTGTGAAAGCAAATGTCTATCTACCTTTTAGACTTCTAAACCTCCAACAGACCTTAGGACAGCTCTGAACTGTGTATTGTTTTGCCTATGAATTGTTTTCAAGAGAGTCTGTCTAAATCTGAGGCCAATGATTCCCAGAAGACATTTAAATTTTATTTATTTTATAATGGATTGAGTTCAAGAATAAGGAAATTAAAACCTTATTAATTATGGATTTAGTTAAGAAAACTGGATGTGCAAGAGTCAATGGAATGGAAATGACTACTCGTTTACTCATTCATGCATTTAATCTATTCAAGTTGTGTTTACTGAATGCCTTGCTTGAGCCAGACGAAGTACAATATGCCTTGGATACACAGTTAATAAAAGGGATATGGTTCATCTCCTTGTGGAAATTATAGTTATAGAGAGAAGCAGATAATAAATGAGAAAACTAATGTTGCAGGAAGTCATCAAGAAGACAAGATAGAGGGTTGACTCACAAGCTGTGCCCAGGTAGTTGGAGGCTCCCCACTTCTTCCCCTGTCCTTGGAATGTAACTTTTGCCCACAGTGAGAGCTGTTTTTAATGACACAGCATTGAGACAGCAATGTGCTGTTGAACTTTCTTTATGCTGTTAGTGACTGAAACCAAAGCCTCTATGTAAGCTTTTAGGATTCTGGCAGGTGGGTGCAGAGAGCTATTCATCTCATGGTGCCCAAGATAAGCCTCACATGTAAGTCCCCTTGTTTATCAGACCTGCCACCTACCTATCTGCAGTGGTCTGCCTCTTTCTTTGGTCTCTCCTTGTATAGGGGCCAGTTTCACATTTCACTTAGTGAGCTCCTGAGGTTTCAAACCCACAACCAGCAAGTATTCCGTCTGTGCCAACTAAAAACTGGCACTTGCCTTCTCCCTCTACAAGGATTAAATCATGAGCTGCTGCAGCTGCTAACCTTCAGCACCCTGTGGAAGGAGTTAAGGGTGGAGGGCAGGAATTGAGCACTTTTTGGAGGAAAACAGGCAGACTAGGTCTTCAGATGGTTAGATATTTTCAGGAGATTTTATGAGCCCAATTCTTGCATCTCTTCATATCTAGAAAAGCAATAAAATTATTAACAGTGACACCTGCTCCTGGCTTTCCATGTGGTGCAGTGGTAAAGAATTTGCTTGCCAATGCAGGAGTTGCAAGAGATGTGGGTTCAATCCCTGAGTCGGGAAGATTCCCTGGAGTAGGAAATGGCAACCCACTCCAGTATTTTTTTTTTTAATGGTAGATGTACATTTAATATATAATGTATGTATGTATACACATATATGTATAATAAATAATATTTTAGTATAATTATAATGTGTATAATTGTAGTAAAACACACACAACATAAAATTTACTGTCTTTACTATTTTAAGTGTATAATTCAGTAATGTTAAGCATACATTGTTGTGCAAACACAACATTTTTTCCATCTTCCAAAACTGAAACTGTAGCTCCAATAGTTTGGCCACCTGTTGCAAAGAGCAGATTCATTGGAAAAGACCCTGATGCTGGGAAAGATTGAGGGCAAGAAGGGAAGGGAGCAACAGAGGATAAGATGACTGGATGGCATCACTGACTCAATGGACATGAGTTTGAGCAAACTCAGGGGGATAGTGAAGGACAAGGAAACCTGGAGTGTTGCAGTTGCAGAGTCAGACACGACTTAGTGAGGGAACAGTGACAAGAAATTGTTTTCTAAAGTAGTTGTACCATTTTATATTCCCAACTGTGTATGAGAATTCCAGTTTCCTTACATTGTCACCAACCCTTGGTGTGGTCAGTTTTTTTTTAAATATTAGCCATTCATAGGTATGTGGTGGTATGTTATTGTAATTTTAATGTGCGTTTCCCTAGTGACTGATTATGTTGCCTCTCCCAGAGGATCCTGGCAGGCTACAGTCCATGGGATTACAATGAGTCAGACATAACTGAGCACACATGCTTTAAAAAATGTTCCCCAGATATCTGTTGATAATAGGTTATTCTTATATTTATCAAAAGCCAAATACTTTTCAAGTTTCCAGTACCATGATACATTTGAATATCATATATAAGCCTGACTGTTTTATGGTTATCTAATAAGCATACCACCCTTATGTCAAAAATTTTTCTATAAACTTTTTGATTGTGCACCCCCTTCAGTAAAATCTTTTGCACACATCCTTATATATGTATCTTGGGAAGTTTATTTATAAATTATATTCAGAAAGTTTTTCACTAATTCATTATACAAATGATATAAAGCACGGACATTTGAAAAGGTCAAAATAAAGAGTGAACCACATTTTAAAATATATTATTAGAAGTGATGGCTTTAATTTTTTAAAGTCTGAAATTCATGTAGAACAAGTTTCTTCATTAACAATGGTGGATATAAATCCACTGTTTAAATTGTTTTGGTTATCTGAATTTCTTTGGCTAACTTCTTGTCAGATGGGATTAGGGTGTCCTTGTCTTTGATATTGGGGGATGAGATGCATCGACTCTGTATTTTCTTTGGTTTGCTGTGCTTGTATTTGTAGCAGTGCCCTCAGTTTGTGTCTGTTCCCTGGAGTCTTTTTACACCACTTGTCCTTTTGTGAAGTTAGGCATAATTCAGTCTAAATAATTTAATTTGTGACTACAGTGTGCCTATTTAACAGCCGTAAACTGGCAGCTAACAAGCGAATGAGGGGCCCTGTGTCAGCATTTCCTTCCCTTCTTTCACAGGATCCCTTGCCCATGGTCTTGATATCTAGTTACATGACATGGCAAAGATAGCAAGCGATGACAGTAGTTCAAGCATTTATTAAACATTAGTTAACCTTGACTCTTCTTAATTGTTTCAGTTTAAAGTAAATATCAGTAGAAATTGTAATTCTTTTCCCTATCCTTCAGTCATTTTGGCACCCTCTTATGTTAAGTATTCACTTCACCTTGTGAGACCAATGGTTTAGGCTCTGTTGTTACCAAGTCCACCTTACATCATTGCAGTTGATTTCTCTGTTAGCCAACATGTTTCACACAAAAATTAGATAAAAAAGCAAAAATAAAATGCTACAACATACTTTGTTTTATAGTTCTGTGTTCCAGCCAGCTGAATCATAATATGTGCTATTGGTCATTAAAAAAGACATATTTGGATGCTCTTTGCAATCCTACAAGTTTTGGAAAGACAATGTGAAACATGTATTTCTAAGGTCACGTAAAAATTAGTACCTTCTGATTGCACAAATTATTTTACTGGGAAATTTTGGTAAAACCCAAACTTGTTTAAATGTGTCCAACAATTTCTTAAGTATTTCTACATCCTTTGACATAATTTCATGGTAAAATGTCCAAAATAATTTCATGGCATGGTTCCTTTTTTTAATGTTCTTGTCATCTTCACGAAAAACGAGGAGGTTTGAAAGTAAAGCAGCAATAGAACAAAAAAACACAGAATGTAGGGATGTAGGTAGTATTAAAACAGCTTCCCATTTGTATATTAAAACTAAATATAAAAGCCTCCTGAGTATAGCTAGAGAAGAGTTTAGGATAAAAATAAGTGGGCCCATCTTTACTTTACTTTTTATTTGGGATATCTCTCCTCATACATGGGAATAATGGGCTTTGTTATCATGCAAACAAATATTCCCTTAGTGTGAAAATAGAGAACATGAGTTCAATGGGGGATCAGGAAAGGATGTATCCAAACCAAGTATGGAAGTACAGAGGAGATGCTAAACAATGCTGTTTTGCCACAGGCCTAACCATTCTTGCTTTAACTGGATCTTTTTTGATTCTGGACAGTTTTCTCATTCACTTGATGATTCCATAGAACAGATACTGACAAACTGTGGTCCACCGACCACATGAAGCATGGTTGTTGGTTGGTCAGTCACTCACTCGTGTCCACCTCTCTGTAATCCTGTGGACTGTAGGCCACCAGGCTCCTCTGTCTGTGGGATTTTTCCAGACAAGAATACTAGAGTGGGTTGCCATTTCCTCCTCCAGGGGATCTTCCTGACCGAGGGATCAAACCCACGTCTCTTGTGTCTCTGACATTGGCAGGTGGATTCTTTACCACTGGGAAGCCCATATATAATGTACAGCCATATGAAGCACGCCACACATTTTTGTAGGCCTCAAGAGTGGAGAATAATAATGGTTCATGTTTGTGACATTCGTATAAACCTGAAACTTCAGCCTCCATAAGCGAAGTTTTATTGGAACACAGCAACACTCCTTGGTTTACCTGTTGGTAATATCCACGTTCATACTGTAACTGCAGAAGTAAGTATGGTCTAATACTGCCTATCTGAGCCTCTGTGTATGAAGTTAGTCATCCATGTTTTCGAAGTTTGCCTGACCTTTCTTGTTGGCTTAAACAAACTTTATTTTCTTAGGGAGACAGGAAGAGAATGATTATTTGTAGAGTACTTACTTGCTAATTTATTTCATCTAGTCCTAACAACAACCCTAGTTGATAGACATTAGCGCTCCATTTCATAGATTAAGGAACTGATGTTCAGAGAGTTGAAGCAATTTACAAGATTGTGTAGGTACCTATAGATTTTAGAGCCAGGTCTTACGTATATGCTTTACTGTATAATGTTATTTCCCATAAAAGTAGATTTGCTCAAGAAATTAGATTTGTTATGCCAACCTAAAATCAAAGATGAGTAGAATTGTGGGACTGTGGGAAGGGAGTCAGCAGCTTAATGAGTAGTTTCAGAAAGACCAACTCTGATCTTATGACAGAAAGGTAGCTTCAGGTACATTTCATTATTCATGGATGCTTTCCCTATAGACTTTGTTTTTCCTAAGAGTGAAGACTCTTATCAGTAATTTGTAATAAAGTGTCTTTCCATACTATCTGAATAAATCTTTATTATGTGAAAGAGTATGAACCTTAAGCCACATTCAACAAATCTTCCCTGTTTTCCAATGTATGATTAAAGTAGCTCAGTTTAAAAGTCACTGTTTGCCTTTTTAAATATCTACAGATAATATAGCAGTAGCTACAGTAAAGAGAATCTACTGCCAAGTTATATTTTGTCATTGATTGATCTCCAAAGGCATATTTCCTTTAGAAACTTGTCTTTGAAAATTTGTGGAAAAATTTATAGTGGTTTAAATGAAAGGAGCTAAAACATGAAAGATGAAGATTATGTCTTTATGTGGTGGCTGAACTGAACTACAGTATTGCTTAAAGATTAACTGTCTCTCTGATTGATCCAAATCATCACAGCCAAATAGACATTCAGAGAAATGAACTAATACTTAACTAACTAAAAATAAATGCTGGCCATGTTGTAACCTATTCATGTTGTTGTACGTTGATATGATCCAAATTTGATTTGGAAGAAATAAAATGTCTCTCTGTATTGCTGTCAGTGGATCCCTTATCCTTACCACTATTTTTCTCAAACTGTTTTTTGGTCAACTTTCTCTCACTATTTTGCTTTTCTTCCCCTGAAGAAAGATATGTGCTAGTGCTGATTATCTTTTGCTTACTGGCTTATTTGTGTTCTGCTTCCAGGCCTCTCCATATACAACCCACTGTGTCCTAACTCCCATCCCACTGTATTATTCCTTAAGAAGCTAACTGTGCTGGAAGTAGCCACATTGATACAAGGGCATCTGGAAGCAGGACAAAAGCCTTAAATGTGGAAACTTTAAGGGGAGATTGCTCAAGGTCAGGTGATAATCAGAGAGGCTGAGCTGGACGCTCTAAAGATGGAAGTTGTAAGGATGAAAGATAGTCCCTGCATAGGGGTCATCAAAGAGAAGAAGTTATAAAAACAAGTCTTCTCTTTCATGCCATATAAGCTAAAGGAACAAAACAGAACCAGTAAACAAAGCAATAAAAAGTCAACATTTAGTAAACATTTTAATACTTGCACTCTGTCGACACAGTGACATTTCCTATGCCCATTAAGATGATTTTTAAGACTATGCTCAATAAAGTATCAAATTGAACAGAAAAACATTTATGAAATGTTGTAAGTAGAATATTGGAGCACAAAAGAGAGTTCTTGGATTATAAAAATGCTACTGACTTATAGAATTTAGGCAGAGAAAGAGAAAGAGAAAATTTGGGATTGAGAGAGAGAGGGAGTCAGGAGGGAGGAGAGGGAGAGAAGATAAGAAAGATTGAGGGACTTCTCTAGGGGGCTAGTGACTCAGACTTCACACCTGATACAGAGGGTCCGCGTTCAATTCTTGATCGGGGAACAAGATCCCACATGCCACAACTAAAGATTCCATACACCACGATCAAAGATCCCTAGTGCCGCAACTAAGACCAGGCACAGCCAAATCATTTTTCTTTAAGATTAAAGAAAATAAATTAAATTAAATCTTAATAGATTAAATCATTTAATCTATTAAGAAAGATTGAACAGCTAGGTTTCCAAAGATAGGAGAAGGGACAGTTACATTGATCTGGAAGTCAGAAACTAATTTCAAAATGCTTACCGTGTTTGTAAGCTGAGAAGAAAGACAATAAGTATTTTTGACAAAGAAACTAGGAATGAATGAATATTTTCCACTTTTATGAAGGCTAAATCTAGAGAATTTCATTGTATTATCAGACTTTTTCTTTGAATGCCATTTGAGAGGAGCATTCTCATCATCATTTTATTAGTTGGGGAGATGGATGAATAGATACATTATTAAATTATTTTTAAAATGTTACCTATATATATAAACACTTTCCTTCATATGTAACCTCAATAAATATGGAAATTGAGAAATGATCTTTGTGCCACTTCAGTTTCTGTGATTGTAATCTTTCCATGGGAAACAGAATCTCAGTTAAGAATAGAAAATATCACAGCTATTTAAAAAGTGAGAAACTAAAAATTGAATTCCAAAGAATAAGACATTTGGCCTCATTGATTTTTAAAAGTACCAAGTTGCTGCAAAACCAGTTAAAACTTTCCAAGTTTACAACTTTGTTTTGGACTTTACATTCTTTTTAATTTTATAGATCTGTGCAATGAGATGGTAGAGATAATTGAAAATAAATATATATGCTTATGGAATAAAATGATTTAGGGGTATTATTACCACTCTGAATACAAATTAGAGTGTGGTTTTCTCTCACTATAAAAAAATCATCTGAGTTGTTAACATTACTGATTATCACCACAGACTATAGTAACAAAAGGTTTTATTGGTTTTTAAAGTTACTTCTTTTTACATATAGTTGTGCAGAATAATTGTTCAACACTGTTATTACTAGTCAGTTTTTAGTGTCTGTTGATGTCTAAGATACGCAGATAGTTTATAAGCAGATACTGGTACAATGAGAGGGTGGCAGGCCTCTTTAGAATATCTACCCATTTTCATGTCTCTCCATCTTATCTCAGGAGGCTCATCTACATTTATACATAACAGAAGTGTCTTCTTTTGGGCAAATTTGTGTGTGAATGTACAAATTTGTAGGAATGTCTGGTGGGGTAGGTCTGGTGCTTTTCCAGGCTTGGGGGAGTGAGAGAACAACACGCATTATGGATTGGACTCATTTATAGTTTGGGGACAGTGGACAACTTAAGTGAAAGGTAGAATGGAGATGCTCAATCTCTTTGTTAGTTCCAGCACAGTGAACTTTTCCTCATGCTGTTTCTTTTCTTTCTCAGCATGTATCCTAAAGTAAGAATGTGCATCACAAAATGACATGTGTGCTTATCACTGTGTGCTATTTTAGGGCTAGACAGTTGACTTAACATTGTAGACTTTCATGATCTAATAGCGTTGCTTAAAATTCGGTAAAGAAGCATCTCAGGAAAGTGTGCCTTCAAACAACAATGTTTTTATCACCTCCTTTTAAAATGCTGCCCTCACCAGATTATGTTAGATTTACATTTTTGACTTTACCCTGATAAGATCTACAGCAATAGTGATAAAGTCTTTAAAGTACTTTTGTCTTTGCTTTTATTTCTGATTTTAATTTTTAAAAATATATTTTCATATTGTTTACACTTTTATTTTCTGTGGATTTAATCATTGTTTCACTTCAGATTGCTTACTTTCCCTTGTATCTCTTGCTACATGCCCTTCCCAGGTCCTTCAAACTATAAACAGAGCAGGTATTTTAGCAATGCTTTCTTCTTAGACACATTCTTGGAGCCTCTGTCCTCCAGCTCAAAACAGATGAATGTTACTCTCTGCTACCAAACTTCCATCCTGGGATGTTTCCCCATCATCCTGCATATTCTAATTGCCTCTTTCCTTTTTCTATACCATTTCCTTAATCCCACATCTTCCTTTTACTTACTTTCTGGGTTTACATCAGGAGTGTACAATCAAATCAGCCAAAATAATATTGCTGTTAAGTTTTGAGACATTTCAAATGTTTAATAACTCAGTGTGTATCAAGTCAATTGCAGCAATTGAAATCAGTCTTTAAGAGGACTACTGGGCCCATCATACTTTAATTTGGGTAATGGGAGTAACCCACTCACCACCGATTTTGTTCCTCATGCTTTGATTGCTGGCTTTATGTTAATGGTAGAAACTTTCCTTTTGTTTTCACATTTTTGCAGTGGAACTGGTAGATTTTCTTGTCCTTTTTCAGTGACACTTGATGCGACCACTCATTCAATACTAAGGTTCCCTGTAAGAGCATACAAATAAACCCATCCATATGCAAAAAACTCAACATTCTCGAATTTTATGTGATTTTTACTTTGTCTTTTTTTTTTAATATCTTCAAGTAGCTGCCAAATCTGACTCTTCTTTCTTTATAATATCTATAGTGACTTCTCTTTTGTTTTTCTTTCCTTCCCTCAGCAACGTGTGGATTAGTACGTTGGGCAATGACCCCTGGAAATAGCCTGATTCATATTCATATACAAGCGTAAATGGATGAAATTATGACGGTTATGGACTAACTTTTATTCTCAAGTGTGGTCCCTTAGTTCATGTAGATGACCAGGCTGCTCACACCTGGGTGATTGATCTGGTCATTCTGTGGGACATTTCTTAATGTTTCAAAATTTTCTTTTGACATATAGTTGATTTAGGCTTCCTAGGTGCCACTAGTCGTAAAGAACCCACCTGCCAGTGCAGGAGACGTAAGAGACATGGGTTCGATCCCTGGGTCTGGAAGATCCCCTGGAGAAGGGCGTGGCAACCCGCTCCAGTATCCTTGCCTGGAGAATCCCATGGACGGAGGAGCCTGGAGGGCTACAGCCCGTGGGGTTGCACAGTCGGACGTGGCTGAAGCCACTTAGCACACACAGATTTAGTTGATTTACAATGTTGTGTTAGTTTCAAGTGTAAATTAAAGTGAACCAGTTATAAGTAAGTAAGTAAAGTCATTCAGTCATGTCCAACTCTTTGCAACCCCATGGACTGTAGCCTACCAGGCTCCTCTGTCCATGGGATTTTCCAGGCAAGAGTACTGGAGTGGGTTGCCATTTCCAGTTATACATATACATATATTCAGGGCTGTTTCTTATTTGTTTTGTTTTGATTTCTTGTTTTCCATTCAGCGAATATAAGGAACAAGCAGTTACTTGGCTGAGTAGGACTCTTCTTAAACACACTTTATCCACTATTATTTTTAATAGACCCTTTACTCTATTTTCAGAGTAACTGCTGCCAGTACTGTTTAAGTATTGCTGGTTTAATCCATGCAATTACTGTTAACAAAGAACCAAGGATCTCGGTGGTGTGATGTAAGGAACTGAAAAAGAAAGTCAGTGTTTCTTAAGTACCAATTATGTTTCATGCATTATGGTATGCACTTTCTTATTTCAGGCCTACTAGACTTTTTGTTTTGTTCACTACTGTATCTTGAGTGCTTTGTACAGTACCTGGTACTAAGTATTTTCTGAATGAAGCAATGGATAGATGAATATGACATCTTGTTTAATCCTGACAGTAGTCCTTTATGTCCTGTTTTCAAAAAGTATAAGTAGTTTGCTTCATTCTCATAGATAATAGTAATAACTAGAAATTAAAGTAATAATTAGCAGGTAGGATTAAAATTCACATTTATTTGACTTCAAGTTTATGCTTTTAAAAAGTATTTCATGGACTTAATCGAAAGCTCTTTCTGTTTAGAGCTGTACCTTTCACATGGTAATCATCTAACACAGGAGAATGTTGGTTAAGATACACCAAAAAGTGAAAAAATAAACAAAGAAGCATCCCTTAAATAAGTTTAGGCACTTTTATTCATTAGTTTTCATCAAGATTCTATATTTTGCTATGTCTTGGCACAGAATTTAATGCTTATTTTTAATATTCTCTTTACACAATCTACCCTATTGTCTTCTTGTGAGCCTTAGGAGAGTTGCCAAGGGTGTGGCATTCAGTGGTTAGATTTTCAGAAATCACTCATGTTGTTTACTTCAGTTTTCATTGTAATTAAATAATGGTCTGCTTTAGACATTCTCTCTTGACAAGCACTGTATAAAATATTGTATCTGTGTCTGATAAAATGCAGAATTCAAAACCTTCATCACTTTATTTCAGAAATGCCTGGAAGAATTTGTTTCAGTATCTCAATGTACTGAATAAGCGCAAAGGTATGGGTGTAGGTAAATCCACTTCTCTTGGCATTTAATGTGATAAGGAAGTCCTACTACTTGTGCTTCTAAAAGAAATCCTAATTAAAGCTCCATTCTTTGGTCCTGTTTTTTCAATTACACACAGAAATTTCACTTTTGAAGGAAGTGCAGTGGTATTTTATAAAGAGCAATGAACTTGGCAAAGCTGACCTATATCTGAGTCATAGCTTGACCAACCTAATATCTGTGAAAACTTGAACAAGTCACGCAATTTCTCTGAGCTGAAATTGATCCGTATTTGAATTTTGGACCAAAATCCATGTGCTAACCCTGGGAGCTGTTGTGAACTATAGGTGTGAGAATATATATGATGAAAGTACGTTACATATTGTAAAACATTAAGCAAATATCTTTTATTAGTTTTGTGACTAACGTTTCGATTCATGGCAACTCTCCTGGTGAGCCATTCTCAATCTTTAAGAATGGTGCAGTTTCATTCTTTCACCATCATCAGTAATAATCCGTTCCCTTCTTTTCCTTTCTCCTCTTTTCCTTCCTGCCTCCTTCTGAAAACGGATTTGAGACATGTGGCAAGTAAAATATGTGTATTATGATTAACACAGCAGAAAAGGAAAGAAGTTTGAATAATAAAAAAGGAATTCAAAATTCAATTGAATACTAAGAGTTTTAGTGTCCTGTGGATAACACTAAAACTGAGAACAAAGTTTTCATTGTAGAACTTGATGTTAATAGTGTAATAGCTGCTGTCTACTAGGATGATACAGAGGTGCTGACAGTTTCTGAGCAGAATTCTAGTTCATCTAAAAGATGAATTCTATCCATGATGCTATATGTCTTCACGTATTCAATTAATATACACTGAAAACTTATGACTATGCTATATGCTGTTCTGGGCCCTGAGTAAGCAGTGGGAAACACAGTGGACATGCCTTGATATCAGATCAATTTGGGTGAGAAAAGCAGACATGAGAAACAAAACATATACCAAGTAATTAAAACATGTAATCTTCTGTCCTTCCATTTGTGTCCGCTTTGATTTCTTTCATCAGTGTTTTATAGTTTTCTATATATAGGTCTTTTGTTTCTTTAGGCAGATTTATTCCTAAGTATTTTATTCTTTTCGTTGCAATGGCATGGGGAGGGAGGTGGGAGGGGTGTTCAAGATGGGGAACACATGTACACCCATGGTGGATTCAAGTTAATGTATGGCAAAACCAATACAATGTTGTAAAGTAAAATAAATAAATTTTAAAAAAGCACATAGAATCTTATAAATTGTGATAATTAACATGAAGGAGAAGAACTGGGTTATATTGGTATAAGAGGGAATAACAGGGACAACCAATTTAAACTTTGGAGAGGGTTAGGGACATGATCTCCAAGGCAATATTTGGGTGTATTTTAAACATTTATAATTTTCCTAAAGTTGATCTTCTGCACTTTTGTTTAAGACTCTTCTTGTCATCTTCTTTCCTCTTTCCTATCAACTTCTCCCTCCTTCCATTAATGCACAAAACAGGCAAGAAGAGGGCCTGAAGGAGGCCCTAGCTAGGGGCGGGAGTGCTTAATGCTATAATCAAACTTGGAGTTTTGATTAATATCTTGGTAAAGACATTCTAATTATTGAATTGAGACTGAATTTGTGCATTCCCTGTTGGCTCAGACAGTAAAGTATCTGCCTGCAATGCAGGAGACCTGCGTTCAACCCCTGGGTCAGAAAGATTCCCTGGAGAAGGACATGGCAACCCACTCCAGTATTCTTGCTTGGAGAAGCCCATGGACAGAGGAGCCTGGTGAGCAAATAGTTGGACGCAACTGATTAACTAACAGACAATATGAGACATAAGCCGACAGCAGGGCCATCTATTACTTAATATTAAGCAGATATTGGCATTTCATGCAAAGTTGAGCACAATAAAGGAGAGAAATGGTATGGACCTCACAGAAGCAGAACATATTAAGAAGAGGTGGCAAGGATACACAGAACTATAAAAAAAAAGATCTTCATGACCCAGATAACCACAATGGTGTGATCACTTACCTAGAGCCAGACACCCGGGAATGTGAAGTCAAGTGGGCCTTAGAAGCATCACTATGAACACAGCTAGTGGAGGTGATGGAATTCCAGTTGAGCTATTTCAAATCCTAAAACATGATCCTGTGAAAGTGCTGCACTCAATTTGCCAGCAAATTTGGAAAACTCAGCAGTGGCCACAGGACTGGAAAATGTTAGTTTTCATTCCAATCCCAAAGAAAGGCAATGGCAAAGAATGTTCAAACTACTGGACAGTTGCACTCATCTCACACACTAAGTAATGCTCAAAATTCTCCAAACCAGGCTTCAACAGTATGTGAACTGCGAACTTCCAGATGTTTAAGCTGGATTTAGAAAAAGCAGAGGAACCAGAGATCAAATTTCCAACATCTGCTGGATCTTTGAAAAAGCAAGAAAGTTCCAGAAAAACATCTACTTCTGCTTCATTGACTATGCCAAAGTCTTTGACTGTGTGGATCACAACAAACTGTGGAAAATTCTTCAAGAGTTGGGAATACCAGACCACCTGACCTGTCTCCTGAGATATCTATATGAAGGTGAAGAAACAACAATTAGAACTGGACATGGAACAAGAGGCTGGTTTCAAATTGAGAAAGGAATATGTCAATGTTGTATACTATCACCCTGCTTATTTAACTTATATGCAGAGTACATCATGTGAAATGCCGGACTGGATGAAGCACAAGCTGGAATCAAGATTGCCAGGAGAAATATCAATAACCTCATATATGCAGATGACACCACCCTTATGACAGAAAGCAAAGAAGAACTAAAGAGCCTCTTGATGAAAGTGAAAGAAGAGAGTGAAAAAGTTGGCTTAACACTCAACATTCAGAAAACTAAGATCGTGGCATCTGATCCCATCACTTCATGGCAAATAGATGGGGAAATGATGGAAACAGTGACAGATTTTATTTTCTTGGGCTCCAAAATCACTGCAGATGGTGACTACAGCCATGAAATTAAAAAAACGCTTGCTCCTTGAAAGAAAAGCTATAACCAACCTAGACAGCATATTAAAAAACAGAAGCATTAGTTTGCCAACAAAGGTCCGTCTAGTCAAAGCTATAGTTTTTCCAGTAGTCATGTATGGATGTGAAAGCTAGACCACACAGAAAACTGAGTGCTGAAGAATTGCTGCTTTTGAGCTATGGTGTTGGAGAAGACTCTTGAGATTCTCTTGGACTGCAGGGAGATCCAACCAGTCAATCCAAAAGGAAATCAGTCCTGAATATTCATTGGAAGGACTGATGCCGAAGGTGAAAACTCCAGTACTTTGGCTACCTGATATGAAGAACTGACTCATTAGAAAACACCCTGATGCTGGGAAAGATTGAAGGTGGGAGGAGAAGGGGATGACAGAGAATGAGATGGTTGGATGGCATCACCAACACAGTGGCCGTGAGTTTGAGTAGGCTCCGGGAGTTAGTGATGGACAGGAAAACCTGGCATGCTGTAGTCCATGGGGTCGCAAAGAGCCAGAAACGACTGAGAGACTGAACTGACCCACTGACTGAATGAAGCAGAGAAGCCTTGGGATTGGTCTGGGTTTTCTCCACAAGCAGGGGGATATACCCTGAATTAATTTTAGTTACCCATGGGAGACAAAATTAAAATTATACTTGCCTTTACATCAGGAGTTATGAACTAGGGATGGTTACAGCAAAGTGAAGAGCCGTAAGAGGTGAGTACTGAAAATAAGTGGGAAGTTTCTTTTCCAAATACGCTTAAAAGAGAAGAAGTAGGTTGAAAGGGAGGCAAACCATGGTGAGTTTGCCTTTTTAAAAATATTGGAAAAATCTGAACATATTTATATGATAAGGGGAAAGAGTAAAGATGTATTGATAATGAAAGAGTGGATGATTTTTGTATGTGTAGTAATTTTTGAGTTACCTAGAACATGAGGTTAAATGTGATCCTCATTCCTGGATTTTCAATACAAGCAGCATAATCAAGAAATGTGGTTTCTTCACTTTATAAATTACCTTTCTTTCCAAAATGCTCAAGTTTATTCTTTGTCATCTGCAAGTCAAAGAATTTACTATTCCTGATGAAATTAATTTAACAATAACTTGGAACTTACTGGAATCTTGGAGGACTGAACCAAGTATAAGCTCTGGGAGGAATGATTTTATTTATTTTTGCTGTATAGATTTTATTCACTCCTGTATTCCTAGCGGCTATAGCAGTACCTGATGTATTATTGTTGTTTAGTTGCTAAGTCATGTCTGACTCTTTTGTGACCCTGTGGACATTACCCCACCAGGCTCCTCTGTCCATGACATTTCCCAAGCAAGAATACTGGAGTGGGTTGCCATTTCCTTCTCCAGAGGATCTTCCTGACCCAGGGATTGAACCCACATCCTATTTTCTGCATTGGCAAGCAAATTTTTTACTGCTGAGCCACCAAGGAAACCCATAGTATATGCTGAAATATATTTGGTGAGTAAATAATAGCAGAAACCTAAGGGTGAATAATGGACTTCCCTGGTTTACCTCTCAGCTGGTAAAGAATCCGCCTGCAATGCAAGAGACCCCAGTTTGATTTCTGGGTCAGGAAGATCCCCTGGAGAAGGGATAGGCTTCCCACTCCAGTATTCTTGGGCTTCCCTGGTGGCTCAGATGGCAAAGAATCTGCCTGTAATGCAGGAGGCCTGGGTTTGATCCCTGGCTTGGGAAGATCCCCTGGAGGAGGGTATGGCAACCCACTCCAGTATTATTGCCTGGAGAATCCCCGTGGACAGAGGGGCCTGGCAGGCTACAGTCCCTGGGGTCACAAAGAGTCAGAAACGACAGAGCGACTAAGCCCAGCGCAGCACAAGGGTGAATAGTAATGAGTGAAAAGTTTCATACGGAAAATAGTGATACCAAGCCATGGCCTGTTGCTGTCGGTTTTAAAAATCATAAGTCAGTAAGCCTGAAAAAAAATTGATCTTTAGGTGGACATTATTTGGGTATTCATTCAATATACTTCAGTGTGAAAGTTTACTTAGTTATTGAATTTTTATTTATTAAAAATGAGACTGATGAGTATGTTTACCTATACTTTGCTTTTACCCAAAACCCTAAAGTAGGATAGATAAGAGAGAGAGGAAACATGTGTCTAGGCTGCTGTTATTAAATTGATGGTGGGACCAACAATAAAATCCATGTTTCCAGATTCAAAGGTGTTATAAATTTCTGGAGTTATGAAATTCTTTCAGATATTTTTTTAAAGAGAAAGCCATCAACATTCCAAAAGCACTATCTCATAGTTTAGCCTAAGCGCTACTCCCTTAAATAGAAGAAATAATTTGAACTCCATCACTTCAGACCTGTGCCTATTCATTAAGTTATGCTAGAGTTTTCTCTGAGGAGGGGTTGTTTTTTTAACACATACAACTTAACCAAGTGTGTGTTATCATGAACCATATGGATATAGAATTCTGACATTGGAAATTATGAGCTGGATTCAACAAAGAGATTGTGATTACAGCCTTTTTATTGTACACTTTCTCCCTTTGCATTTTTGGGATGTAAATGGCATCCCTATTTATTATCATCAGCTATTTTCAAAGTTGAACCACCCATTTTAATAATAATAATTATTATTATATTTATAGAAAATGGCAAAATTGATACAGTTTGCTATTCACAAAGTTACAGGTTTTCCAATAAGGAAGGTGATAATTATGACAGTAAAACTTATATTTTGCATATGAATAAGGGAGCATAAGAATGACAAGTTTCTTAAGCTTTAGTGTGAGAAGTAGCTGGTTATGAGGATCCATTTCCATATTTATTTGTTTTTTTAATTTATTTCTTTTAATTGGAGGCTAATTACAATATTGTCGTGGTTTTTGCCATACTTTGACATGAATCAGCCATAGGCGTACATGTGCTTCCATATTTAGACAGCCTTTCAGTAAGAGCATCCTAATGTTTCCTGTATACTAAACAATGATTAAACAGGAATGGAAAATGTGACACATATGTGATTAGTAGATGCTATTGTTAAATTATCTTCTGAGACACTGCTTCCTTAGGTATGTTTTTTTTTTTTTTCTTTTGAAAGAGCAATGTTAATTTCTTTATGGTTGTGGTGCATCTTCCTTACTGCACACGGGCTCTCTCTAGCTGCTGTGAGTGGGAGCTACTCTCGAGTTGCAGTGCACAGGCTTCTCGTTGCAAAGATTTCCCTCCTTGCGGAGCACAGACTCTAGGTTCAGGGGCTTCAGTAGTTGTGGCCCCCGGGCTCTAGAGCACAGGCTCAATAGTTAATGGTGCACGGGCTTAGTTCCACGCCCTGTGGGATCTTGCCAGACCAGGGACTAGAACCCAGGGCCTCCACATTGGCAGGTGAATTCTTTACCCCTGAGCCACTAGGGAAGCACCCTTAAGGAAGGTTTTAAGAGATCTCATCTAGAATAGAATCTCTGAAGAAGAGATCAACTTGTTCCTCTCAGTCATTTGGCTAGCCTATTAAGCTGCAGCTTAAGATCATAGACAGGATCTTGTAAATATATGCTAAGGAACTTGAAGACGGTCTCAGGGTTTACAAATGAAAGAGCATATGTGCTTTGGTTAATATTTTCAAGATCCCTCCTCTTTCTCCCCTTTAAAATTTTCCTGTAAAGTTTTATTTTCTGAGTTTCCCTTGCTCCTACTGAGGCTTCCTGAAATCACCACCCAAATAAACTCCTTACACTAAAATTCTTGCCCTAGGGTCTACTTTTGGGAAACCACCCTAAGACAGGAATTCATAACTGGAACTTACATAATAATATATATGTATCTATAAAAGCAGGAAAGTAGTATTATTTGCTCGGTCATGTCCAACTCTTTGTGACCCCATGAACTGTAGCCTACCAGGCTCCTCTGTCCATGGGGTTTCCCAGGCAAGAATACTGGAGTGGGTTGCCATGTCCTTCTCCAGGGGACCTTCCAGACCCAGGGATCAAACCCAGGTCTCCTGCAATAGAGTCAGATTCTTTACCATCTGAGCCACCAGGGAAGCCCATAGCATTCAAATATGAAGCCGTCAATTGGAAATAATAATAATAATGTTGATAAAAATTGCTGTTGTTCAGTTGCTAAGTGATGTCTGGCCCTTTGTGACCCTGTGACTGCTGCAGTCCAGGCTTCCCTGTCCTTCACTGTCTTCTGGAGTTTGCTCAGACTCATGTCCACTGAGTCAGTGATGCTGTCTAACCATCTCATCCTGTGCTGCCCTCTTCTCCTTTTGCCTTCAATCTTTCTTCTAGGTCTTTTCCAATGAGTTGGGTCTTGACGAAAATCACTGCTGTTTTATTGAATGCTTGTTAGGCCAATCATGTAGCAATGAGTCTAAATATTTTTACATTTTAATGGTATTTTCCCAACATTGCTTCTTATGAAGTAACTGTACTATCATGCCTCTTTTATAGATGAAAATGCTGTGCCTGCCAACTCATTTCAGTCTTGCTCGACTCTTTATGACCCCATGGACTGTAACCCGCCAGGCTCCTCTGTCCATGGGGTTCTCCAGGCAAGAACACTGGAGTGGGTTACCATTCCCTCCTCCAGGAGATCTAGCCAACCTAGGCATCAAACCTGCATCTCTGATGTTTCCTGCATTAGCAGGTAGGTTCTTTACTGCTAGCACCACCTGGGAAGCCCATAGATGAAGATACTCAGGTTTAAAAATAGGAAGTCTTTTTACTGAGGTTCCATAGCTAGTAATTATTATTGGAGTCAAAATGGAAGACAAACCTCCTAACTATCACTCAACAGAAAGTCCCTCAAATTACAAATTCTTTAAAAAAAATCAGCCGCCCACTGGAATATGTATGTATATCCTTGAAAATATAAGTACTATTTTTATATTTTACTTGTTTAGAACCTTAATTGGTATTGGTTTGTGTTGTTGAAAGTTTCATGATAAATAGAAATAAAGGTTTTATTTCCTTTAAAAAGTAATTGAATTTTGACCATGGACAAGAGTTACTATTATAAAGAATTCTTCAAAAGGACGAATGAAACTTGAGACACAGCAGTCACATGAGTCATCCATCACCTGCATGGTTACTTTTCCTAAGAAAGAAGACTTGAGTCCAGTAGGTTGAAATAATCAAGTGATACATTCTTTTGGAGAAGAGGCTTATTTCTGTTTTGTTTTAAAAGGAGGAAGTTTTTATTTTCTGTAATTTCAGAGCCAATCTGTTAAAAGCTCACAAATTCAGGATTAAATTCATATTTGCAGAATAGTGAAATACTTGGCTTTTTCAGCTGGTTTAATATTAACCAGACGAGATTGTGTAATCACTGTGACAGAAACAGCAATAAAAGGAAGGTTTTCAAGATTTTAAAAATACTTCTGAAGATTCTACTGTGCTTTGTAAATATAACAATCTGTAGTCAATACTGAAAAAAAAAAAAAGACTGGCACTAATCACTTGCATTTATTTATTTTTTTCATAGTGAACAAATGCCAGGTGTCATTGTGAAAAGCTTAAGTATAAATATTTGGCAAATATTTGACTATGGTTCTCATTCTATACACTGAGGTTAACTTTCCATGACCCTGAAAAAAATTTTCCATTCTTATCTCTTTCCTTCCTTCCTTTCTTTCTCCTTTCCTTTTTATTTTCCTCTTCCTTCTTTCCCTTTCTTTATTCCTTTGGAAATAAATGACATAATTCAGTTTTACTTATAGTCAAGTTTACTTAACACTTTTTCCCCCCACATATACCCAAAGCCAGAGAGAAAACAGAAGCTAACTTTTCAAAAAAGAGAGTAGAAAAACAAGACAACTCTTCAATTTCTTTAAGTTCATTATAATTATGCAAGAAATTAGCATAAAATAGAAAGTTAATATTTAAAAATTCAAACATTGTTTATTTTCTAAGGGAAAAAATAAATATCAGGGAAATAGCACACTTAGGAAAAAAGTGCTGTGCAATTATCTATGAAATTCTGCAAGGAAATATTTAGTAATTATATTTGCAAAAATAATTTGATCTTCTATAAATAGAGTAAATTCCTCTATCTAGTATTAATATCTCTTTTGTCATATTATTTTGCTTTGCATTACAGTTAGTTACATACATATATTCCAGCCCTACTAAATTTTGATCTTTTCAAGGGGAAGTATCATTTAATTATTCAGTGAATATTTTATTGAATACTTATCCTGTGACAAATTGTATGCTAAACCTGAGGGATAATAAGAACAATGAAACAAAGCCTCTGTCCTTATAGAACTTGGATAAACAAAATGAGAGGGAAAATGATTAAAGGGTAGTCAGATTAATTGTATATAGTAGTATATACATAGTAATCTGGGTGCCCAGAGAGTAAACACTCAACCCAATCTCTTTGAAGTATTGAGAGAGGAAGAGTGAGAGAGTAACAGAGGGGTTGTCAGTAAGAATATGTCAGCTGAAATGTAAAAATATACATATTTATATTAGTTAAAAGATATACACATTTTGTTAATTATGAGATTCATGAAGCATAACTTGACTATTTATGTAATAAAACACTGATCATCAGAACATCTTAGTGAATTTGTATGTATATAGCAAAGGTCAGTGGGACTTCCCTGGCAAATTTTATCAGAAGATAAAGCTAACTGAGGCAAAAAAATATTCAGCATGGTTTATCTAATTTTACTAAAATAATAAATTAAATCTCACATTTATATCTGGTGAAATCTGTCTTTAATTACAATTTCATATTTCAAATAAAATATGCTGAAAGTAGAGAATCCAAATATTCAGCTGATATATTTCCTTTAGAATTCTTACCAGTGCACAGGTAAGAATGTGTTTTTGTGTGTGTGTGTGTGTTTTCAAATGCATAAGCTTTTGATGATCTGTGAAATAAATTCAGAACAGACAAGTCATAGGGAATCAGATGAACTCTTTGCCTTCATTCTTGGGCTGAATTCCTACAGACAGTGTGTGCAAATGATGCATTCAAGTTAAGTTCTTACCAAGAAGGGAGGTGACTATCCATAGAATTGTAGAAGAAATAATGCAATATCACAATATACTTCTTGTATCTAAACTTCTTGAAGGCAGGAACAGTACGCTCTGTGTATATTTATTCCCACAGCATTTAAGTTTAGAAGGTATGTGGCCATCTGTTTTAGACCCAGTCATTGAATCTGTACTCCTCCACTGTATATATTAATGTGATATTAATGATTTAAGTGTACCAGGTTACTGCCCGATCTCATTTCTTTTACCATCTGTAGTCCTTTTAAGTCCCATGAAAACAGAGAGTAGAGATTGTAGTTAGCATGTCCAAATTATAAGAGATTTTTGTAAATGCCATCATACCTCCTAGAATCATGGGGTTATGACTTTTTTGGAGGGGGCGGTTATGACTTTTGATAGCTCTAAGATCAGCTCAAGGAAGGACATTTGATGAGCCTTAGAAGTTATACATCTTTTCTCTAAGTACAACAGATTTGTATTTTTTATAGTAACTCTCCACCCCCATCACCATCACAGGCATTGACAAGAGAGATGAAAGAAGCAAATGTGCCTTTCATTATCAGCTAATCCTAGAAACACTCATTTTTCTATGTTAGTCTCCAGTTCTTATGACATAAAATACCTTTCCTTGAGCATTGCTAAGGTTCCAAGTTTTGTGGGGCTTTCTTCAACATCTTGGCACCAAATACTCTGTTTTGGTTTTCCCTCATAAAGCAGAACAGTTAGATTAGACAAATACTGATCCATGTACACCCTGCATGTCAAGTTTAGAGGATAATTAATGGACAATCATTTTAAAATAATAGAAAATGCTGGTGATTCCTGTGTGGTCAATATAATAAATAAAAAATTCTAATGACAGAGATTGAAATGGTGCCAGGTGTGCCAGAAGAGGAAATGAATAATATTGACAAGAGCAGATTTGAAAATCCTTGCTAGTGAAGTGAAGGATCCAGAATTGCTTCTCTAATTTCTATTGGTATCCCGCTAAAAAGCCTATTTATTTCCTTTCTTTTTTTTAATTAAAAAAATTTTTTTTATATTGTAGTGATTTTTGTCATACATTGACATGAATCAGCTATGGATTTACATGTATTCCCCATCCCGATCCCCCCTCCCACCTCCCTCCTCACCCCATCCCTCTGGGTCTTCCCAGTGCACCAGCCCTGAGCACTTGTCTCATGCATCCAGCCTGGGCTGGTGATCTGTTTCACCCTAGATAATATACATGTTTCGATGCTGTTCTCTTGAAACATCCCACCCTCGCCTTCTCCCACGGAGTCCAAAATTCCGTTCTGTACATCTGTGTGTCTTTTTCTGTTTTGCATATAGGGTTATCGTTACCATCTTTCTAAATTCCATATATATGTGTTAGTATACTGTAATGTTCTTTATCTTTCTGGCTTACTTCACTCTGTATAATGGGCTCCAGTTTCATCCATCTCATTAGAACTGATTCAAATGAATTCTTTTTAATGGCTGAGTAATATTCCATGGTGTATATGTACCACAGCTTCCTTATCCATTTGTCTGCTGATGGGCATCTAGGTTGCTTCCATGTCCTGGCTATTATAAACAGTGCTGCGATGAACATTGGGGTGCACGTGTCTCTTTCAGATCTGGTTTCCTTGGTGTGTATGCCCAGGAGTGGGATTGCTGGGTTGAATGGCAGTTCTAATTCCAGTTTTTTAAGAAATCTCCACACTGTTTTCCATAGCGGCTGTACTAGTTTGCATTCCCACCAACAGTGTAAGAGGGTTCCCTTTTCTCCACACCCTCTCCAGCATTTATTTCTTGTAGACTCTTGGATAGCAGCCATCCTGACTGGCGTGTAATGGTACCTCATTGTGGTTTTGATTTGCATTTCTCTGATAATGAGTGATATTGAGCATCTTTTCATGTGTTTGTTAGCCATCTGTATGTCTTCTTTGGAGAAATGTCTGTTTAGTTCTTTGGCCCATTTTTTGATTGGGTCATTTATTTTTCTGGAATTGAGCTTCAGGAGTTGCTTGTATATTTTTGAGATTAATCCTTTGTCTGTTGCTTCGTTTGCTATTATTTTCTCCCAAGCTGAGGGCTGTCTTTTCACCTTGCTTATAGTTTCCTTTGTTGTGCAAAAGCTTTTAAGTTTCACTAGGTCCCATTTGTTTATTTTTGCTTTTATTTCCAATATTCTGGGAGGTGGGTTATAGAAGATCCTGCTGTGATTTATGTCGGAGAGTGTTTTGCCTATGTTCTCCTCTAGGAGTTTTCTAGTTTCTGGTCTTACATTTAGATCTTTAATCCACTTTGAGTTTATTTTTGTGTATGGTGTTAGAAGGTGTTCTAGTTTCATTCTTTTACAGGTGGTTGACCAGTTTTCCCAGCACCACTTGTTAAAGAGGTTGTCTTTTTTCCATTGTATATTCTTGCCTCCTTTGTCGAAGATAAGGTGTCCATAGGTTCGTGGATTTATCTCTGGGCTAAAAAGCCTATTTATTTTCTACCGTACTTCTTTTAACCATCCAAACCTGACCCCCAAATATTAAGTGGTTAGCCTTTGAGGTGGCCATTTTATTTAGAATATGTTAGAAAAAAAAAAAATCAGTGCCATTCTGTGCTTCATGATATGGCCTTCCAAACCTGTTCTTCTTTTCTTCTAAGCACTTGCATTTTGTACCAAATGTGGACGTTTTATTTAATAGGTTTTCAATGAAGGTACTGCTTTGGTAATAAGAATTAGTTTGCCTCTTTCCTGGTCTGGCTTCATAGTTCTGTAGGATAGTTTGAGGACTACTTCCCGGTTGAGTTCAGAGGAACAAACTTGGCTGGTGCAAAGCCTGCTATGTAGCAGTGATGACAACAGCCTGGACGGAAAAGTAACACGCTGATATCCAGCCTTTTCCAGTAGCTCTGGGTTGAGTTGCTTTGAAAGGACAAAGTCTGGCTTGAAGCCATCTGTTTCCAGAGATCTTTCCCTTGCTCTTGAGCTTCTCAGGTTTACTGAGGCCAGTCTCGGTTCATGAGGTAAGGGAAGCCCATTTGTAATGCGGAGGCAGTCCCCATTCACAGGTGAAAAATCTCGCCAAGAACAGGAAATACATAAAGCATACTCAATCACATTATTTAAAAGTATTTGCAGTTCGTTTGTTCACTCATTCATTCATTTCCATTTTAATAAAAAAGTAAAAAAGCAAACAAGAAAAGAAACCACAGCTCAGCTACATTTAAGCTTCTATAGAACCATGTTCTTCATTTTCCTCAAAACAGGAATACCTCTTATGTTACACATCATTTGAGCCATGGGCATAAAGGTGGCTGCTCATTTATTTTACTCCCTGCCCCTTCCCAACTTGGCTTAGAAAAAGAAACCACCTTTGTCCCCTTTGAACTCAAGTAAGGCAGGCACAAGTCTGACATGGGATAACGTCTGTAAAAGAACTGATTAAATCTGTCTTTCTTCCTGAGATGAAAAGGATCTTTAAAAACAAACTGAGGTTTTATATCTGTAGGTATTAAATTCTCCCCTTGCATTTGCTTTAGTTCAATGTACCATCTGTGTGGTTTATTACATCTTTCATGTAGCAGATCTAAAACCCTCTTTGTGAGGTTGAAGATAATGGCATCGTGTGCTGTAGATTTTACAGATCCTGTTTTTAAGCCTGCACGCAGCCCTTTGCAGAGAGAAGCGGCTGTGCTGGTGTGAAATGTTTCTTTTGCTGGCTGTGGTTTAATTCTCCATTCACTTTAGGAATTGCCTCTTACAAATAAAAATGTCTGATGGCTATTTTTTCCCCTCCCTGTCAGGCCTAGAGCAGAAGTTGCCAAATTTAAGGGTAAATAAGAACCATCTGGAATTTTACTAAAATGTTGCCCTGGGATCCTCAGCTGAGACACTGATATAGTGGGCACGGAAATGGAACCCAGGACTCTCTTTTACAAGTGAGCACTCAGTTGACCCTGGTGAAGGAGGTCATTTAGAGAGACACTGGCCTTTTTAATTCTGGCCTTTAGTCCTAATTTAATTCTGCAACAAAGATAACATGTGACTGTTAAAGACCTTTCTTTGAACAATATTTTCTAAGTCTAGTTAATGAGTTCTCTTACTCCAGATTGTCATAAATTGAACAATAAATTATTTTTAAAAAATGAAAAAAATGGTTTAAAAGGAAGTAAAATTACCTTGCCTTCCTATCGTAGCTTTAAGAACTATGCACAAACATGTAATGGAAAAGCAAATTAATGCCATTGGTTTGATTACAAAGCAGTAAAAAAATTCATAAAACCTAATTACATGACATGAAATCCAATTCTTAAGTGTCTTGGTGAATACAAACCTATAGATTTTAGTGTAGATTAGTTTCATAAGTAAGATTTTGTTGTGTGTTCCAGCTTGTTGGCTGTCAAGTAAGCATATACTCCATGCAGAGATGGCAAAATGCCTACTGTTCTATTGTAAATCTTGATATGCCCTCCACTGAGAAACCTAACACAATCCTACACCCTTTTCTCTTTTAGTCCGGTTCATGGGTTGCTAAAGGGGAAGATGATAGTGGGCCCTTTCTGAAAACACCTGGAGACCATTTAGTGAAGCAGAGTGGAAAGGAGAATAGGAAACATCCAAAGTATTCTAGTGGACCACATAGTGATGCTGCTCAAACCTGACTGACCAGCTGCTGCTAACGTTGCCAGCTTTAAGGAACTGGCAGCCTGTCTCCAACATCTGGAGAAATGATGGACAGCTACCTTTTGTAGTTCCATGTTTCATAAACAGAACGCTGGTTAATTATGGTAATTTTGATTTACACATGCTTACCTGGTTCCTAGTGTCAAAGTTCTTGGGAGTTTCCAACCATGTGAAATCTAATGTTGCTAAAAAATTAACTCTTTATCTTTCAATCAATCAATAATAACTATAGGGTAGCCCAGCTGGTAAGGAATCCTCCTGCAATGCAGGAGACCCCAGTTCAATTCCTGGGTTGGGAAGTTCGCCTGGAGAAGGGATAGGCTACCCACTCCATTATTCTTATGGTATCTCAGACAGTAAAGAATCCACCTTCTATTCGGGAGACCTGGGTTTGATCCCTGGGTTGGAAAGATCCCTTGGAGGAGGGCAAGTATTCTCCAGTATTCTTGCCTGGAGAATCCCATGGACAGAGGAGCCTAGCGGGCTACAGTCCATGGGGTTGCAGAGTCAGACACAACTGACCGACTAAGCACAGCACAGAAATTAGAGAGTGCAATGGGGTGATTAGCAGACTAGACTTTGGTTTAGAATGCCTAGATTAATACTCTGGTCCTACCAGTTTCTTCTTGTTAGTCACTGAGCATTTTGATGCAATGACCTGTGGGTCAACTTTGTGGTGTGTACAATACAGATAGGGATTGATCACATCTATGGTATGAAGTATTAAAGATTTCTTAGGAAGTCAAATCAGTTAGCATGTGTCAAGAATTTATCATAGTGCCTCACAAAGAACAGCTGCTCAATAAACCTTGGTTTTGTTATTGTTGCTTTTGCCATAGTTAGAGAAAACAGGTGGAACAGTATCCTTCTTAATTTGAAATTGTTTTTAAACTATATTGAGTTCTCTACATATAACAAAATGCACACATTTTAAGTTTATTAAAATTAAACGTATTGAGCTTTAGCTCAATAATTTTTGACTCATGAATATACCTGTGTAATCAGCATTCCAATTAATGTGTAGATTGTCTCCATTGTCCCAGAAAATTCCCTAGTATGCTTTGCAATCTTTCACCCCCTGCCCTTATCCCTAGAAACAATCTGATTTCTATAACCACAGCTTTATTTTGCTTGAGAACTTTATGTGCAAGGAATCATACAGAATGTACTGTTTTGTGTCTGGCTTTTCCCATTCAATATGATGTTTTGAAATTCATCTTTGTTGTATGTATCAGTAGTTTGATCCTTCCTTTTGCTAAGTACTCCATGTTCTTAAAATATTACAATCACAGGTTGATGGACCAATAGATTGTTGCTATTTATCATATTTATCAGTATTTTGCTACAAGAAATAAAATGGCTCAAACTTTCTTGTACACGTCTTTTTGTAAATATATCTTTTCATTTATTTGGGGTAAATGCCTAGAAATAGGATTGCTGGGAGATAAGATATATGTATGCTTAAATTTATAAGAAATTGAAAACTATTTTTCTAAAGTGGCCATTATATTTTAGACTCCCACCAGCAGTGTATGAGAGATACATTTATTTCCACCTCCTCAACACTTGGTATTATGAATTTTAATTTCAGTCATTCTAATTAGTGTGAAGTAGTATCTTATTATGGTTCTAATTTGAACTTTCTTAAAAAGTAATGATCGTGAGTATCTTCCTACTTATGTTTTGGAAATTCCTATACTTTTAAGTGTCTGGCCAAGTCTATCACTTTTTTTTTTTATTGATCTGAACTTCTATTACTGAGCTGAAGGGGCTCCTTATCTAATCTGAATATGCAAAATAGATTCTGAATATATTTTATAATGTAAACATATCATAAAAATATTTGACAAATAAAATCTGAGTATATAGAGAGTTAATTATTATTTCAGCCTTTTTATTGTCTTAAATGATTTTTTTTAGAAACACTAGTTTAATTTTGATTGAGAATAATTTATTGTTTTTTCTTATGGCTAGAGCTTTCTATGTCCTGAGAAATCTTTGCTCACCTGAATATTGTAAAGTTACTCTATGTTTTATTCTGGAAATTGTATAGTGTTAGCTTTATATTTAGAGAGAAGTTGAGTTTTGGTTTCTTTTCTATGTATTTCAGTTTTTCTAGTATAATGTGCGAAAGAAATTATTCTGCTTTCATTGAATTACCTTTCTACTTTGTAGAAAAGATCATTGACCATATAAATTTTTGTCTGTTTTTGGACTTTCTATTCTTTCATTTACCTATTTGTCTGTTTTTACACTGCTGCCACATTTTCTTGACAAATACAAGTTATAATATACTGTGAAATGAGGTAGCATAGGTCCTCCAGTTTTGTAACCCTTTGTCAGAAAACTTTGGATTTTTTTTGAAAATGAGGAATAATTTAAGTGCTTCATATCCTCCTAATTACTATAGAATCAACTTGCTGATTTATCTAAAAATACTGAGGGAATTTTGATTGGTATTTCATTCTACCTTTTCATTCCTTTAAGGATAATGAACTTTTTAACAGCATTCCAGCCCATGAGCATATAGTATAACTCTCCACTTATCTGAATCTTTTTGAAATTCTCCCAGGAATGTTTTGCCTTTTTTTTTTTTTTTTCCTGCTTGAATGGTTCACTGCCGCAATTGGAACCCAGCACCTGGTCCTGGGAAGACATTGGGGGTGGCGGAGACCCAGGATCACCTCCTGTGGACCCCTCACTGGTGTGATGCCAGGTATGCTTCTGCGCTCAGCAGCAGACCCCTGCCAGTGGCCCTCTAAGGCCCCTCAGGCTGCAGGAGGTCAGTGCAGATCCAGGACAGGGGTGCCTTCTGTGATCCGAGGGCGCCTCCTGTGGTCCGGGGGCGCCTCCTGTGATCCGGGGGTGCCTCCTATGATCCAGGGGCACCTCCTGTGATCTGGGGGTGCCCTCGGCCCCCGTCTGCTGCCAGTCTCTGTCTCTCTGTGTTGTGTTGTCAGCCTAGTCGGCCTAATCTGACTCTTTTTGTGACCCTATCCCACCAGGCTCCTCTGTCCTTGGGATTTCCCAAGCAAGAATACTGGAGTGGCTTGCCATTTCCTTCTCCATATTTTGCCTTTTTAATGTAGAGATCTTGCACATCTTTCATTTGATGTATCTCCAACTATTTTATGCTTTTGTTGTTATTGTAAAACATATTTTACATTGTTTTCTCCACCTGATCTGTATTTTTTAATATGTTGTATACTGTGACTTAGCAAACTTAACACTCTAAAGAATCTTTGGTAAATTTCTTAGTAAATCTTTGGTAAAAATCTCCATGAACAATGATGTCTAAAAATAGTTATGTATCTTCTTTTGCAATCTTGGATGTCTTTCCTTTTTCTTTTTCTTTTTGGTTTATCATTGGCAAAGATCGCCAGTACAGTGTTATTAATAAATAGAAGTGCTGAGTTCAAATATCTTAGCCTTTCCCAATCTCAGGGGGAATTCAGTTCAATTCAGTTCAGTCGCTCAGTCGTGTCTGAATCTTTGTGACCCTGTGAACCACAGCATGCCAGGCCTCCCTGTCCATCACCAACTCCCAGAGTTTACCCAAACTCATGTGCATTGAGTCAGTGATGCCATCCAACCATCTCATCCACTGTCGTCCCCTCCTCCTCCTGCCCTCAATCTTTCCCAGCATCAGGGTCTTTTCAAATGAGTCAGCTCTTCACATCAGATGGCCAAAGCATTGGAGTTGCAGCTTCAAAATCAGTCCTTCCAATGAACACCCAGGACTGATCCCCTTTTAGGATGGACTGGTTGGATCTCCTCGCAGTCCAAGGAACTCTCAAGAGTCTTCTCCAACACCACAGTTCAAAAGCATCAATTCTTCAGTGCTCAGCTTTCTTTATAGTCCAACTCTTGCATCTCTACATGACCACTGGGAAAACCATAGCCTTGACTAGACGGACCTTTGTTGGCAAAGTAATGTCTCTGCTTTTTAATATGCTGTCTAGGTTGGTCATAACTTTCCTTCCAAGGAGTAAGTGTCTTTTAATTTCATGGCTGCAATCACCATCCGAAGTGATTTTGGAGCCCAGAAAAATAAAGTCAGCCACTGTTTCCATTGTTTACCCATCTATTTGCCATGAAGTGATGGGACCAGATGCCATGATCTTAGTTTTCTGAATGTTGAGATTTAAGCCAACTTTTTCACTCTCCTCTTTCACTTTCTCAAGAGGCTCTTTATTTCTTCTTCACTTTCTGCCATAAGGGTTAATAATTGCTATTAAATATGATATTAAGTATAGGTTATTCAGAGATCCTCTTTTTCAAGTTGAAGAAACCCCTTTTCTTCCTAGCTTGTAGGGGTTTTTAGCATAAATGACTGCTATATTATATCAAATGACTTTCCATGTTTTTTAAAATAATCATGTAAAAATTTTCTCAAAAATTCCCTGGAATCAATTCTACTTGGTCATGATATATATTCCTTTCTAAGTACTAATAGATTTAACTTGCTGATAATTTGTAAGTGGTGTGTGTGTGTATGTCTACATTTATGAGATATATTGGTCTCCATTTTTTAATGACAATGTTTTTGTCAGTTTTGGTAGTACTCATAAAACCAATTGGGAAGTATCTACCTCCTCTGTTTTTTAAAAGTTCTTTTGAAGATTGATGTTTCCTCCTTAGATGTTTGATAGACATCAACAGTGAGGTCATCTAAACCTGGAATTTTCTTTTTCAGAAGTTGTTTAATTACATCAATTTTTAAAATAGGTATAAGTGACGGTGAAGTCGCTCAGTCATGTCCGACTCTTGTGATCCCATGGACTGTAGCCTACCGGGCTTCTCCGTCCATGGGATTTTCCAGGCAAGAATACTGGAGTGGGTTGCCATTTCCTTCTCCAGGAGATCTTCCCTACCCTATTCATATTTTTCAGTTTTACTTGTATCAGTTTTAGAAAGTTGTATTATTCAGACAGTGTTTCCATTTATTGAAGATATTAAATTTATTGGCATAAAGATGCTCATAATATCTATCTATTATGATTTAATGTCCACAGGATATATACTGATGTACCTTCTAGCAATTATGCCAAGTCTTTTATATCCTTACTAATAGTTTTGGGTAGTTATTCTATCAATTATTTTGAGAGGGGCATTAATTGAATTTGTCTTTTTTCCCATTACTTCTGTTCTTTTATGCCTCATTTACTTTTAAGCTCTGTACTTAGATGAGTACACATTTAGAGTTATGTGTTCGTGATGACTAACTCTTTTCATCATTATAAAATAACCCCCATCTCTGATAATCCTTCTTGTGTGGAAATAATCTAGTCACATTGAATTACTTAGTCTTAGGGATTGGATAATATGTTTATTTACATCCTTTTCCTTTCAACTTCTGTGTGTCTTTATATTTAAATGCATCTTTTTCAAACAACATCAGTTGAGTCTTAGGCTTTCAACTAGTCTGACAATTACTCTATAATTTTCTTTCTAGGATTTCACTCTAGTTCTTCTGATAGTTTTCTAGCTATAGCTGTTGGTATTATTTTTTAGAGGTTTCTTCAGAGATTACAAGATATATCTTTAACTTATAAAAGTCTGTTTGAGTTAATATTATTACACCATATGTAATGCAAGAACCTTACAACAGTATAATTCCAATTACATTTCCTCTATGCTTTGGGACTGAGTGACTAACCCTAGTACTATGCTTTGGGATATTGATTTGGTATATTTACTTCTACATGTATTTTGAGCCCCAAAATGCATTAATATTAATTTTTATCTTAGGCATCTTTTAAATAATTTTTAAAAAGAAAAAGTGAACTTGTATAGTTACTCACCTGTTTATTATTTCCATCGTTCTTCATGGCAGTGATGTTTTTCAGTGATGTTTTTCAGTGCTGTTCAGATGGGAGTTTGGCTTCTTTATATCACATCTATTGTATGCAAAGAAATGCTGATTTGCAAGGGTGAAGTGCTAGCTTTGGTCCAGTTCCTTAGATGAAAAGCATAAAAAAAAAATCCTCTAGGTCAAGTGATTTATAAGGGGAGTGTTCTCAGAAGAAAGGCCCCAGTTGAAACTGGGTAGGGCCAAGGGGAAAGTATGACTCTGGTTTCAGCTGGAAATTAAGTTCAATCTGATCCCACTGGGAAGGTTTGGGGCACACATTGCATCACAGATTTAGTTCTATATTGAGCAAGGGTGATGACCTTTTACCTTGTGTCAATCACTCATTGGCTGACTTTCCTCCTTTCCAGAATGGAGGAGAATGTAGCCTCCTTGGGCCAGGTGGCTCCTGTTGGCTGAGGGCTATTTTCTAGTCACACTGGGGCCAGTGTGAATTTTTATTAGGCAAGATCTGGCTGGGGCACCAAGATATTGGCTCTAGGGCTATACTTTAAGATGCAGTATGTTCCTTAAACCAACAACTGCTATTTATTATTGGGCTAGTGGTAAAGAATCCACCTGCCAATGCAGGAGATGCAAGAGATGTGAGTTTGATCCCTGGGTTGGGAAGATTCCCTGGAGTAGGAAGTGGCAACTACTCCAGTATTCTTGCCTGGAAAACCCCATGGACAGAGGAACCTGATGGGCTACAGTCTGTGCGGCTGCAAAGAGTGAGACATGCCTGAGGAACTGAGCACACTCTCCGGTAGATAGAATAAATACGTTCAGAAATCAAGGGGTCAAAGCAGAAGTGGTCCCATGGACTCTCCCTTACAGCAAACTACTTAGGGGGAAGTTATGTTTCTTGTCACAGATTTAGGTTCAGTGGGTCTAGAGGTCTTGGCTAGTAGTGGGGATAGTAGTAGCCAAGGCATAGAGTTAAGAGACCGCATACATTTAAAGATGCAGCTGACATGAGTTTTCCATGCCTGCAGAAGAGGAGACATAAAAGGACATGTACCAGCAGGTGTGATTGATCCTTATATTCATGAAAAGTTGTGACTGCTGTTAGGTGTTGTAGCTGGTAGGATGTGTGTAGTACAGTGGTGAACTGGGGTATTTTGGGGTATCTTTGTGCCCCGTTTTAGTTGTATGTGGGCATGTAAAGCAGTCATGGCCTGATGAGGTCAACACCTCAGGGATGAGAATCTGGGTCACTCCACTAGGCAAGCTATTAGACCTGCTATCCTGGACTGATGGAAAGTTAGAAGACAAGCATCAGTTTTCTCTCAGAGATCAACTGCCACAGTGGGGACCCTATTTATTCCAATAATATATCCCTCCTAAATTTTCATAGGAATTAGTACCCTGGAGACACTGTAACCAGCTGGAGTGAACTTGATGTGAGAAGAAAATGCCTCTCACTGGTGCAAGCAGTGGGCTGTAATAGTATTGTGGTGATTCAGAGTCTCCTCCTCAGACCCTTTAACTGGGTTGGTACTTCCATTCCATAGCTAAAGTAGGTTGGTTGCTAAAAGTTCAAGCTCCCTCTCTTTTCTGAGAAATAGTCCCAGTTAGAGAAATCCAAAAAAACATCTACTGCTTTATTGATTATGCCAAAGCCTTTGGCTGTGTGGATCACAACAAACTGTGGAAAATACTTCAAGAGATGGGAGTACCTGACTACCTTATCTGCCTCCTGAGAAATCTGTATGCAGGTCAAGAAGCAGCAGTTAGAACTGGACATGAAACAATGGACTGGTTCAAAATTGGGAAAGGAGTACATCAAGGCTGTATATTGTCACCCTGCTTATTTAACTTATATGCAGAGTACATAATGCAAAATGCCAGGCTGGATGAAGCACAAGCTTGATCAAGATTTCCAGGAGAAATATCAATAACCTCATCCTTATGGCAGAAAGTGAAGAGGAACTAAAGAGCCTCTTGATTAAAGTGAAAGAGGAGAGTGAAAAAGTTGACTTAAAACTCAACATTCAACAAACTAAGATCATGGCATCTGGTCCCATCACTTCATGGCAAATAGATGGGGAAACAATGGAAACAGTGACAGACTTTATTTTCTTGGGCTCCCAAATCACTGCAGATGGTGACTGCAGCCATGAAATTAAAAAACATTTGCTCCTTGGAAGAAAAGCTATGACCAACCTAGACAACATATTAAAATGCAGAGACATTACTTTGCTGACAAAGGTCCGTTGAGTCAAAGCTATTGTTTTTCCAGTAGTCATGTGTGGATGTGAGAGTTGGACCATAAAGAAGGCTGAGCACAAAAGAATTGATGGTTTTGAACTTTGGTGTTGGAGAAACTCTTGAGAGTCTCTTGGACTGCAAGGAGATCCAACCAATCAATCCAAAAGGAAATCAGTCCTGAATATTCATTGGAAGAACTGATGCTGAAGCTGAAACTCTAATACTTTGGCCACCTGATGCAAAGAACTGATTCACTGGAAAAGAGCCTGACATTGGGAAGGATTGAAGGCAGGAGGAGAAGGGGATGACAGAGGATGAGACAGTTGGATGGTATCACTGACTCAATGGACATGAATTTGAGCAAGCTCCAGGAATTGGTGATGGACAGGGAAGACTGGCGTGCTGCAGTCCACGGGGTTGCAAAGATTTGGACATGACTGAGTGGCTGAACTGAACTGTTCCAGTTAGGGTTGACTCTATCAGCCCATACATAATAACTAACTGGTTCTGTTCTGTTCTGTTGATCAGTCATGTCTAACTCTCTGCCACCTCATGTAGTGCAGCACACCAGGATTCCTTGTCATTCACCATCTCCCAGAGTGTGCTCAAACTCATGTCCATCGAGTCAGTGACACCATCCAACCATCTCATCCTCTGTCATCATCCCCTTCTCCTCCTATCTTCTGTCTTTCCCAGCATCAGGGTCTTTTCTAATGAGTCGGCTCTTTGCACCAGATGGCCAAAGTAGTGGAGCTTCACATTCAGCATCAGTCCTTCCAATCAATATTTAGGATTGACTGGTTTGATCTACTTATCCAAGGGACTCCCAAGAGTCTTCTCCAACATCACAGTTCAAAAGCATCAATTATTCAGCACTAAGCCTTCTTTATGGTCTAACTCTCACATCCATACATGACTACTGGAAAAGCCATAGCTTTGACTAGATGGACTTTGTCAACAGAATAATGTCTCTGCTTTTTAATATACTGTCTGGGTTTGTCATAGCATTTCTTCCAAGATGCAGGCATCTTTTAATTTCAAGGCTGCAGTCACCATCTGCAGTGATTTGGGAGCCCAAGAAAATGAAGTCTGCCACTCTTTCCATTGTTTCCTCATCTATTTGCCATGAAGTAATGGAACTGGATGCCATGATCTTAGTTTTTTGATTGACTGTTTCCTTTTCCATGTTGGGGAAACTGTCAACTATAATCTCTTAAAAAATTTTCTCATACCCTTTCTTTTTCTCTTCTTCTTCTTGGACCCCTATAATTAGAATGTTGGTATTCTTCGTGTTGTCCCAGAGGTCTCTGAGACTATCCTCAGTTCTTTTCTTTCTTTTTTACTTTATTCTACTCTTCAGAAGTTGCCCCCCCCCCCATTTTATCTTCCAGCTCACTGATTCGTTCTTCTGCTTCAGATATTCTTCTATTGATTCAGTTCAGTTCAGTTCAGTCTCTCAGTCGTGTCTGACTCTTTGCAACCCCATGGACTGCAGCATGCCAAGCCTGCCTGTCCATCACCAACACCCAGAATTTACTCAAACTCATGTCGGTGATGCCATCCAGCCATCTCATCCTCTGTTGTCCCCTTCTCCTCCTGCCCTCAATCTTTCCCAGCATCAGGGTCTTTTCAAATGAGTCAGCTCTTTGCATAAGGTGGCCAAAGTATTGGAGTGTCAGCTTCATTAGTCCTTTCAATGAACACCCAGTACTGATCTTCTTTAGGATGGATTGGTTGGATCTCCTTGCAGTCCAAGCAACTCTCAAGAGTCTTCTCCAGCACCACAGTTCAAAAGCATCAATTCTTCAGCATTCAGCTTTCTTTATATATAACTCTCACATCCATTGATTACATCTAGAGTATTTTTAATTTCAGTAATTGGGTTGTTTGTCTCTGTATGTTTCTTCTTTAATTCTTCTTGGTCTTTGTCAATTGATTCTTGCATTTTCTCCATTTTGTTTTCAAGGTTTTAAATGATCTTTACTATCATTATTCTGAATTCTTTTTCAGGTAGTTTGCCTATTTCCTCTTCATTTATTTGGACTTCTGTGTTTTTAGTTTGTTCCTTCATTTGTGTTTTATTTCTCTTCCTTTTCATTATTTGTTTTTTTAACTTACTGTGTTTGAGGTCTCCTTTACCCAGATTTCAAGGTTGAATTCTTTCTTCCTTTCGCTTTCTTCCCTCCTAAGCTTGATCTAGTGGTTTGTGGAAGGTTGTATAGGGTAAAATCTGTGCTGAGTTTTTTTGTTTGTTTGTTTGTTTTCCTCTGATGGGCAAGGCAGAGTGAGGTGGTAATCCTGTCTGCTGATGATATGGTTTGTATTTCTGTTTTGTTTGTTGTTAGATGAGGTATTCTGCACAGGGTGCTACTGGTGGTTGGGTGATGCCGGGTCTTGTATTCAAGTGGTTTCCTTTGTGTGAGTTCTCACTGTTTGATACTTCCTAGGGTTAGTTCTCTGGTAGTCTAGGGTCTTGGGGTCAGTGCTCCCACTCCAAAGGCTCAAGGCTTGATCTCTTTAAGATGGATTCTTTAATCTTGTCAACCATGTTACACAGAAATGTGACAGCAGTGTTGTATTTCCCTGAATCACAGGCCTGTTGGTAAATGTAATTCTATCTGAAGGCAGATAGATACACTCCTAAACTTTGTTCTGTTGTCCTTTTTCTCCTCTGCCATTAGTCCTGTTTCACTTGCTCATATGGTACTGCATCCACAAGTCTCTCACCCAGGACTTCAGACCACAAATCATAGAGTGAAGTGGCTGCCCTGCACCTCAGCTTCAGAGCTGCATCAATCTTAGTTTTTTGAATGTTGAGCTTTAAGCCAGCTTTTTCACTCTCCTCTTTCACTTTCATCAAGAGGCTCTTTAGTTCTTCTTTGCTTTCTGCCATAAGGGTGGTATCATCTGCATATCTGAGGTTATTTATATTCCTCCCAGCAATCTTGATTCCATCTTGTGCTTCATCCAGCCCAGTGTTTCTCATGATGTACTCTGCATATAAGTTAAATAAGCAGGGTGACAATATACAGCCTTGACGTACTCCTTTCCCAATTTGGAGCCAGTTTGTTGTTCCACGTCCAGTTCTAACTAATACTTGACTAATACAAGGGTTCAAATATGTGGTTCACTTGCCTTGGGAGGAAAAATACTGTGGTGAAATTTATGCCCCAGTTTTCTTGCCCTCTCTGCTCCCTGCATCAGACTAAGGCTAGACCCTAGATGAGACTATATCCATGTATATAAACTCTGGCCTCAGTCTCCTTCTAGGGAATCTGAGCTAAGACAGGGTGGAAATCCATTTATCTTTTCAGGTTCTTGCTTTTGCTTTCCATTTGGTCTCTAGAGATTCCTTGATTTCTTGCCAGTTGGCTAAAATATATTTTGAAAAACTTTACAAATACTTTGTTCATCAAAAGGGCTAGTCTCAGTATCTAATTCTCCGTACTTTTAGAAAATGTGTCAGTTTTACCTTTGCCTCTCTTTTATCCATACCATTTTCTGGAAAATCTAGCACACTTTTTATAACATGCCAGCCTATATTGAGCTCCATATAAAGGGAAAAGGTTTGTAGTCCAGCTGGATTTTCTGCTATCCAAATTTTGGTTAACCCAAGAGTATGCTGTAGCTACTTTATTGCAACAAACTGTGCTTGCAGTAGTTTAGATATGTAATGGGAGTAAATATCTCACCAGAAAAATATTACCAAAATAATAAGATTTTTCTTGATTATTGATTATCTCCCAGCAATTTTAAAATACTATCTGTGAAAATCATTGCAGCTCTCCAAGGAAGTGTTTTTCAGATATTGAATAAATATTTGTTGAATGAATGATGAATTAAATAGGAAATAATATTTTACTAACCAACAGAAAAACAAAAACAAAAATCACCAAGAAAACACAAGCGTTAGGAGTTCAAGGTAAGTCAGAGCTGCTCAGGGTTGGAGAAAGTTCCTCTGATAAGAAAGAGACCTAAGCAATTCAGAATTCAGTCAGAAAGAAGGATATGAGAGATTTCTGTAAAGAAAACTTACTCTACTGCCATCTGACTTTTATTCTCATTATTCTCTTGAAATTTTTCTTTTAAAGGTCTTTAATGATACCCATATTTCACTATTTAGTGGTCAGTTTTCAGACCTTATTTTACTCAACACCATTTCATACAGTTAGTGATTCTCTCTTCTTTGAAACATACTTCCCCCACCCCGCCGACTTGACCTCCAGGATATCACTCTCTTGGTTCATCTCCTATCTCCCTGCTCACTCTTGAGTCTTCTTTGTGGGATCTCCCTTGATTTCCCGCTTATGCACAGTGACATCCTGAGGCTCAGCCTGGCACTCCTTTTCCTCCCTGCTACCTTCATTTGCTTCGTGATCTCATCCAGCCCACATATTTCTGCCCAACCTGGCCGTCCTCTCTGCATTCAAGACTCATATATCCAGCTACTTAATATTTCCTCTGGGGCCACAGTCTGATTCAAGTCTTGAGTACTGCAACAAAATCTTGCTTCCATCCTTGTGGTCTATTCTCCATATGGCAGCTAGAGTGACCTTTTAAACACATAGGTCAGGTCATGTCACTTCTTTCCTCCAAACCATCCAGTTGCGTCACTGATGACTTGGAATAAAAATGGAAACCCTTCCCATGGCCAGTAAGGCTTTGCATGTTCTGAGTACCCCTCCATCCTTTGCTGCCACCTCTCTAATCTCATCTCACTCTTCATCTTGTTTGCTTTTCTCCAACTACACTGGCTTTCTTGTTGATCTCGGAATATGCCAGACATACTCTTTCCTCAGGACCTTTGCCCTTGTTTCTTTTGCCAGAAAAATCTCCCCTCATTAGTCGTAGACCAGCCGCTCTGTTTCCTTTATGTCTGCTTAAATGCCAGCTCCCTGGCATCTATAGAGAATAGCATGGCCTCTCCCTTTTTCTTCACTTCCCTACTGTAATTCACTTTTATTCTTCTTCTTTTTAAACATCTTTTATTAACAACTGAGCAGACAATAAATATGTTGGAACTTGACTTTTCTTTGTTAAAAAATATTTATTTATTTGGCTGTGCTGGGTTTTAGTTGTGGCATGTGAGATCTTCAGTCTTCGTTGCAGCATGCAGGATTCTTTAGTTGTGACAGGTGGGATCTCATGCCCTCACTAGGGATTAAACCCGGGTCCCCTGCACTGGGAGTGCAGAGTCTTAGCCACTGGATCATCAGGAAAGTCTCCACTTTTCTTCTTATATTTTCCTACAATATCTGTAGTTCTTTGTTTACTATTTATTTTCACCTCCATTTCCTGTGAAATGTAACGTTTTTTGAGAGTAACAACTGTTTTATTTACTGCTGTATCCCCATTGTTGAGAATAATGTGTGACACCTAGGAGATGCTTAATAAACATTCATTGACTCAATGAATGTATGAAAGCATTTTAATTGTTAAACAATGATACATTATTAATATATTTTGTTTTACAATGAACTTTTACACAAGTTACGTCTATAAAAACTGCTGAAGAAATTTGTGAGCATCTTGTCCATGGTCTGCCCATCTGCGTTGGAGAGATTTGTGTCCCAGAGATGCACAGAGCTGAGGAGCATGTCCACTTCTCTCCCTTGGGTTGAGGTTATATTCAAGAGAGGGGAAGAATGAGTGGGAAGTGTTTTCTTCTGCCTCAAAGGCAAAATAAAAATTTTATAGTGTATAATTATTTGTCATGAAGAGAGAAGCCCTGCAGTGGGCTGGGTGTCCTTAAGAACAAAGTCCAGACAAAGATACTTTTGCTCTTGTCCTGTCTGGAGTCTGTCCTTTAGTCTATAATCTAGTGAACTCCTGTTTCCAGTCCTTTAAGTAGAGATAATAATACTGTCCCTCCTGTACAATGGAGCTTGATTAATTAGTAAAAGTTTACGAAACACTTTAACATTCTCAGATGAAAGGCACTAAAGGAGTTCAGAGTATTATTATATTTTTAACAGTCACAAAAGCTAGCATTAAAGAATGCTAATTAATGACATTTTATACTTTTATAAGATCAAAAGCCTGTATAAATGTCATTTTATATTCATTTTATTTTTAGAGGTAACAGAAGGCTGAAGCCCCTCTCTTTTTTAAAAAAAATATTTATTTATTATTTTACTTTACAATATTGTATTGGTTTTGCCAAACATTGACTTGAATCCACCATGGGTGTACATTTGTTCCCCATCCTGAACCCCCCTCCCACCTCCCTCCCCATCCCATCCCTCAGGGTCATCCCACTGCACCAGCCCTGAGCACCCTGTCTCATTCATCGAACCTGGACTGGTGATTCATTTCACATATGATAATTTACATGTTTCAACGCCATTCTCCCATATCTTTCCGCCCTCGCCCTCTTCCAGAGTCCAAAAGACTGTTCAATACATCTGTGTCTCTTTTGCTGTCTCGCATACAGGGTTATCGTTACCATCTTTCTAAATTCCATATATATGCGTTAGTATGCTGTATTAGTGTTTTTCTTTCTGGCTTACTTCACTCTGTATAATAGGCTCCAGTTTCATCTACCTCATTTGAACTGATTCAAATGTATTCTTTTTAATAGCTGAGTAATATTCCATTGTGTATATGTACCACAGCTTTCTTATCCATTCATCTCCTGATGGACATCTAGGTTGCCCATTCCTTGAGGTGACTCTGCAAATCAGAGTCACACAAATGGATATTATGAGAATACACGTATAGAAAAACACCACAACATAGCAAGCAGAGTTAGTTTAAACACCTTAACCATGACAACAACAGCACAGTATCAAGATGAAAGAGCTTATAGTAGGAAAGTCACTTGACCAGGAGGAGGGAGACCATGATTATTGCCCATTCCCAAGTCATGTGACTTTAAGTAACTCATTTAACAAATATTTAGTAAGTATCTAATAGCCTACAGAGGTATAGGTGTTACTTGTCCACAGGTTGGTGACAGTGGAAAAGCGTGAGACCTGGCTTTCTTTGGTCTTGGGAGAGTCACTAAAGACACACCTACATTTGCTCAGGAGTAGCAGTACCTGCCTTCTTCCTCTGCATCCTTTGGGAAGGACCCACCCAAAGGGAATCCCTGGGAGCCTGGAAGCAAACTGCACTGCAGCTGAGTTGCTCTTGACTCTAGGACTTGGACTGGGCTGTTGCTTTCACAGGAAGATACTGGAAGCCAAATTATTCCTTTGTATATCATCAAATTGTTAACAAATACCATGCCTTCACTGTCAGCCATCGAGTACCAAATGTGTACTTTCTGCCATTCTCTCGACCGTGGGTCCAATTGGTAAAGAACAATGATAAAGATATCATCACTGTACAAGTGCCATTGGGACATAAATCTTTCAACAAAGAATAATAACAAGGAGACCCAGTTACTGAGGGAAGAATAAATGGCTCCGTTTGTGGCCAAATCAGTGGGAGAATGAAAAGATAATTTTAATAAGTCAGTAGTTATGGTTCAGATCACATGCCAGAAAAATCTTCCTATGGTCACTGATGAGAAAGACTTTTTTTTTTTTCTTGAAGATTAAATGGAGGTAAATTCTAAGAATACAGAGTAAAATTACACAGTGATGAATATTATTAAATAAAAGATAATAATCTTAGAAAATATTCTAAAAACATACATATAAACACCAGGAGATCTGTAGGGAGAATAATGAAGAAATAGAGTGGTAATAATTTCATCATTAACAAAAACTGACTGGGCTAAAAATGGATTTGAGTCTGCTCATTGGACAGTCCTCCTGTGAACCAGGAAAGAATTAATTTACAAAGTCATACACCAAGGCCTATCTTAGTGGCTTTTCAGAATTTCAAGAATAAAAAGGAAATCTTAAAAGTTTCCAGAGAATAGAGAGCCTGGAAAGAAAATCACAACTTTGTGGTATTGAGCATATCATTTGCAATATTGGATTCAAGAAAACAGTGGTATTAGTTTAATAGATTACTGAGAGATTACAGTTCAAGAATCATATACCCAGCCAAGATATCATCTGTCTAACCAGCCAATGGAAAGACAAATTTCCCCAAATTCAAGAGATCAGAGAGTATACCACTTTATCCTCTGTCTGAAAAATATACTCAAATGGGTGTCCTAACTAAACGAAAAATCAAAGAAGAGCTTAACATCTCAAGAAGAAAAAATGATACATAGTAAATTTAAGATGATGCCGTGACTATGTATTTTTAAGTCTTAAATTTGAAATAGAGGATATATTATTCTGCTATGGAAAAACCCAATAATTGCCTTGAGCTAAGTTATTTGGTGTGGGAGCAGAGAGAAGGAGAATAGGAGGGAAAAACAGAGATTTAAATTCTGCTACCAATTTCATCCTTAATTTCATTTAATAAGCAGATACCCCTGAATAAATGTGAAATGGAAGATGTATTTCTTCCCTCAGTAGCATTTCCCACACACCTCTGACAGTGTGTGTCTTGGTTGTTGAATGACTCTAGTATTTAAAGATACATATTATTTAAACAGTATGGCTTGTAAAATCAAGACAAAGACTTCATCTTGTGGTCAAGGATAATCAAAGATAATTGTACCTGTGTGAAATTTTATGACTTAAAAATCTAAACTGAACAAACTGTACCCCTTTTATAGATTAGCAAGACCCAGGGATTAAGGAATAGTGTTCTAGAAATCTAATGTGTGTGTGTGTGTGTGTGTGTGTGTGTGTGTGTGTGTGTGTGGAGTGGGTCAGTAAAAGAAGTTTTAAAAATTCCATCTTACTGGGTTGGGATGGAGGAAAGAAAATATAACAAAGTATTTGGAAGAGATTAAGAGAACTATGAGAGAATATTACCTGTAATTCTATGGCAAAAAATTTGAAAACCAAAAGGAGTTGAATGATTTTCTAGCCAAAAGGAATTGGGTGATTTTTGAGTCACAGAACTAACTGAATTAAAAATAGAAAATCTGAGCAGATAATACCTATGGAAGAGATTTGGAAGATATGCAAGACATACCATAAAAAGGACAGTGTTTAAAAATTAGATAAATACACTGTTATTTAAACCATCACACATAACCACAGAAATCTCTAAGGTTTATGAGACTGGTGTTTACTTAATAAGCTAGTACAACTTCCCACCATACATATATTTAAGAACTTAAATCTAAAATTCTAAATAATTATTACTTAAAAAATTGAGCAGTTCATCAAAGAATATACCATGATTCAAGCTGAATTTGCTCCAGGAGTGTGAAGATATCTCAAGAAATCTACTAATGCAGTTAGTTAAAGGTGAAAAAATTTATTATATCAATTTACACTTAACAAGCATATACTTATTGGGCCATACCATACATAATTTTGTCTCAAAATAGTGACACACATAATCCAGTTAAATGTAATATTTACTCAAATCCAAAAGGACACGTCATACCACTTGATGAAATTCAGTCATAATGTTCATTAAAATGAAGAATCTCTCTTAAAAATTTTAAATTTCTTTTTAAAATTGCTAGTTAAAAAAATCTATGGTCATAACACATTTTGTTGCACTTCACCTTATTGTACATTGAGGATATTTTGGTTATTACAAATTAGACTTCTGTGGCAACCCAGTGTCAGGCAAGTCTATCACCACCACTTTTCAAACATTTGCTTATTTTGTGTCTCTGGTCACATTTCAGTAATTCTTGCGATAATTCAAACTTTTTCATTTTTGCTGTATTTGTTATGGTGATCTGTGATCAGTGATCTTAGATGTTACTCTTGCAGAAAGATTACAACTCTTGCTGGAGGCTTAAATGATGGTTAGCATTTTTAGCAATAAAATATTCTTTCTTTTATAGTATATATATTGCTTTCTAAACATAATGCTATTACACACTTAATAGACTACAGTATAGTGTAAACATAACTCTTATATGCACTGGGAAACCAAAAATTTTGTGTGACTTTCTCTGTTGTGATATTCACTTTATTGTGGTGGTCTGAACTGAATCCATAATTTCTCTGAGATATTTGAATCGTATTAAAATGCACTTAGAGATTGCCATCATCCTTTCTCTTGACCACTAATTTCTGAAATATTATTTTATTAATCATATGTTGTCAAACCTTATAATATTTGAATTCTGCCTACAACCAAAAGCGTCATACTGAATTCTACAATTAAATAGATTCAGAGTTCTTTATTAGTTTATTGCCCATGGCATCTTCCCTGAGGTCATTATTTTGAGTCATCTGTCAGTTGGCTGATTTCATTGGCCAGTAATTTTACAAGAAGGGCTCACACGTGCTGCATTCTTTCTGGCTCTTGCATGCAGTAGGACACTTTGCTGGGATAAAATTGTTGCATCACTTTCTTTCCCTCAGTAATGTATAGGCATCGTCACTGTCCTCAGATATGGAGTGTTACTCTGGAAATGTCTTAAACCAAGATATGGGACACTTATTGTACATCCTCTTTTCCCTTCTGAAGGGATATATTTTTCTTTTTTTATTAACACTAAGACACATCTTTGTATTTATGTTTCTTTGTTATCTGAGCCAAGTGTATTTTATTTATTAAATAAACATTCCTTCTATTAAACATTTAAATAATTTTGATATTATATAAATTCTCTCTTATAGGAATGCCAATTATACGCACATTTTCATCCATCTGACCCTTTCTTACTACTATGTATGTTTGAATGAGGCAAGTTATTTGTTGAAGAATTATTTGTGGAAGGGAAGGAGAGTGATCTTGAAAAGTCTGAAGCTTCAATTTTATTTGTCTGTCTTAAAACCTTTTATACAATCATTTATTTTGTCTTCTTTAGGGTGGTGTTTCCACCAGATTCAGTGTTCTGGGCTTGGCGAGTCTCACAGTAAAGGACTTCATATCACAAACTTTATGGTTTCTTCATTTAATGATAACTACCTCCCTTCTCCTATTTTATCCTGCTACCCTATTTACAGACTTCTTGCTAAGAGCTAGGTTAAAGGCAACACAAATAGTTTGTATTCAGAAAATGGGAGCAAAAGACCTCAATAGGCATTTCTCCAAAAGAGATATAGAAATGACCACTAAACACATGAAAAAATATTCAACGTCATTCATCAATAGGGAAATGCAAATAAATACCACAATATGATATTACTTCAAAGCAGCTAGAATGTAAAATGAATGTACTGTGGTATAGTTACTTTGGGAAGCAGTTTGGTAGTTCTTCAAAATGTAAACACAAAGTTATATATGACCCAGTAATTCCATTCTTACCTGTATGCCTTAGAGGGAAGAGAACATATCCACACAAAACTTGTATAGGAACATTCTGGCTGCATTATTCATATAGAATTATTCAACTTATAACAAAGAGTGGAAACCACTTCACCATCCATCCGCTAATTAATGGATAAATTAAATGTAGTCTACTCATACAATAGGATATTATTTGACAATAAAAAGGAGAATGAAGTATTGATGCATGCTATATTATGGATGAACCTTTTAAACATTATGCTAAGTGAGGGCAGTCAGTCACAAAAGACACATATTGCATTATTGTATGACTTCATTTGTATGAAATATCCAGAATAGGCAAAGCTAAAGAAAGTAGTTTAATGGTTGCCTGGAAATGGGGAGCAGGGAAGGGCATGGGTTTTGTTTTGCGAGTGATGATAATGTCTAAAATTAGATTGTGGTGATGATTGCACAACTCTGTGGGCTTACTAAAAACTATTGAATTGTATACTTTAAAGGAGTGAATTGTATGGTATGTGAGTTACATCCCTTTTCTTGTATCTTTGTTCAGCTTTAAAAAAAAAAAAAAAGACTAAAGAGTCTGCAATACTAGATTCAAATCCTGGCATCTCAAATGGCCATGGGACTCTGGGCAAGTTCCCCCTCATTTTCATGTATCTGCATCAGGTGGATACTAATAATACCTACCTCAAAACTGGGTAGTAAGGACAAAATAAGTGGATGTTCAGGACAGTATCTGGTTCATAGTAAGTGCCCAGGAAGTGACAGTTATTTTTTGAGCCTATCCACAGCATTAAAATAAAAGAAAAATCTCAAGGACCTTATTTTTCATTTCTAAAGTTCTATTTAGTTATTTTCCAAATCAGTTTATTCTTTCTTCATATTATTTTTCTAATGTTTTAGATTCTTTCTTTTATGACTTTACTAATTTTAGAATTCTTATTTAAAAACATATCATGGACTTTGACTTAACTAAGTAAGTACCTGGCACATAGAAGGTACCCACAAATATTTGTTGAGTTTATGAATGAATGCCTAGTAGATAGTACTGCTTTCCTCAGTTTTCTACTGTTTCGTTAAAGAAATTAATTCCTCTTGGCTTCAGTGTTTTCATTTGTAACATAGAACATCTACTTCCTACAGTTGTTGTAGAGTCTAAATGAAATTGTGTCTAAATGAATAGTTTATGGCATACATACAAAAGCTGCTTTAACTATGTCCCCTCATTTTCAGCCCCCTGATCATCTTTTTGCATGGGTTACCAAAGATTTAAACTCCACCCTCTTAGGAGTAATCTTCCCTGATGGCTCAGCAGGTAAAAAATCCACCTGCTATGCAGGAGCCACAAGAGATACAGTGTCAATCCCTGGGTCAGGAAGACCCCCTGGAGGAAGAAATGTTAACCCACTCCAGTATTCTTGCCTGAAAAATCTCATGGACAGAGGAGCCTGGAAGGCTACAGTCCAAAGGGTCATAAAGAGTCAGACATGACTGAGTGACTAAGTGCACAAAACATACTCTTAGGAGAGGCTGAGTGCTCAGTTTTTTAGTGTTTCTGGTAGGGCTTTGCTACCCTCTCTGTGAATCTTTATAGAATCTGTCTCTTTCTCACAGGTCTTTCACTGGAGCTTTTTGGGGCCACCTGTCTCCTGATGTCCTGTCTGCTTTTCTTTCATTATTTGGCTGCTCTTGCTGCACTGGCTGCTTTAGTTGCTGAATTACATTCTATTTCAAAATGCTAATAAATGAAAAAGCATCTTAGTGTCTACAGAGTAGAGACTCATGCATAATGACTGAATCTTAAATAGCTCTTACATTCTGCAACCACTTCTGATTCTGCTGCCTGTCACTCAAGGATCCCCTTGGTCACCGCCCCACTAGGGGCTGCAGAGTAGCTGAACTCTGGTGGGTTGGAGATTGATGTGCTTCCTAACCCTGGATGGCCAGTCTAGAGGGCATTTTTTGCTGCATCTCTTGAAGTTAAAAAGGGTCTGAACTGCTAGCAAAGGGGCATCAGTGCTACCCATTGGCAGGAAAAACCTAACAACTAAAAATCTCAAATTTCCTCTTTATGGTACTTCTTAGTTTTGCCTATAATTTGAATTAAAAGTAACCAGCTGGTCTTATTATGTTATAAGGATCTATAGAGGAGCTTTTCATTGTTTATTGTCTGTTCCCTTTGGAAAGTACTGCATAGGGTGTTCAACTAATTCAGAGTTATTGTATAAATTGCATCATTACTAAAACATAAGATGAAATTAGCTCACATTTTGGGTACTGTCCAAACAAACATATTACTGGAAAAATACTATCAAAATGTTTCATTGACTAAAAATAATTGTAGCCTTGATGCTATATGCCTCAGGACTAACAGTAGGTGGTTTCCATATTGTGAACAGATTTGAAGCAAGAGATAGAGGATAAAAAGAGAAATGATCTTTTGAAAGGGAAGTGAAGCATTTTCAGATACTGTTCAGCCCCCCACATGTTATTCTTCTTTCTTTATAAATTGATCTTGAGTTTTGAATCTTTTTGCAATGGAGATCAAATATTCAGAGAAGGCACTTACAATTATTTAGTGAAACTCAGACATCCTATGGTTTAATTCTTATGTGGGTTTATAATATTGGGCATTTATTATTATGTTGTCTTTCCAGAATTTATTTCCTCCTATTCTGGAAGAGACCTTAACTTTCTTCATGGAAACCATTCCTTCCCTACTATTGGCCCCAGGGGCTTGAGTGAAATTGATCAACATATACTGGTTTTCTGGCCAGCCACTTAATTTGTTCAGAGATAGGTGTGATTTAAGTTTAACTATTCCTGATAAGTGTTATAAACTACTGTGACCTTGGAGTTGATGAGAAAATGGCCAATTATAGTTCATTGATTTTTGCTGTTGTTGTTTAGTTGTTATGTCATGTCCAACTTTTTCGCGACCCCTGCAAGGCTCCTGTGTCCATGGGATTTTCCAAGCATGAATACTGGAATGGATTGCCATTTCCTTCTCCTGGGGGATCTTCTTATCCCAGGGATCAAATCCATATCTCCCGCATTGGCAAGTGGGTTCTTTACCATTGAGCCACCAGAGAAGCCCTTCATAGACTTTAGGATGCCCCATTTTCACTTATATTTTAATATCTCTGAGATTGGGGTGCATTTTACATTCTGTGTCATAAGAAACTTGTGCTATTATTTAAAGATCAACAGTTGTTTTTTTCCTTGCTGGTTCATTAAGTTAATTTTTTTTCTTATAATCAGTGGTGATAAGGTTCCATGAAATATGGTATGGAGCTCCTGGCAGCTATTTTGCCATTAGAGAGGTAAGAGCTAAGGCGGCCTAAGCATAGAGAAGACATGGGAGGAAAGCAGAGTTCAGAGATGAAGAGAAATTGAGCATTGATGATTTAACTTAAGATTCTCTTATATGGAAGCTACTCTGAAGTTAATGCTCAGATTCCTTCAGCCAACTAACTCCCTTCTCACTTTATACTCACTTCGTTGTTGTTGTTTAAACATGTGTTCATATCTCATCTTTCACTTTTAATTGTGAGCATTCTGAGTATCAAGCAAAGAAACCCTTGAGATTTTGTGAGACCAGTACATGAACACAAGGAGAACCCAGCAGACATTTGCAGTCCCTTCCCCCACTTTCTCAAAGTTAATTGAAGAGAAATAATGGAGATGGAGCAATTTGGAGCATCTGAAACATTTGACAGACATAACAAACATAAATAAGGTTAGTGACAAGCATTTGCTGTCTGGAAATCCTGAGATGCTTTATAATTCAGGGGGCAAACCTAACCCTTAGACACATTCTAAGACTTGTGAAACAGATCATGATTCTCAGTTGCCCCTGGAATAACCTGATGCAGACATTGCTGTCACCAGGAGAAAGAACTTCTCACAAGCTCATCAAGATTTGGGAAATTTATAGATAAGTCCAGTCAAACTTTGAGCAATAGATGCACTAACTACATGATATGCAACAAATGTGTGTGTGTGTGTGTGTGTGTGTGTGTGTGTGTGTGTGTGTGTGCATGGACAGTGCAGGGAATTAACCCATCCAAAATGAAAGTTATTATTTATCAAAATAAACAGTGGGACTACATTTTGATGGTAGAAGGGTAGGACAAATTCTAAACTTTTCTAGTACTGTTTTCATGAAACTGTAATTTGACTATAGCCTTTTCTACAAGTGACCAAAAATACTTTCTAAAATTTCAAGTTATTTGATGACCATAAATCCTTTAAATCCTTATAGGATCAGACATATGTAGAGATACTGTTCTGTCTTGTTCAGATGCCTTCTTTAAAGATAGGCAGCACCTTTGTGCATAATTAGAATATTTTGGCATTAAGCCTTGCACCTAGTAATGCTGTTCAAGTGATTAGGACTATCTGAGAAGTGCTATAATCCGCTAGAAATGTACTGTTTGGTTTTTCTCAGTGTTGTTATGAAAATGACTAAGAATGCGTAAGCTGGAATTAAGGAACAATGTTTCCTGCCAGTTAAGTGAACAGAACAAATGTGTATACGTTCAATCATGTTTGCTGTACTAAGGACGGCTAGAGATCATTTCTTAATTAAATTAAGTAACACCATTCCAACCCCAAGTCTTTTTATCTTTATTATAAAACTGGTAGTATGCAGTCAACATTTGTTCTCAGACTAATTTTCCCTTAAGATCATGAAAAAGTGACAGGATAGTCTTTATATAATGAGGGTGTGGACAAGTCTTTAAGGGATTACTTGAGACTTCACAAGCAGGTTCAATAGAAATCAAAGTCATTCTTTTTGTTTTTATTAGATTTTCCTACCTCTTCTGTCATCAAAGTGAGCAATTTACATGATAATAAATCTTCTTGAGATTAGTATCTTTTTAATGCTCTATTAAAAAAAAGTTGAGTCAATCTCTTGAATGAACACTTTCGTTTATATCAAGAGAGGAATGATTGTATAACCAAACATATTTAAATATTAAATCTGTAGCTTCATTTTGCAGAAAGAAGGTGCCAACATCACCAGCTCTGGAGCCTCCATTGTTACCTGAACACTGTGTTTACTCTTTCATGCTTCTAAGTGTCATTTGGATTCAAGCATAACTAATACTAGTAGTAGTTGTGTTTTAAATAAGCAATAAAAGCCATTATCTGTGAATTTTGATGTAGATGACATAAATGAAGCAATACATATATTAAATAGTTATACTTTACCCAAATTACAAATAGACTGTGTTTTATTGTGCATTATGATGTCAATGTGAGTAATTTTAAACACCCCAAATCTTCCCCAGTCGTAAGATACCTGTTGTAGTTTATCAACCAGAAGTTACTGGTATACCTTGATTTTATTGCTTCATTGTTTCCAGCAGTATACATTCTTGAGTAATTCTTTCCATAGGTTACTCATTATTATTACTATATGTAGGCTTTTCTGCTCCCTATGTAAAGCCTTGCAAGCTTGTTTTCTCATTCTCTGGAACCTAATTTTTCTCCCTTCTTTTATTCTTAAACATTTTTTGTTTTCCTTCTTTTTGCATCCACCACTTGATTCATTTTATATTCCTCTTCTCATGTGTCAGCCACTGGTTTTACTGTTGCCTAGTGGAGAAGGAAATGGCAAACCACTCCAGTGTTCTTGCTTGGAGAATCACAGGGACGGGGGAGTCTGGTGGGCTGCCGTCTTTGGGGTCGCACAGAGTCGGACACGACTGAAGGGACTTAGCAGCAGCAGCAGCTTTCTATACTGCCTACTTTGCTTTCGGCTTGTGTTTTTGGTGAAAAGGGCCAAGAGATGAGTTGTTGTTCACTTACAAATTGCTATTTTGGGAAGTAGAAAAGATGGGTATTTTAAAGCATTATTTATAAGACCATCCACTCTAGTATACAGAGAAAATGTTTCTACAATGATTCCTATTTCTCTAACTTAAGGCTGTGAAAAGCAATACAACTTACTTTACAAACAAGCTGAACAACTGCATGGTGTGATAAAGTATTAGCTAAGAGCACAGTCTCAATACCCAGACTTGCTGGGAGCCTCACTCCACAACACCATTCTGAGCTGGGTAACTGCTCCTTGGGAGTCAATGCCGTGTGCCTGTTCACTTCTGAGGGTATTCTTTGCCTCTGCTTCTTCCTTTATCGTGGTCCTGACCTTGAATCTTCACCCTATTTTAGCCACTAAGCTTATTTTTGATTGAAGTCTAGTTGATTTGCAGTGTTGTGCCAATCTCTGCTTCAAAGTGACGCAGTTATACACATATGTAAATTCCTTTTTTTATATTTTGGACTGGGAGTTTGGGAGGGGTAGATAAAACTATTACATTTAAAATGGATGAGCAACAAAGTCCTAATGTATAGCACAGGGAACTATATTCAAGATCCTTTGATAAACCATAATGGAAAAGCTACTAAGTATCACAGTTGTGATCTAGACCTTATAATTAACCATCTATAGTGTGAATTATCAGAATTACCAATTCCACCTTCCCAGAGTTCTGACTTTATTACTTCTGGAATTCTCTGACTTCAACATTAATTTTGTAAAAGCCTCTGTTCCTCTATTTCACAATTCATTTACTATCTCATGTGCCTTTTATTCTCCTTCTCCAGCTAAATTCTGTAGCCTATGACTATACTCATTTCTCTGTACAGCCTCATGTCCTTTGAACGTCTCTTGCTCCATCATGATCACCTGAAAAATGTCACCTGCTGTTCCATCAAACTTTTAGTCCACCTTATATTTGTACCCTCAGAACAGAGTATGACTTAAGAAAAGCACAGAATTGGGCTGCCTGGTCTCAGTTCATGTGCATAGCTGTGAACGTGGGCCTGAATCTGTGCCCATAGGCTTGGCCTATTCTCCTCCTACCATGGATGAAAAATCCCTACTAAGAGATAGGGCAAAATTTCTCCAAAGAATCATCTGCATTCCCTGACTTCAATTACTTCATCCTCATTCTCTTTTGAAATTTTTTTCCAATTAGGTTTTAACCTCATAACTGCAACAAAAGTGATTTGGTTAAGGACACAAATGTTTCTAAATTCAGTGTCAATTCTGTCTTTATCTAGCTTGAGTACTCAGCGGCATTGACAGAATAGTTTTCTATTTCCTACTTGAAACATCTTCTTCAGTTAGCTTCCAGTTCAGTTCAGTTCATCGCTCAGATGTGTCCGACTTTTTGTGACCCCATGGCCTGCAGCACACCAGGCTTCCCTGTCCATCACTAACTCCCGGAGCTTGCTCAAACTCATGTCCATTGAGTTGGTGATGCCATCCAACTGTCTCATCATCCTCTGTCATCCCCTTCTCCTCCTGCCTTCAATTTTTCCCAGCATCAGGGTTTTTTCCATGAGTCGGTTCTTTGCCTCAGGTGACCAAAGTATTGGAGCTGCAGCTTCAGTATCAGTCCTTCCATTGAATGTTCAGGACTGATTTCCTTTAGGATTGACTGGTTTGATTTCCTTGCAGTCCAAGGGACTCTCAAGAGTCTTCTCCAACACCACAGTTGAAAAGCATCAATTCTTTGGCGCTCAGCTTTCTTTATAGTCTAACTCTCACATCCATATGTGACTACTGGAAAAACCATAGCCTTGACTAGATGGACCTTTGTTGGCAAAGTAATGTCTCTGCTTTTTAGCATGCTGTCTAAGTTGGTCATCAGTTCAGTTCAGTCACTCAGTCGTGTCCAACTCTTTGCGACCCCTTGGACTGCAGCACACCAGGCTTCCTTGTCCATCACCAACTCCCGGAGCTTATACAAACTTAAGTCCATCAAGTCGGTGATGCCATCCAACTGTCATAGCTTTTCTTCCAAGGAGCAAGCATCTTTTAATTTCATGGCTACAGTCACCATCTGCAGTGATTTTGGAGCCCAGAAAAATAATGTCTCTCACCGTTTCCATTGTTTCTCCCTCTAATTGCCATGAAATGATGGGACCAGAGGCCATAATCTCAGTTTTCTGAATGTTGAGTTTTAAGCCAACTTTTTCACTCTCCTCCTTTACTTTCATCAAGAGGCTTAGTTCTTTTTTGCTTTCTTCCATAAGTGTGGTGTCATTTGCATATCTGAGGTTATTGATATTTCTCTCGGCAACCTTGATTCCAGCTTGTGCTTCATCCAGCCCAGAATTTCGCATGATGTACGCTGCATATAAGTTAAATAAGCAGGGTGACAATATACAGCCTTGACGTACTCCTTTCCCAATTTGGAACCAGTCTCTTGTTCCATGTCCAGTTTTAAATGTCACTTCTTGACCTGAATACAGATTTCTCACAAGACAGGTCAGGTGGTCTGGTATTCCCATCTCTTGAAGAATTTTCCAGGTTGTTGTGATCCACACAGTCGAAGGCTTTGTCATAGTCAATAAAGGAGAAGTAGATGTTGTCTGGAACTCTCTTGCTTTTTTGATGATCCAGCAGATGTTGGCAATTTGATCTCTGGTTCCTCTGCCTTTGTTAAATCCAGCTTGAATATCTGGAAGTTCATGGTTCACGTACTGTTGAAGCTTGGTTTGGAAAAAATTGAGTATTGCTTCGCTAGTGTGTGAGATGAGTACAATTGTGCTGTAGTCTGAACATTCTTTGGCATTGCCTTTCTTTGGGACTGGAATGAAAACTGACCTTTTCTAGTCCTGTGGCCACTGCTGTGTTTTCCAGATTTTCTGGCATATTGAGTGCAGCACTTTCACAGCATCATCTTTTAGGATTTGAAATATCTCCCCTGGAATTCTATCACCTCCACTAGCTTTGTTCTTAGTGATGCTTCCTAAGACCCACTTGACTTCACATTTCAGGATGTCTGGCTCTAGGTGAGTGATCATCCATCGTGGTTTTCTGGGTCATGAAGTTCTTTTTTTGTATAGTTCTTCTATGTATTCTTGCCACCTCTTCTTTATATCTTCTGCTTCTGTTAGGTCCATACCATTTCTGTCCTTTGTTGTGCCCATCTTTGCATGAAATGTTCCCTTGGTATCTCTAATATTCTTGAAGAGATCTCTAGTCTTTCCCATTCTGTTGTTTTCCTCTATTTCTTTGCATTGATCGCCGAGGAAGGCTTTCTTATCTCTCCTTGCTATTCTTTGGAACTCTGCATTCAAATGGGTACATCTTTCTTTTTCTCCTTTTCCTTTAGCTCCTCTTCTTTTCTCAGTTATTTTTAAGTCCTCCTAAGACAACCCTTTCGCCTTTTTGCATTTCTTTTTCTTGGGGATGGTCTTGATCCCTGTCTGCTGTACAATGTCACCAACCTCTGTCCATACTTCTTCAGGCACTTTGTCTATCGGATCTGATCCCTTGAATGTATTTGTTACTTTCACTGTATAATCGTAAGGGATTTGATGTAGGTCATACCTGAATGGTCTAGTGGTTTTCCCTACTTTCTTCAATTTAAGTTGGATTTAGGCAATAAGAAGTTCATCAATGAGCCACAGTCAGCTCCCGATCTTGTTTTTGTTGACTGTATAGAGCTTCTCCATCTTCGACTGCAAAGAATATAAGCAGTCTGACTTTAATGTTGATCATCTGGTGATGTCCATGTGTAGAGTCTTCTCTTGTGTTGTTGGAAAAGGGTGTTTGCTATGATCAGAGTGTTCTGGAAAAACTCTGTTAGCCTTTGCCCTGCTTTATTTTGTACTCCAAGCCCAAATTTGCCTGTTACTCCATATCTCTTGACTTCCTACTTTTGCATTCCAGTCCCCTATGATGAAAAGGACATCTTTTTTTGGTGTTAGTTCTAGAACGTCTTGTAGGTCTTCATAGAACCATTCAGAGAAACCTTGTGCACAACAGGAGACCCTACAGAGACTCAGCCAGACCTGCCTTTGAGTGTTTGAGTGTCTTCTGCAGAGGTATGGGTCAGAAGTGGCCTTATGCAAGGGCAGGGGTTCTGAGTGCAGTAGACCTCAGAGGGCATAAGCCCTCTTGGAGAAGGTCACCATTAACCCCACCATAGAGCTACCAGAACTTACACAGGACTGGGGAAACAGACTCCTGGAGGGCACAAACAAAACCTTGTGTGCACAGGACCCAGGAGAAAGGAGCAATGACCCCACAAGAGATTGACCCAGACTTGCCCGTGAGTGCCCAGGAGTCTCCAGCAGAGGCATGGGTTGGCGATGGCCTGCTGCAGGGTTGCAGGTATTGAGTGTGGCAGTGTGTGCATGGGACCTTTTGAAGGAGGCTGCCATTATCTTCATTACCTCCACCATAGTTTGGCCTCAGGTCAAACAACAGGGAGGGAGCACAGTCCCTCCCATCAACCGAAAATTAGCTTCCAAGGCAGCATAAACCCCTGGATTTCCTAGCCACTTTATTTTTTTTCTTCTCATTCATCCTATTTCCCTAAACTTTAATTGTTTGCAGGCCTCAGGACTCAATCCTTTGACCTTTTTTCTAGCTGGACTTTTGTAGAGATTTTACCCTATCTCTGAACTTTTAAGCCATGTCTGATGCTGATGGCCCCAATTTCATCCCCTGAATACAGCTCTCTTCACTCATTCAAATTCTTCCATCCAACTTCCTGCTCAATATCTCCACTTGAATAAGCACCTTATACATCACCTGTCCAAAGCCAAACTCTCAATCTTCCCCCTAAACCTGGTACCTCCAACCATCTCCCCCACTTCAGTAAGTGGTAGGTTTATTTTTCCCATTGCTCACAGGCAACACCCGTGTCAAAGTATAATTTTTAAAAGAAGATAAATACATGGCTTGTATATAAATATACAGTGAACATGTGCCAAAAATTTCTTAGCTCACATATTAGGGAATCAGCAGGATGGTAAAGCTGATTCAAAAAGAATCAAAGACTCAAAACAGGTAAAGTTGATTGAAAGGAGAAGCCGATGTTGTGTAGTCAGTGAGGAAGGCAAGCAAAATACTTTTGCTGAATTGGAGACAAAAGTGGTTAATAATCTTCAGGACAGTACTATTGCTGAGGTTATCCTCTCTAATGGGTGGGAAATATTTGCCTCTCTGGTGCACACCTTTGCAAGGGAACATGTAACTTCACAGTAATGAAGTTATTTCACAATAGTAAATAGCAAGTCAACATCAGTATATGCCCTGGAGAAGTCAATCATCCTTGCCCAGGCCTGTGAGACAACGGTCTATATAAAAAGAATGTATAGTCATCCCTTTGTCTTACTTCCAAGTTTTAGATAGTATTTCTTAACACCTTTAGTCATCTGTGATTTCTGTCTTATTTTCACACTTTACACCATCAAATCTCATTGACCTTAACTTCAATATATAACTGTAATCCTATCACTTCTCACAACAGTTACTGCTATCATTCTGGGCCAAACCATCCACATTTCTTTGCAAGATTGTTGACATTTCTCCCGACTGGTTTCCCTTACACTTTTATAGCATAGTTTCCTTTTTAAAAAAAAATGTATTTGATTTTAACTGGAGGATAATTACTTTACAATATTGTGTTGGTTTCTGCCATACATCAACATGAATCAGCCATGGGTATACATATGTCCCTTCCCTCTTCCTCCCTCCCACCTCCTATCCCATCCCACCCCTCTAGGTTGTCACAGAGCACCAGGTTTGAGCTCCCTGCATCTACAGCAAACTTTCACTGGTATAGCACAGTTTCAATAAAGGAAACAGAGTGATTCTAAAGTAAAAATTAGAGTGTAAGTCAGATCGTGGCCCTTCTCTTGTTAGCATCTTCTGAATTTATACCTCACTGTCTACTCCCCTCCCCCAAATAGAAAACGTCCTTATGTAAGTAAGAATTCCTGTAAGGCCTTACATAATCTGTACTTTTCACAAGCTTACTGTCTCTCTGAGTTCATCTCCTGCAGTACTCACTCTGGTCTCTCACAGTGTTTGGCCCAGACAGGCTGCCTCACTGCTTTCTGAGCACACATAACCTATTTCACCCTCAAGGCCTTTTGACATTGTTCTCCCAGCTTGGAGTGTGCTTCTTCCAAATACTCCCCTGACTCATTCCCTGTTTCCACTGGGTCTTGTTCAGATATCACTTTCTGAGTGAGGCCTTCCTTGACACCCTATTAAAAATCTACCCATTCCCCCCACATTTCTGCCCCTGGCACTCCCCTCATCCTGTTTCTCCCCATAACATTTATATTATTAATCTGGGGCAAGTATTTTTGTCTGTATCGTGCATGAAAATGTCCCAAAATCCTAAAGCGGTATTTGGCACATGAATATTCTAATGTTTTTGAATGAATAAATGATTGAGTGCTATTTTTCCATCTATTTCTAGTATTATTTCTCATTTTCCTTTTAGGTGGTCTAAATTAACTTTAAAATGAAGCTTTTATTTCTGATTTCCATCCTAATATTGTTTCTAATGAAATAAAATGAAAACGCATTTTTGTCTACATAAAAGACTCTGAGTTAGTCCTATGGAAGACACAGGGAAAATCAGACATAAGGATTTGCAATTTAGGGACTTCCCTGGTGGTCCAGTGGCTAAGACTCTGCACTCCCAGTGCAGGGGGCCCAGGTTCGATCCCTGTTCAGGGAACTAGATCCCCCATGCCTCGACTAAAGATCCCATGTGCCACAGTGAAGATCGAAGATCCTGTGTGCTACAACTAAGATCTGGCACAGTCAAATAAGTAAATTTTTTTTTTTTTAAAAAGGATTTGCAATCTAGTTAGGAATATAAGACTAGCAGATAAAAAGTTAAATGCTAAGGAAGGATATTAGTAACCTTTCACACCAAAAAAATTGATGAAATATTAAGAGACAGAACTACTTAACTACAAAAATAATTTGCTTTCTGAGCTTCACACTTAGCTGTTGTAGACTCAAAAGTTTATAGACAGTAATATATTTTCCGAAATATAAGAAAGGACTGTATTTAAATGTATAAAATACAAACCTTGCAAGAGGTTGCTAAATAGCATTGTTTTTATAAAAACTAACTGAGAAACTCATTGTGAGATGCAAACATTACAAAAATTGTATTTTCCTAGTTCTTGAGCAATTGCATGAAGACCTATTATGGGGGGGTGGGAGCCGACTATCTTGTTCATGATATTTTCTTCAATGTGGTTGCCTTCTCCTGTCCAGGATTTGTCTTTGTACAGAACCCCATGTTCTGCTTAGTTCTCACGTCCTTTCCTCCTGTTCTACCTACCCCAAACACAAATACATGCACACGTAGACACACATAGACACACATTTCTCTTGACTGTGCTTATGGAATGATCAGTTCTTCTATGATTCTGATCATAGAACTTAGAGGCTCATTCACTCTGTTGGGCATGTTTTGGTTTCAAACCAAGACTTCTGCCTATGGTTTACCATTTTTGGCTCTCTAATCTTATCACAAAAAAGAAATATTTAAAACATGTCTGCACTGCCCCTCTCACCATGATCTAAGCTCCTCAAACTAGTATCTAGATAAGTTGAATTCCAATATAACCAGTGCTGCTCTGAAAAGAATGTGCTTTGCTTAAGGAAAATGTTTATATTTCATTCCCTGGCTTCTTCCAAAAAAGGTTATAAGCTTCTTAGGTAAATGGAGAACAATGAAAGCAGCTTTATCAGCACAGCCTGTTTAATTTCTTTTGAAAGTAATGCTACTAACCTTTCTGCAGTATTTTGGTAGATACTGCAGGGAAAATATTATTTGTATGGTAGAGCTGCCAAATACAGCCAAAGTCAAAAGTTAAATATAACATACTTATTAAGGCTATGTACTCTTTCCATTTTGAAATTTTCTCTACCCTTAGGGCAGGCACCAAGCTGTCTACATTTGATGCAATACTGACATCTGTAATGTTAAATAAATAGAAAATAATGAATCCTCAGATTGACTGTGACAGTTAAAAGACTTGTTCTCTGTCAAAACTGATCATAAGCAACAGTTTAAGACAAATTTCCCTTTTTGAATAACCAAATCTTTAACATTTGCTTTTGCAAGAGACATTATTGATCTTTAAATACTGTCAACAAATTAGAGGTTTAAAAATCTAATCATTTTCCTAATGTCTAGCAAAAGTTGAATTTAAGTATTAGATATTCAGTGTATCCAACATCTCCTCATTATTTCTGTGCTATAGAACTTCCCTTTCTAAATGTAGGTCAAATAAAAATCATGTTTCCTTTGCTTTCTTTAAAGTCATTCTTAATTTCTTTTCCTTTTTCTCTGTGCTATTTCTGCTTCCCTTGATGTTTAATGTTCCAAAGTAGTTGAAGAATGTCAAAATATATTGCCCTAGATATGTACATTGCTAATTATTATTTTGCCTGTCATCAAAGTCCTTTCAATTGTAGGGAGAAATCTGATATAAATCTTGAGAATAACTTATTGCTATTAGTTTCAAGTGAATCCCATATGTTATAACAATAATCAATTAATTTTTACTACTTATGTTGTCTTTCCAAAAGTGTTACATTTTTGTCTTAGGAAATTTATTTCCTTTTAAAAATTAGTAGATTTATTTTAACTGGAAGATAATTACTTTAAATATTGTGATGGTTTTTGCCATACATCAGTATGAATTGGCCATAAGTATACATGTATCCTCTCCATCCTGAATCCCCCCTCACGTCCCTTCACTTTATCCTTCCAGGTTGTCATAGAGCACCGGCTTTGGGTACCCCAAACAATCCCAGTACTGGGCATATACCTGAGGCAACCAGGATTAAAAAAGACACATGTACCCCAGTGTTCATTGCAACACTATTTACAATAGCTCGGACATGGAAGCAACCTAGATGTCCATCGGCAGATGAGTGGATAATTAAGTTGTGGTACATATACATAATAGAATATTACTCAGCTATAAAAAGGAACACATTTGAGTCAGTTCGAACAACTAATTTATTTCTTTACAAGTCTAATGAAAGTCCTGAACTATCTTCATAATACAGATTCCTAGAGTCATAATCACTTTGTTTATAACAAAGTGTCATTAGCAATAAGTATTATTAGACCAGATATTAACATTGAAATAATCACAGCAAATTTATACTAAGTAACAACTGACCACAAAGCTCTGCTACATCTTTTATGCACATATGCCATTTAATCATTGGGAGGCAGTGACATTAAAATCTTATAAAATGAGCAAGATAAAGTTTGGAAAGATCATTAAATGTGCTCTAGGTAATGCAGTGAAAGTAGGTCACACTGCCAAAAAAAGAGAATAGGAATATAAACATAGATTTGTCAGCCAACATTTCTTTAGCAAAGAATCTCACTTAAGATTTTTACAAATTCTAAGAGGTAAGTGTAACTTTATACCAATTTTATAGGTGAAGAAACTGAGGCAGTTAGGTTCTTTTCTCAAGATTACACAGCCACCAAGTAACACTCTATTTTATTGAATGACTCAGACAACAAATACTTTTTGAATGGTTACTATACCTGACATTGTGCTGGGCCCAAGGTTTATGAAGATGGCAAAGACACATTCCCGTCTTGTGGCAATTGACTGCCTTAGGAGAAACAAAGTAAGTGACATTAGTAGTGCTGAGTGGGCTTCCCTGATGGCTCAGCAGTAAAGAATCTGCCTGCGATGCAGAAGACGCAGGAGATGTGAGTTCTAGCAAAGGAGATATTCACAGGGGGCTATGGGAGTTCATGCAGAGCAGTGCTCCATTTCACACATGGGAGGAGTGTGGAGGTGGAAGGAGGATACTGTTTAAATTGCATGTTAGAAGATGAGTAAAAACTAGCTGAGTGAAGAGAGGGAAGAGAGAGAGAGGCTATTCTAGAAAGAGGGGCAATAAGCAAGCTCAAAGGCTGGAGATGAAAGAAAGCTTGACAATTACCAGAAGTTGCAAGTGTAGCCAGCAGAATAAAGTGATGAGATGGAAGGAGAGATGAGGCAGGGAAAGTAGCAGGCATGAGACTGGAACTTCGGGAAGGCTGTTCTAGCTATCTGGACTTTTTTTTCTGAAGGCAGTGAGTGTGTGTGTTTGCACTCAGATGCTCAGTCATGTCCATTTGTGACACCATGGACTGTAGCCCTCCAGGCTCCTCTGTCCATAGGGCTTTCCAGGCAAGAACACCGGAGTGGGTTGCCATTTCCTCCTCCAAGGTGATAGGAAGCTGCAAAAAGAACTCTTGACAGGACAGATCAGAATGCTCTGGCAGGTGTGGCAGTTGAATTGGAGGTGAAGGCAGGAAGAGTAAGAAAGTATGAAACCAGTGTTGTAAATATCATGAAATGATAAATCTTAAACTAAATCATTGACTGCTGGAATTGAAGAATAAAAAGAGAGATTAAAGTAGTAAAACTGACAGTATTTGGTAAATGGATAGGTTGGGGAGTCTGAGAGAAAAGTAATATTTTAAGATGACATCCAAATTTCTGGGAGCTTCTCGTTGTTTGTAGGTTTTGTGTAAAGAGCATGTCTGTGTGATATGATTGAATCAACTACATATACCCTTCTGGCTAGCCTATTTGTCATTAAAATCTTAAGTGAAAAAACATGTAACTGTGCATATCTTTTTTTTTTTCCTGAATTGTATTTACTATAGAAGTAGAGTAGTTCAGATGCCAATAAACTGTTTTAATGCCTGAACTAAATAAATTAGCCAAGGGATGATTCCTTAACCCTTGTCACTAAAAATTTCACTTACTTTTAAAATTGCAGAGTTGCTGGGGGTATATCTTCTGCACATCTTTGGTTGCTTTAGTGATTGAGCATCATACAGTAATGCTGTGATGGTGGAAAGAAAACATGTTATTATGTTGATCAAAGGAACTTTTGAAAGCTGCCAATTCAGTTAATAAATATTTTTTTCCTTACTTAATCTTTTGCTTATTCATTCTGAAATGATGATTACATAATCTGGGAACAAAAGAAAAGAATGAGTCTATCTTTTCTAATTGTGGACTGTGCATTTGTTTGGAGAATGAAAGTTAAAGATTTGGTATCCCATTAAAGTTGCCTAAACTAAACATTGTGTCTGTTGAGGTGAACTATCCTACACCTGAGAATTCTCTAGGGTTCTTGGGGTGTGTTCTTACTCCACCTCAGGCACCATCATTTTCTGGGCTAGTATAGAAGTTGTAACCAGTTTAGAGGGTTAGAGAAAGGAGATTAAACATGGAGGTATTAGTATTCAATCCACTGGGTTTCTGAGAAGTGTTTATTAATCAGCCCTGCCTGAGTGACAGAAGCTAGAAAAACTCCTGAAGGCAGAGGTCCTGCTTCTTGTGTAGAACTGCTGAGGGCAGTTCTTTAGCTGCGCATCTCAGTATGGAACAGCAGTCCATGAGTAGAAACTGTCTATCTGTCTGGTAATGAAGAAATCCAATGAGTAGAGCAAGAAAGGAGCCTAAAGATGAGAGCTGGCATGCCTGATGGTGGTCCCAGAGATGCCAGGTAAGGGGATACTGTAGCAGAGGATGAGCAGAAGTCCACCTCAGATGGGCCATGACAATAGTGATGCTTCAGCCTTGCCTAAGCCAAAGGAAGAGTTGAGGAACTGGAGCCACGTCCACCAGCAGAGAAGTTAGCATGGACCAAACCTCACTCACACCCCAGAACCTGCAGAGCATCATCACAGATAACAAAGAAAAGGGGAGGGGGGAATAATTCTGAGAAGGTTCCTAAAGTGGTTCCAGTTTAAAGTGGAAGTAACTGAGTTGTTTTGTTTTAAAGGAATTCAAGTGTAGGCTATCAAATAGAGTCAAGGCTTGAGAGCTACATGTGCTTATAGAAAATGAATGAGTGTAGACTGGTGAGAGTAACTGCAGAATTACTGTCAGGGTGCAGGCTGATGGTTGGAGGTTGATGGCTGGGTGCCCAAGCATTGTGCCCGGAAGTGGAAAGGGTGTGAGCCTTAGTAGAGACAGATGAGATTCCTCTGCTGGGTGGAAAGGGTGTGAGCCTTAGAAGAGACAGATGAGATTCCTCTGCTGGGTGGAAAGGGTGTGAGCCTTAGAAGAGACAGATGATATTCCTCTGCTGGGTGACCTGGGGAAAATTATTTTACTTCACTTTATTATAAGATAAATTATTTTATTTCCCCCAGTAAAATAGGTTTAAAAAAGAAAAATAAACATATTTCTGTCGAAATGCACGCTTTGCCATACTAGAGAATGGCTGTTTCTGTATAGTGAGAAAAGCAGTGGTTAGTAAGATGCCACTGGCCTGTGTCCTAACTATGCTGCCTATTCAGAAGGGAACTCTGCCTTCTCTCTGTAGTATTCTGGGAAGAATTAGGTAAGATGGAAATCATCTCTTTCTTCAAAGTGAGATTATTTATGAATATTAGTACTGATTCCAAAGTTTGGCTGGCAGGTCAATCTTTCCTCATTTTGTCCCTGTATGAACAACCTATGCAGGCTTCCTCCATCATCATCAGTCAATTTTGATCTTTTTTCCCAAGAAAAACCATCCATTTCATGAGATTTTATGTTTATTTGTAAGCATATGTAGCCAATATTCTCTGAAACATTTAAAGTTTTCTTTTCAGCTTTTTCCATGGTTCCAATTTTATTTAAAAAATTTTTTATATTAGATTTCTGAAGAGTTGGTCAATGCTATAGCTGTTTTTCTAAATATCTCTTTTATTTTCCTGTTTAAAAATTTTTTTATATTAATTTCTTCATTCTGCCTCCTTTCCTTGGGCCTTTTATTCTCTTAAAATTTCCAAATTGGATATTATCTTCATTTTTTTTCTATTTTAAAATAACAAGCATTTAAGAATATAAATTATTCGTAAGTACTATTTATTCATTTACTTTACTAATAATATGTTTAAGGCCATGAAATTAATTATATCTGTAGTTTATTGTATTCCTTAAATGATATGTAGCAATTTTATCTTTATTATTCTCAAAGTTGGTGTTATTGACAAAATATTTTGAACTTTTAAATACCTAAACAATTTGATTAAAAAATGTAGTCATATTTATGTAAAATTTATATTTTATAAAATATATAACTTTTTGCTACCAAGTGTTTGAGCAGTGTTTAATTCTTCCTTAGATACTTGACCTGCCAGTATATATTTTTTGTTGCTAAGTAGCATATTTGAAAATATAACAATTAATTTCATTTTATTAATAGTAACAAAGCTATTATTTATACCCTGATTTATGCCTTTTATTTGCTTTATATATTTTGACAATGAATTGTTAAATCATATTTACTATAGTCCTTATCTATATTACTCTTTTTTAAATTTCTAGTAGTGTTTTTCTTGATGTATTTTGATACCATATTGTCATTGTTTAGTTGCTAAATTGGTCCACCTCTTTGCAACCCCTTAGATTATAGCCTGCCAGGCTCCCCTATCCATGGGATTTCCCAGGTAAGAATACTGAAGTAAGGTTTCCATTTCCTTCTCTGGGGGATCTCCCTGACCCAGGGATCGAACCTGCATCTCCTACATTGACAGATTCTTTGCCACTGGGCCACCTAGGAAGCCCTGACACTATATTATTCACCTGTAATAGTGGATCTGTTGTGGTGTAGTTTAGATGATGCCTTTTATCAATCAAGAATGACCTTACATGGGACTTCCCTGGTGTTCCAATGGGTAAGACTCTGTGCTGCATTGCAGGGGGCCAGGTTCAATCCCTGGTCAGGGAACTAGATCCCACATGCAGCAATTAAGAGTTCTCATGTCACAACTAAAGATCCTGCATGCTGAAGATCTTGAGAGCGCTGTAACTAAGACACAGTGCAGCCAAATTAATAAATAAGTATTTTTAAAAAATGACCTTACTTTAAGATTTTCTACCAGATGGTTGACTTTGGATAATGTTAGTGACATTAATTTTGCTTTACATGAAGAGTTTAATTCTTAACTGCTATTTTTTGCATATTTATGATCATCTTTCTAAATTATACTAGAACTATTTTTCTTTTATTTCAGTGAATTTTCTTCTGGCATAATCTAACTCATTATTCACTAAAGAACAAAAATGCTACCATGAGTGCAAGCTTATTAAATATTTCCCCTGATTTTCTCATGCTGTGTTATTAAACACACCTTATCTGAATATATCTAGGCCATTACCCAATTTCAGCACTTTCCCAACTGTTTTCCTTTCAGTAGTTTTCTTTCTGATTTTGATTAATTATAAGATTACTGTTGGGAGGAAACTGTTAAATTAAAATCACTCACAAAAAGAAGAAGTTTGGTTCTTTGAGTTTTGTATTCTCAGTCTTGAAATAAAATAGCCTTAATGACAAGAATTCTTGCTGTTTTCTTTTCACACATCGATGAAAAATGATCATTTTGGAAGCTAAAGAACACTCAGTCCTTTGAAAAAAGAGTAAGTAAGCATGCAGGAAGGGAGAGAAGTGCCCTAGACAAACAAGAGGATTAGAACAGGAGTTAACTGCTGCTTATACCCCATCTGCTTTCCAAATGTGGATCACTCCTTGAGGTCTGCATGAAGCAGAAAATGTGGGTAAGGGCAGAGGCTCATGGCTGGAAAACCTTTATTACACTTGTCAGCAATAGCTGCTATCATGCTGAATATTGAAAGAGACTTTTATTTTTCTTATTCCCAGGTTGTGATTATCCAAGGAGCCTTCTTCTTTTCAGATCTGAGATCAACAGTAATGTAATTTCTGAGTCCAAATCAATAATTTTCTGTCTCTCCTTTATCCAACTAAATCAGAAGAAAAATGTCATAGATCTTCTGTAACCAATTTATTTATGGAAGATTTCCTTTTCTGTACACACTCTTTGCTTTGGTTTAATTTTTAATGGGTTTCACTGTAAGAAGCTTGAGTGAACCAGAGGTTAAACTTGATGGTGAGAGAGCTCTGACTCATTCTAATATTTCATCTTTTTCTGGGACATAGATCTTTATTCTGACCTTTAGTCTCGCTTGCCATACTAGTCTTAGCCAGAAGATAATTATAGCAGGATGATTTTCCTAATTGTCACAAAGGAAGTTATTATTTTTTGGAAAAATCTGTATTTTAAAAATTGACTAGTTTTCCTTATGTTTGTTATACCCTAACTGTTTAAAAGCCACCCTTTTAGATCCTTGTCCTAAGATAAATTTATTTGCCTTCCGCTTTTTTTGGTTGTTACTGTTTTCTTATGTTTAGTGTCAGTAGCTTCTAATTACCTACAGTGAATTGTTTCGTAGGAATCTGTGAGAGCTGAAAGATGTTAAAGGAAAACATTCCGACCATTATCAAAGCTCTATGTGTCCACTGGGGTCATGAGATGATATAGTGAGCTTCAAAGAACTGACACAAGTCACGCATATAATGAGATCGTGGCAAAAAAAGCAATTAATTAAAAACAGCTTCAACAACATTACACTGGAAATTAGAAACATAAAACTAAAAATATTTCAGAGACCTGGAGAAAATATCAGTTCAAGGAAAATACTCCTGACACAGAAATATTGTATTTGTTGTATAAATGATGAGAGAGCTTATTTGACTTTATCTGGTTTGTTCACTATTAATGGCCTTTCCAATGTCATGGCCTCCTGTACCGTGGCTTTATTTACTAGGCAGATGACTCTGGAGTAATCTGTTAAGGTAAGTCGCAGGTTCCTCACCTATAACCTAAGGGTGATAGTCTCCTGCCTCTTTGTCTTAAAGAAGTACAAAGGAACAGGGAGGTGATGTCGTTGAATGTTCTCTTTAAAACTGAAAAATATGATACAAGTATAAGTTATGATTAGTGTTCTTTTGGTCACACAGTGCAATCTCCATTGTCTTGCAAACCACATCTCACACGCAATGATGACAAATCACTTCTAGTTCCCAGGACTGTCCTGGCTTTAGTAATGAAAACTCCCTTTTCCCTCTGGGGAACCCCTCTGTTGCAGGCAAACTGAAATATTGTTCACACTGTAATGTGTAGGAGGCCATAGTTCACAACATGTACTGAATTCTCAATTCAGTTTGTGGTTTCACTCTTCAATAGTAGAATTAACATGTTCATTAATTTGTTCATCATAAATTTTGGAGCATCTACAGTACTACAGCACTTTTCTTTAAGATATTGCTGATATAAAGTTAAACAAAACAGATTGGGTTTCTGCTCTCAGAGAAAAGTCCATTCTATTCTAAGAGAGAGAAAACAAATAAACATACTAATAAGAACATAACTGTAAGTTGGGAGAAATATGCTGAAGAAAAAAAGCAAACTTTTATGTGCTAAATTGCTTCAGTCTTGTCTGACTCTCTGCAGCCCCACAGATTGTAGTCTGCCAGGCTTCTCTGTCCATGGGATTCTCCAGGCAAAAATATTGGAGTGGGTTGCCATGCCCTCGTCCAGGGTATCTTCCCAAACCAGGGATTGAACCTGCGTGGGATCTATGTTTCCTGCATTGGCAGGTGGGTTCTTTACCACTAACACCACCTGGGAAGCCCAGAAACATCTGCTCTGGTTGCCTTCTCCACTTTGCTAGCCTGTTAGGTGTGAGATGGTGGTGGTTTAGTGACTAAGTTGTGTCTTTACTCTTTTGCAACCCCACAAACTGTAGTCTGCCAGGCTCCTCTGTCTATGGGATTTTCCAGGCAAGAATATTGGAGTGGGTTGCCATTTACTTCTTCAGGGGATCTTCCTGACCTGGGGATGGAACCCAGGTCTCCTGCATTGCAGCTAGTCTACTGCATTGCAGGTGGGTTCTTTACCAACTGAGCCATCAGGGAAGCCCAAATTTCCATGAAAGACAATAAAACGGGAGACCATCTTTAGACTAAGACGGGAAGGAGACCATGTGAATTACTCCTAAGGCCTGAAGGGTTTTAAAGAGCCAGTGGGAGAACAGTGGAATGTGAAGGAGGGGAAGGTTTGGGTGGGGGCAACTCCAGGCAGAGGAAAGAACATTATGTGTTGGATTTATCTACTCCCGTTTTGTATCTTTTATAGAGCACAACTCCTATCAGAAAGTAGGTAGGTGCTGAAGGACAACCTGCCGAATGAACAGATGTCTCCAAGACATAATTAATAGTTAATTCTAGAGGTTCAGTCCCTTCCACCCCTTACTGGGAGAGATCATTTGGGGGCACAGTCACCTTTCTGCTATTCCTCACATCACTCCGAGAAAGTGAGCCTCTTGCCTCAACTATCTTTAACACCGTATATGATCATAAGATCATGGCATCCTGTCCAAAGTCATCTCTGTTCGTTGCCCACTCAAGAAACCCATGCCTAGTGCCCTGTAGTCCTTTAAGACTTATGACACTGGTTTTAACTAGGACTGAAGATTGAAGGCAGGAGGAGAAGGGGATGACAGAGGATGAGGCGGTTGGATGGCATCACTGATTCAATGGACATGAGTTTGAGCAAGCTCTGGGAGTAGGTGATGGACAGGGAAGCCTGGTGTGCTGCAGTCCATGGGGTCACAAAGAGTAAGACACGACTGAGCGACTGAACTGAACTGAACTGGACAATTAGGACTAGTCATAAATCTTAGGGGATTCTTTGGTTTTTTACATTTTCATTTTAAAGAATTAACGGATTTTGTACATAGACACTTTGAAGTACTATGAATGATGTTATTGTTTTCCCTACATTTGCCTTTTACATGAAAAGTTTTAGCTTTTCTGCTTACACGTTTGGTTACTTGTCTATTTTGGAACATTTGTTTTAATTAAACAGAAATTTGCTACTCAGTGTTCTGGTCTGCCTTGAAGTCCTTTTCCCTTTATCACACCCATGATAAATTACTAGAAGCCCTTTAATGACAGGTTTATTTGCAGGAAACCTAACAAGATCTCTTCAAGTGGTTGTTCTTTCTTTTCTTCAGAATTTTCTAGATATTGGCTGTTTTCTTATGGTAATTGCCACTTTAAAAAAAACCTTATAATATAGTTATTTATGCACATGGCTATGCTTGTTTGTAAGCGTCTTAAGAACATGATCAGTATTTATTTCTCATTCCTGTTTAGGTTCTCCTCTCTATCTTCCCTCTCACCCTTGTTTGTGCTGTGGATATGGTGGTCCTAAATAAGTAATCATTTGTTGAATGAAAGAAAATGCTTCTAGATGATACAAAACCAAATGGAAAACTTTTGAGACTAACTAGAAGCAAATAATTGAAGTTTGAAAAATAAAAATGGAGGGGTGGTTACAAAGTGGTCGTAGACATTGTCACAGTGCGTCCTCTATCGAGATAAAGATAATTAAGCCAAAGGATGCTGGGTCATGGATCAATCAGCATTCTCCTTTATCAGAGGAGAAGGGAGCCAATGAGTCTTGTGTTGTAAGAGGAATGACTGCAACCTGGTCAAATTGTTCCAGTACATTCTAGAGTTTTCTTATTTGAAGGCGTCAATCTTGAAGTTAAAACTGGCAGATCCTATAGTCAAAAAAAGAGAAAGGGTTACTGCAAGCTTGGTGGCTATGTGGTGGTGCTCTCCTTGAGCCTCCAACTGGACTTGCCTCTGATGGCACAGAATTGCTCTTTGCCCCATGTGCCAAAATCAGATATTTGGAAGGGTAGAATTAATGAGATCATAGGCCCTAAAGTCAAGCATGGATGTCAGTCCTGTGTTGCTTTATATCATTTGTTCATCTAATCCTACCAATTACTGCAATCCATTCAGATGACTATATCGAACAGAATAGAAAATTAAATTTTAATTTTTCATTTATAGATTAAATGAAATGAAGGAATATTTTATTTTTGGATTACTAACTTGGCTGATGGGTGGATAAGACAGTCCTTTTGAGAGCCTCAGGTCCCCAAATCACTCTTGCTATAGAATTAGGCCTGTCTACTGTTTTATGGAGGACTTTGCCTTTCCACAATACTCACTTCTCTAAATTTCAAATAAAAAATAAGCTTGTATATAAATTTTTTACATTTTTGGAAACAATTATATTTTACATATTTTAAATGTTATACTGGATATTGAGCAATTAATGTGTATGAATTACTAGTATAAACAGAAAAAGCAGCAATTTTTAGAGAGAGGGAACTCATCATTAGAGAGTAATGTTTTAGATTAACACATGCTTCTTGATTTTTTTAGCCATATGTTACTTCTTTCTTCTTTCGTGGAACCCACACTTAGAAAAGTCTGGACATTATCAGGTAATGAAGTATTTTTCCATTTTTTAAATTAATTTCACATGTGTGAATCTGAGTTTCTGGGAAGCCTGAGATATAGAATTAAATTGCAATAATATCAGCCAAGTGCAAGAAACAGTCACATGACATGTTATTGGTCAGTAATATTTGTTAAATTAAATGTCAGAGTAGAAAAGTAATGAATTGTTAATAGAAACATTGTTAGAGTTTACTTAATGTAAAGAGCCATTCTGTCCAAGCACCACTTTAATTTAAACATTACTCCTATTTCAAGCTAATACTATTTGAAAGTCCACACAGTATCAGCAGCCACTTGGATTTTTCTACAAACTAAAGACATAATGTCTTTCCCACTTATTTTTTCACACATAGCTATGTACTACTTTGTGATAATTCATGTTTGTTTCTACATGTATTCATGTCTTATCTTCCTAAGAAGATGCTTTTGTTTTTCTTGGCAATGTATCCTTTTATCCATCCAAATATTCTTCATCAGAATTCCTGGTATTAGACCTAGAGGAGTCAGTGGCAAAATACAGCCTTTTTCTCAAGGGACTCGAAGTTTAGAAGAGTCACCTCACAGGCATCATAGAGATAAACAGAAAGCATTGCAGATATTTGCTTGCATAAAGTTAGCAACCTTAACATGTCACCATTTAACTTATCTTTCCTTATCCAGATTTGTTTCCATAAGTAGTTAAGATAAAAATGAGATTCAACAGAAGCATTGAGTATCCTCTATTTGGGTCTATTGCAGAGTGGGCCTACTTAGAAAAAAGAGAGAGATTCTGGTAAACATTAAACAGGTTAGTAAGCTACCTTGTACTCTAGTAAATAATTAACATTTCTCTTCAGATTTCCAGAAAGGAATATCAAGGCTCCTTTTGCAGTGGGAAGAAATCAGTCTTGACCTGTGAAAGTGACTTCTTAAAACATTTCATGCATTTGAGTGGGGACGGGCATCAAATACAGATTGATCAGAGACTCTTGCCTTTCAGTTCAGACTCATTAACTGTGCATTTGTGTTCAGAAGGATGACAGGAATGCCAAGGTTTAACTGAGGGCACAAGAAGAATACCAAGTTCCATTTAAGACAGCAAGTTCCAAGGTAATTTCAGGTTAAGGCCAAAAACTTAAGAGTGGGATTTTTCATTCAGCACTCTCCTCACCTAACTTCTAAACACTGTGAATTTGCTTTATTCATTTGTTCTTTTATGCCAGCCTAAACTGCCTTATTCAGGGAGATAAAACCTCAGATATGCAGATAATACCATTCTAATGGTAGAAAGTGAAGAGGAACTAAATCCTCTTGATGAGGTAAAAGAGGAGAGTGCAAAAGCTGACTCAAAATTCAACATTCAAAAACTAAGATCATGGCATCTGGTCCCATCACTTCATGGCAAACAGAAGGGGCAAAAGTAGAAGCAGTGACAGACTTTATTTCCTTGGGTTCCAAAATCACTGTGGATGGTGACTGCACCTATGAAATTAAGGCACTTGCTCCTTGAAAGGAAATCTATTACAAATCTAGACAGCATATTAAAAAGCAAAGAAATCACTTTGCCAAAAAAGGTCTGTATAGTCAAAGCTATGGTTTTTCCAGTAGTCATATATGGATGTGAGAGTTGGATCAGAAAGGCTGAGTGGTGAATAATTGATGCTTTTGTAACGGTGATGCTGGAGAGGACCCTTGAGAGTCCCTTGGGCAGCAAGGAGATCAAAACAGTCAATCCTAAAGGAAATTCACCCTAAATATACATTGGAAGGAGTGATGCTGAAACTGAAGCTCCAATAGTTTGGCCACCTGATGTTAGGAACTGACTCATTGGAAAAGACTCTAATGCTAGGAAAGATTGAAGACAGGAGGAGAAGGGGATGACAGAGGATCAGAAGGGTGGATGGCATCATTGACTCAATGGATGTGAGTTTGAGCAAGCTTGGGGAGTTGGTGATGAACAGGGAAACCTGGTGTGCTGCAGTCCATGGGGTCGCAAAGAATTGGACACAATTTAGTGACTGAACAACAGCGTGTTTGTGTGTGTATAAAAACATAAATAATTACATATGCAAGTATATTTAAAAATGTAAATGACTTCCTGTCTTTTCTTTAAGCAGATTGCTTCAAGTATCCACCAGTATGACATGATCTGGTCTGAAAATTAATAACAATCAAGCACTTTTTGCAAGGCGTTTTATGCTCGGTATACAACAAGGGCTTTCCTCACTTAACCATCACAACTGCTGTGTGTGATTTGAGGCAGTGCATGCTCATTTACAGATAAAGAAACTGAGAACAGACCAAGGTTTAGAAGGAATATGTGATAGTGCTATGATCTGAAAAACATTGCCGTTGCTCACTTTATTTGACAATAACTGAAAGACAATCTTTTGTTAGTTTCATACATTACAGGTGTTCCTAATCCTTTGGCACTTTGATACTGTTTTCTTCACCTAGTGTTTCTTTCTGGCTAGAATGCTACGTCCTTCTAATCCTTCACCTGGCTAAATTTCTTAATGATTTTTCAAGTCTCAGCTCAGGAGTACCTCTTTGAAGAAGATATCTGTGACAACCAATCTGGGCTGATTTTTTTTCTATAGCACCTTGCACATAGCTCTTTATTAAATACTTTAAACTATGAGAATTTGAACAATTATTGTTCATAATTGGTCAACTCTTAACATGGACCTGCCATGAATTAAATATTCTTTGAATGAATGCATGAATGAGTTCCCTACCTATTAAATTGTTCTGAATTGGGTTAGAGTGACAGGTTAGGCATGCAAATTGTTGCACAAGGGTTAAAGGAGCAAAGCTATCCTGAAGAAAGAACAGGCATAGCTGGTCAATGAGCCATAATAGTTTGAGGAGATCAAATGTATCCAAAGAAAAAGTATCTATTTAGAAAACAGAGAGAAGGCAAAGTGAGACAAACTCAACATTAAAATGCTGAGAGTATGAATCCTAAAACAGAGACTAGAAGAATCAGTGAAACTGGAGATACTTCCTGAGCAAGCTTTTAATAGGAAGTTTCCCTTTCTGATATAGCTAGGTGTTTTGGAATTAATATTGATCACAGTTCAATTGTGTTCTTTTTAAAAAAAATTTATTTTTATTTTTAATTGGAGGATAATTACTTTACAATATTTTGTTGGTTTCTGCTATACATCAACATGAATCAGCCACAGATATTCATATGTTCCCCTCTTGAATCTCCCTCCCACCCTCTCCCACCCCTCTAGGTTGTCACAGACCTTCAGATTTGAGCTATCTGCATCATACAGCAAATTTCCACTGGCTGTCTATTTTACATATGATAATATATATATTTCAGTACTACTCTTCCCATTTGTCCCACCCTCTTCTTCCCCGACTGTGTCCACAAGATTGTTCTTTATGTGTGTGTCTCATTTATTGCCCTGTAAAAAGGTTCACCAGTTCCATCTTTCTAGATTCCATATATATGCATTAAGATATTTATTTTTCTCTTCCTGACTTCCTTCATTCTGTATAATAGGTTCTAGATTCATCTACCTCATTAGAACTGACTCAAATATATTCCTTTTTATAGTTGAATGCTATTCTGTTGTATATATGTACCACAACTTCTTTATCCATTCATTTGTCAATATTCATCTGTGTCCATATCCTGATATTGAAAATAGTGCTGTGATGAACATTGGAGTACATGTGTTTTTTTCAATTATGGTTTCCTCAGGGTATAATTGTGTTCTTAAACTGTAGATTTAAGCCACAAGTGGATTGAATTTTTAATAGTATGTAAATGGCTCTATAAATATGCTAATCACCAGTTCACTAACTACTTATTTCTCCCACTTCATGAGAGAAGAAAATTACCCCATTCAAAGAATCTTTCATTTCCTTGTCTACAGGGCTGATTGCTAAAGCATAGGTCTTGCTGACGTGGCAATTTATTTCAGAACAATAAGAGGAAAAAGCCAGCATGTTATCTAAATTATTGAATTCTTACAAAATCAAGGTATTGGTCTGGAGTAGGGTAGAATCTTCTCTCAACTAGTCAGGAAGAAATATTATTAAGGCTTTTGTACAGTAACATTATGAGAAGATGCCAGGCTGGGCTAACTCTTCCCTATCATCCTGTCTTGGCCTACTTGGTGATGAAGCAATTGGTCAAAGCAAGCTTGAAAACTACCTTCACTTCTATAATCTATGCAGTCTCCTGATGTTTCTTCCTTCAATTGCCTGCCCTTTAGTTATTTTGTTGGTTATCCATGTGCTCTCTATGACAAGCAAACATTTTCACATCATTAAGTATGAATTCTTGTTAATTCCTAGGTAAGAATAGTTAAGAGCAGGTTTGCAGGTGGATAAATGATACATTCATTGAAGTTTGCCAAGTACTAACTATGTAACTTGGGTAAGTTTCTCAACTTATGTAAGCTCTGCTTTCCTCACCTGTAAATTGGGGTTAATAATAGGACAACACTCACAGGATCATGAGCTCCAATGCATTGGCCACCTGATGTGAAAAGTCAGTTCACTGGAAAAAGCCCTGATGCTGGGAAAGATTGAGGGTAAGAGGAGAAATGGGTGGCAGAGGATAAGATGGTTGGATGGCACCACTGACTCAATGTACATGAGTTTGAGCAAACTCGGGAGGCAGTGAAGGGCAAGGAAGCCTGGCATGCTGTAGTTCATGGGGTCGCAGAGAGTTGGACATGACTTGATGACTGAACAAGAACGACACAGGCTTGTGGAACATCTTAGATGAATTAATTCTTATAAAGTGATATTATCGATTGATAAATATTCTTTTATTATTTTGTTACAGTTGTGGGAAATGATGTTCAAAGTTTCAGGTGTTTAAATTCTTGTGTGTGAATTTCATTTATTTCCATGCTCTTTCCTATTATCCCAGCACAAAAGAAAAGGTTACTTTAAAAATAAACTTTCATCAATGACAGCAGGGAACACTAATTGCTGTATAAACCCTGTAATGTTATTTTTTATGCTGAGACCCCAATTAACTTCAGTTGAATACCTGTGAAATATGAGTTTCTCCTATTCTGGATAGAATAATTAGATATATCACGAAGTATGTTTGTTGAATAAATCATGTTTTGTTCCAGTGGATCAAAGACCTGGCGGAACACTATCATGAAAATGGGCAGGCATGTTGTTACTTTGCTTATAAGGTAATTCTAAGATCTTGGCCATTTGCTTTCAATGAAAAACTGTAGACATTCTTATTAATTAATGTGTGGATTGTGTCGCTTTGCTAAATTATCTTTCCTACAATTGATGATTTTTCATTGTGTCTATAGCTGTTTTGTGCCTTCCACTTTTGTCCCCAGAGATGGTGCTTTTTTTTTTTTTTGCATTAGCAGTCTTATGCTGCAAATGAAACTCTTTCAGGAGCCAATTCTCTGTTGTTTTGGTAAAAACAACCCATGATTCTGAGACAATTTCATAGATAGAATTAGTTTCACAGATTGTTTATTCAGGGTGATGATTTTCTAAATGGGGTATGAGACATGAAATCCCGCATAAAGCAGATAACCAAAGCCATTGGTTGCTATTCAGCACTAAAGTCTAAGTATGTCAGAGGATGGAACTACTATTATGGAAATTCCTTCTGCATCCAAGGTGCTTTACGCATGTTACTTTTCATCTACAACTACAGGGCTGGCTAGTTAGGTTCTGTATGTTTTGATTGTATAAATGTACTGAAACGCAAAGAAGTGAAGATAGCTTACACCAATATCATACAGGTACATACTTGAGCAAATATTTGGGCCCAGGTTAATTTTATCCCAAAACTTACAGTGTTTCCTGTATATGACAATGGAAAATATTGTGCACTCATGAATAAGCTTTCTGCTAGATGCATACTTCTTAAAATAACTCTACAAAGTAGCTATTATTTTTTCTCAAAGCAAAAAGGAAAGGGAATACCAAAAGGTAAAAAGAGATATTTAATTCAAAAGTAGTGAGAAGGTTCAAAGTCAAGTTTCAAAGTAAATTGAATGATGCTCATTCAGAGAAGAGGCTTTTCAGTCATTCATTGCGTAGCTGCCATTCATTTATTGGTAATTGTATGATACAGCCTTACTCTGATCCAAACACTGAACTAGGTTCTGGGGGTATCATAATGAGCAAAACCTAGAGTGGTCCTTATACTCAAATTGCTTACAATCTTATTGAGGAGAAGTATTACTAAAATAAATTTAAAATAAAATAATTACATGTTTTAATGGGAAAATATAGGGGCCTATGAAAATTATAAGGGGATATTAACTTATTTGCTGCAAGAGAACAATTTTAAAGTCATGAAAACCCCAAAGGATTTTACCTATTATTTACATTTGAATATTCAGATTTGTAATGATGAGTTAATGATGGTAAGCTCTTATAATTGAGCTTATTTTTTTTAATAATTATAGTTACACAAAAATATTTTTCCTAATTTCATTTCTGTTTTTATTAGAGTGGGATTGTGAGAAATTTTTTCTCTTTTTGCTTTCCATTTTAAAAACATGTATTTGCATGGTTTTTTAAAAAGTGGAAGCAAAATGATTTCACATACTAAAATATTTTCTAAGAATTCTAAATCTTAAGAAACACTATGAAGGCATGTGTGTGTGTATGTGTATGTGTGTGGCTATATGCGTGTATGTGTATGTACTATGTACTATTTTTTTTTCTTCCTTGTTTTTGGCTAAGTGAACTTTTACTCCTGATATGCCGTATCTCTAGGTTTGGAGGTAAGGACCACATCTGTAACTCAGCTGCTGTGATCTCATTTCCTGGTTTCTTGCTCATAGATTTGATTAAAAGGAAAATTGAAAACGTATCCAACCTTGATTTAATGCCTACAAGATTAGGGCAAGGTTATGGAACTCAGACTTCTAAGGCCCTAGCTTATTTCTGCTTTTGGTAAGCTTGAATGCAAAGTGGAAATGAAAATTATTTTGTCAATCATATTTACAATCCTATTAATCCAGGATCAGAAGCAATTTTGTGTTAGAAAGATATTTTAAGTGATATATTTTAAATTAGATAGACAGGGAATTTATATATGTATTATGCATATATATAAATGTATTTTATATATATACATATGCATACATACAGAACCATATATACTTTTTCATAGTAAACATAATACATCTTAAAATTTTTCTTGAAGGATGTCAATCTTAAAATATATTTTATAAAATTAATATTTGTAACATATTTACTATAGGAATTATAGCAATGCATGTAAGAAAAAGAGAAAATAATAATCATCTGTAATCCTATTGCATAAACTGTTTTTATTTTTGTACATGGCCTCCCACTAATATATAAGTATAGATTTTAATACATATACATATTTAAGCCCAATAATACAAGCATGCTTATCTTATAACTAAAACATAAATGTTTTATGAACTTATTTTCTTATAATGATATCTCAGTATCCTTAAATGACTATATAACATTTTGTTATGCCAACATCTTTGTTGATCAATTAATCTCTTACTTTTTGGCCACCTGATGTGACTCATTGGAAAAGACCATGATGCTGGAAAAGATTGAGGGCAGGAGGAGAAGGGGGCAACAGAGGATGAGATGGTTGGAGGGCATCATCAGCTCAGTAGACATGAGTTTGAGCAAACTCTGGGAGGTAGGAAGCCTAGGGTGCTGCAGTCCATGGGGTTGCAAAGAGTCGGACCTGACAGCGACTGAACAACAACAAATCTCTTAGTTTAGGACGTTCGAGAGGTTTTTACTTTTTTTCCTGTTGTATGCAATGCCATGATAAATGTCCTTATGTGGAAATTTTGAAAATGGAGCTTTGATGTAGTTGCATCAATAGGTTAAGGCACTTCATGGCTAGAAGTTCTACTATTTCTATTTCCTTCCCTCTTTCCATATGTGCATCCAGTTCATCCTCAAAATGGCTTCTCATGCAATTTAAAGAATAAATTTAACTATTTTAATCTGCAGTGATGATGAAATTCCTAAGTGGAAATAGCATAGCTATTGACTATCTGATTTGCGGATGTATTTTATTTTATGTTACTGCAGGATATAATTTAAGTTAGAAATACAAATGAATTAATGCTGACTTGTTCTTGAACGTTCCATGACTACCTTGAAATTACTATGGATACACTTGAATATTGAAAAATGAAGAGAGCAAGTAAAATGATGGAATCTTACAGAATGTTAGCACTACTGGATTTGTAATTATTCGTCTTTCCTCCATCAACTCTACATTTTCTTCTGTCTCTGTCATATTTAATGGAGCAGTATTATCAGCTGAAAAATGATAGTTACTTATCTGTTCATTTTTAATGACTATAGATATAAATCTATCATAAACTGCTAAATCTGAAAACATTGAGGGAAGAAACCAAAGTAGGTTTTTTGTTTGTTTGTTTGTTTTTTAACATGCATAACATTAAATAATAGGAAGTTGGTTAGCAGGAACTCTGATCTGTTTTGTTTACACATCTCTGATGGGGTTAATATATAGGGCCAGTGCAAATGAGTGTTATATAGCTAAGTAATGATAGCCTGCAGCAGGAGAAATAGGGAATTGACATCCTGACATTTATTTTCAAAATAGCTGAACATTTTCCAGGCACATTTTGCTGGTCTTACTGACAAAAGTCCTTCTGTTAACTATGTAGAATGAAATTCTTTTCAACTTGACATAATGGAGGATCCACCTTAAAGCACTTTGAATAATAAAGACCTTTTCAAACTCAGATTGACTTTTTGTCTCTCTTAGTTTTTTTTGGTGAAGACACTGAGATTGCAATGAATGTAGTTCTGAATTTTAGTGAGTATGAAAAAGTTGGAGCGCTAAAAGGCCCTTCAGTGACTGCTGCTGTGTAGATTGTTTTTAAAATATTTTAATTTTTAAAACAAAATAAGTATAAGAAGAGGTTATTTTACTGATTTTTATGAGACTTACAATATTTAATATTTTTAAGAAGATTTAATATTTAATATCTTACACTGATAAAAAAAAGGGGGGGGGGGCTTCCTAGGTGGCTCAGTGGTTAAAAAAAAAAAAAAGAAAATCCACCTGCCAATGCAGGACACCCAAGTTCAATTCCTGGGTTGGGAAGATTCCCCTGGAGAAGGAAATGGCAACCCACTCCAATATTCTAGCCTGGGAAATCCCATGGGCAGAAGAGCCTGGTTGGCTACAGTCGATAGGGTCGCAACATGACTGAAGCGACTGAGCACTGATAAAGAAAATATCAGTAGACAGTGAGGGTTATTTTTTAAAAATGGTCACTGATTTTTAAAACCTAAATAATTGACATTTTAGCTTAACACAGCTGATAACGTTTAGAGAGTGAACTAGTGTAGAAGTTTTTCTGGAGGAGACACCTTGGGGTGTCTGTGAGGACTTACAAGTGTCAGGTAAAGTCCGCTGGTGAAGATCAAGGGCCAGTGCACTGGGCTGAAGGCAAGAGAGAGTCAAGGAAGTGCATGGCACTAGGAACATCACATCATCAGATTGTGAGGAGGGTGGGTTAGAGGTGACTGGGTTTGGGAAGAGATAAATGAAGGAGCAATTTTTCACCTAGAATGAGTAGGTGAGAAAAATAATCAAGGGTTTTGCAATGGTTTAGAAAAGAAGACAAGACTGAGGACTACTTAGTATAAATCTTGAAAATAAAAATAATGATAAACAGGATTTAGGAGAGCTTAAATGTTTCAATTCACTGGGTACCTGACCCAAATAATTTGGTTACACTGTGCAGAAGACAGACCTCAGGTACATGATCATTTTTTTTTTAATCAAATGGCAAAAGCCCCTTTTGATACTTCTACTTTTTTCAGTTTACCTATATTGCCTTCAGTTCAGTTCACTTAAGTAGCTCAGTTGTGTCCAACTCTTTGGGACACCACAGACTGCAGCATGACAGGCTTCGCTGTCCATCACCAACTCCCAGAGCTTGCTCAAACTCATGTCCATCGAGTGGGTGATGCCATCCAACCATCTCATACTCTGTCACCTCCTCCTCCTGCCTTCTGTCTTGTCCAGCATCAAGGTCTTTTCTAATAAGTCGCATCAGTTGGCCAAAGTATTAAAACTTCAGCTCCATCTTCAGTCCTTCCAATGAATATTCAGGACTGATTTCCTTTTGGATTGACTGATTTGATCTTGTTGTCCAAGGGACTCTCAGGAGTCTTCTCCAACACCACAGTTCAAAAGCATCATTTCTTCAGTGCTCAACTTTATAGTCCAACTCTCACATCCATACATGACTACTGGAAAAACCATAGCTTTGACTAGATGGACCTTTGTTGGCAAAGTAACATCTCTGCTTTCTAATAAGCTGTCTAGTCTGGTCATAGCTTTTCTTCCAAGGGGCAAGTATCTTTTAATATCATGGCTGCAGTCATGAAATTTTAGAGTGATTTTAGAGCCCAAGAAACTAAAGTCTGTCACGGTTTCCATTGTTTCCCCATCTATTTGTCATGAAGTGATAGAACGAGATGCCATGATCTTTGTTTTTGAATGTTGAGTTTTAAGCCAACTTTTTCACTCACCTCTTTCATTTGCATCAAGAGGCTCTTTAGTTCCTCTTGGCTTTCTGCCATAAGGGTGGTGTCATCTGCATATCTGAGGTTGTTGATATTTCTCCTGGGGGCGATCTTGATTCCAGCTTGTGCTTCATCCAGCCTGGCATTTTGCAAGATGTACTCTGCATATAAATTAAAAAAGGAGCATGACAATATACAGTCTTGATGTACTCCTTTCCCAATTTTGAACCCGTCAGTTGTTCCATGTCTGGTTCTAACTTGCTTCTTCATCTGCATACAGATTTCTCAGGAGGCAGGTAAGGTGGTCTGGTATTCCTATCTCTAAGAATTTTCCAGTTTGTAGTAATCCACACAGTCATAGACTTTGGTGTAGTCAAGAAAGCAGAAGTAGATATTTTTTCTGGAACTTTCTTTGCTTTTCCTTGCTATAACACTTTCTCTTGCGCTAATGCCTTATACTCATTATTTAAACTAGAATTTGGATGATGTAATCCATCAACTTGGGACAAGATGGAGAAATTAATTATATATGTATGTATTCTAGGAGTCTTCCTAACATATGACCATTTACTTTCAATGTAATTTTAAGATATTTAGTTTATATTATTTAGTGAACCATATGTCTTTACCAGAAGAGAAAAATATATAAAATTAAATAAGAAATATAATTTAACAATATCTGATTTCATTTTTTTCTGAATTGATTATGGTGCTTTGTAACCTTAGTATTTTTTTTTGTTAAAAGATCCTTATAACTGCTTCTATATGTCTGTGTCCTTGGAATTACTTTCAAAGTAATTGAAATAGTCTTTTCATAAAAAGAACGGATATGAATCTAGACCTAAATCTAGATATGTCTTTGGTGATTTCTGTCTTTGGGCCCCTCCTTCTTAATATCTAGCACAGAGCAGTGTCTTTGGGAAAACATCATGCTTGACAACCTCCATGATAACATCATTCCTCCTCTAAGAATATTTATGAAAAAAATAAGTCCTTGAAAACAACCCTGTGAGCTTGGTAAATAACAGAGACTGAACTGCTTAAATAATAAAGCAAGGTCACCAACCCCCTTCCCCCACCCTGCCCCCCATCCACCCACTGCTTCCCTGCTTCCTCAGAAAGTGTTTTATTAGTCTGAAAGGAACTTTGGAATTGAATCAAAAGATGAATGGCAGCCCCTCCCACCCTTGAAGTTGTGTTTAGATTATTAAAAGGATTTGTCTGATGTTAGTGAAATTAAAATGAGGAATATGGAGTGCTATATCAATTTAAAATCTATATAAGCTTCCATATGTCAGTCATACTTTAACATTTATTTGCATATGTTTAAAATTTTGACTATTACATATTACCAGAGTAATAAGACATTAAAAAGTACTCTAGCCTCAAAATCATGGAAGAATCAGGTGCAGATTTTAGTGTGAAATGATTTAATTGTGTCTGCACTCTCAGAGCTCTATTTTCAACATTCTCTCGCTTATATAGTGAAAAAAAGGAAATTTCATTTGAAAATTTTGTTAAAATATTGTGTTAAATCACCGTAATATTATAAATGTAACTTCTTTTCTAACTCTGATATTTTTGACATATTATTACAGTAAATTTTTTATCAGAAAGATGCATGGAAAATAAAAGAAACAGGCTTTTTAAGTTTCCTATGTTTATGCAAGAAGCGGGTTCATTGCAAAATACTCCAGGTGGAAACTAAAATCCATGTTCTTGGGGAGAAAAACGCCAGCTACTTGGAGAACCACTTGCTTTCTAATTTGCTCCTTCATTTTTTCCCTTTTGTTTCCAAGTAATTGTTGCTATAGTCTTAGTCACCCTTATCTTACTTTTGCTTTGAAACTTAGCTCTAGATACATTCCACAGCGACTCAATAATCATTAACAAATGTCACCCTGACCTGACCCTGCTGGTCAGACATCCACCAAGAGATAAATGTCTTATGAGGCTTCACCTTTAAGAGACTACCTCCGCCCTCCAGCCTCTCCGGAATTCTGGAACCCTTCTTTTTTCTAACAAACTTTATCTTTCTCTTCAACCTCAAATCAAGTGATTTACGCCAGTTTTAAGGTTCTCTAAACTTTGGTTATCTCTTCAGTCCTGATGTGGTAACTCGCTACTGCTTACCACTGACCTCTTAACCCTAAATTAAAACTATGGATTTGAAATATTTCCCAACATAGCAGCAAGCTGGAAAAGGACGCAGACTAGGAAAGAATTCTATTCACACAAATTCCCTGGCATATTTTGTGAACATCAATTGTGTATGACCTAGTCTGTTCCACTAAGTTGAGCTCCTAGAGGACACAGGCTGAATGTTTTAAAAATTTTCTGCAGTACATCCATCAGAGTGCTTTCTTCAGGCTAGATGCTCAACACAACTTGGCTTCCATTGTCACTTACTGGTGATAGCTTTCCTCTTAACCTTAGCTATTTATCAATCTTAGCGTGGTTGTCTAACTGGTTTCCTGGCTTCTAGGCTTTTTCTCTTCCAATTCATCTGACATAGCAATAACAGTTAGAGAACTATATTAATTATATTGTTCCATTGCTCAAAAGCCCCTCTGTTGTTGGTAGGGTTCTACATGAATATTCACTTTCTATCTTAGACTTATAGTGTATTGGTTGAAATTTTTACTATGAGCTCGTAGTTTTACTTAGGTATAATTAAGAGAAAGAGCTATCTTTATTTTGAAAAGACAAAAATATTCAAAGGAATAAACATTTGCTCTAATAAAATAATTCTGAATATAATAGTATTTCTGGTTCAGAAATGAATACCAGTATCTGCACTTGAACCTATTGCTGCAAATGACCAAACTTCACACATCAGTCTTGGTGGAGAGGGAGAGATATATACATAAACACACATAAATATACACACACAAAAAAAACAATAGATTTTTTGTGCTTTCTGTCTTCTTGTATTTTATTTTATATTTGAGCATTTATTTAAAAATTTTTGATAAGTAGTTTATACACATATACCTATATATCTATGATCAGAGATGGAGGTCTAGAAAGCTATGTACTAAAATGGTGAGAATGATTATTTCTGTATAAGAGGGTAACAGTGTATTTGCATTTGTACATTTTTATGAAGTGAGCATATAGCTTTCATCAGAGTCTCAAAGATATAGGTATCACACAAATATTAAAATCTACTTTTCTAGGCAAACTTTAATTTCTAGACAATTAGTCTCCTGTATTTACTTAGAAAAAGTTTCATTGCTTTCCAACCTCCTTGCTATTCATGGTGCCCACTTATCTTCCTTTTGTTTTTGTCCTCTTTTCTCAAAGAAAAATGTTATCCTTTTTAAAAATTAGTTTATTTGTTTTAACTGGAGGATAATTACTTTACAATATGGTTTTTGCCGTACATCAACATGAATCGGCCATGGGTACACATTTGTCCCACCATCTCCCACCATCCTGAACCCCCCTCCCTCCTCTCTCCCCACCCAGCCCTCTGGGTTGTCCCTGCACACCAGATTTGGGTGCCCTGCTTCATGCCTTGAACTTGCATTACTCATCTATTTTACATATGGTGATGTACACGTTTCAATGCTATTCTCTCAAATCATCCCACCCATGCCTTATCCCACTGAGTCTAGAAGTCTCTTCTTTACATCTGTGTCTCCTTTGCTGCTCTGCATGTAGGATCGATGGTACCGTCTTTCTAAATTCCCTATATGTGTGTTGATATACAGTATTTGTCTTTCTCTTTCTGACTTACTTCACTCTGTATAATAGGCTCCAGGTTCATCCACCTCATTAGAACTGACTCAAACGTGTTCCTTTTTATAGCTGAGTAATGTTCCACTGTGTATATGTACCACAACTTCCTTATCCATTCATCTGCCGATGGACATCTAGGTTGGTTCCATGTGCTGGCTATTGTAAACAGTGCTGCAGTGAACACTGGGATACATGTGTCTCTTTCAGTTCTGATTTCCTTGGCGTGTATGCCCAGCAGTGGGATTGCTGGGTTGAATGGCAGTTTTATTCCCAGCTTTTTGAGGAATCTCCACACTGTTCTCCATAGTGGCTGTACCAGTTTGCATTCCCACCAACAGTGTAAGAGAGTTCCTTTTTCTCCACACTCTCTCCAGCATTTATTGTTTGTAGACTTTTTGATGATGGCCATTCTGACCTGTGTGAGTTGATACCTCATTGTGGTTTTGATTTGCATTTCTCTAATAATGAGTGAAGTTGAGCATCTTTTCATGTGTTTATTAGCCATCTGTATGTCTTCTTTGGAGAAATGTCTATTTAGGTCTTTTGCTCACTTTTTGATTGGGTTGTTCGTTTTTCTGGTATTGAGCTGCATGTGTTGCTTATATATTTTGGAGATTAATTCTTTGTCAGTTGTTTTGTTTGCTATTATTTCCTACCATTCTGAGGACTGTCTTTTCGCCTTGTTTATAGTTTCCTTTGTTGTGAAAAAGCTTTTAAGTTTAATTGGGTCCCATTTGTTTATTTTTGTTTTTATTTCCATTATTCTGGGAGGTGGATCATAGAGGATCTTGCTGTGATTTATGTTGAAGAGTGTTCTGCCTATGTTTTCCCTAAGAGTTTTATAGTTTCTGGCTTTACAGCTAGATCTTTAACCTATTTTGAGTTTATTTTTGTGTGTGGTGTTAGAAAGTGTTCTAGTTTCATTCTTTTACAGGTAGTTGACCAGTTTTCCAGAGACTTGTTACAGAGACTGTCTTTTTTCCGTTGTATATTTTTGCCTCCTTTGTCAAAGATAAGGTGTCCGTAGGTGTGTGGATTTATCTCTGGACTTTATATTTTGTTCCATTGATCTATATTTCTGTCCTTGCACCAGTACCATAGTGTCTTGATGACTGTAAATTTGAAATGTAATCTGAAGTCAGGAAGGTTGATTCCTCCAGTTCCATTCTTCTTTCTCAAGATTGCTTTGGCTATTTGGGGTCTTTTGTGTTTCTATACAAATTGTGAAATTATTTGTTTTAGTTCTGTGAAAAATACCTTTGGTAGTTTGATAGGGATGCATTGAATATGTAGATTGCTTTGAATAGTATACTCATTTTCACTATATGAAGATTCTTCCAATCTAAGAATGTGGTGTATTTCTCAGTCTACTTGTGTCATCTTTGATTTCTTTCATCCCTGTTTTATAGTTTTCTGTATACAGGTCTTTTGTTTCTTTAGGTAAATTTATTTTCATGCATTTTATTCTTTTTGTTGAGATGGTGAATGGGATTATTTCCTTGATTTCTCTTTCTGATTTTTCATTGTTAGTGTATAGGGATGCACGTGATTTCTGTGTATTAATTTTACATTCTGCAAGTTAACTATATCCATTGATTAGTTCTAGTAATTTTCTGGTGGCGTCTTTAGGGTTTTCTATGTGGAGGATCATGCCTTTTGCAAACAGTGATAATTTTACTTCTTTTCCAATCTGGATTTTTAAAAATTTATTTTTTTCTCTGATTGCTGTGGCTAGGACTTCTAAAACTATGTTGAATAGTAGTGGTAAGAATGGATACCCTTGTTTTATTCCTAAAGACCCAGACCAGTATCCACTCTCTACCCTTCACCAATTGCTCCAAATCTCTTCCTCCTGTCAGTTCTAATATCGCTGATGATTTGGTTATGTGTTGGCCACTGAATGACATTTTGGTTTTATTTTTTATGAGACTGTGGCATCGTCCCACCTGGGTGTTAAATAAATCAAAGGCAGGAATTATGTCTTAATCAAGCCTCTAGTTGTGTTTTTTTCAGACAAATAAATAATATTTGAGATATGAGTTGAACTCTCCTACCTGATAAAGAAAGCAAGCAACATACGAAATAGTTTGTGAGCTGAAAACATTTTATTCTCAGATCATCAAAAAGAGTAAATAATAAACTATATCATTTTTTATTTTACTCAGAACCCATAAGGTTAAAAGTCTGGGGACTTTTTACAAATATGCATATTTAAGTACACAATGAGGTTTTAAAAGTAATCACTTTAAAAGCATCAGAAAACCATATTTTAAACCAAATGATTCAAGATAAGAGGAAAGTATAAAGATTTAGGAGTTTCAAATTCATCCAGTCTAAATCCAAAGGGAAAGTAAGGTCTCTCTCCTTCTCTCTCTTTGCTGCTGTATATTGTAAGAACAAACTTTTAGGTGAGAAAATACTTACTATTATAGCAGGGTACATTATATGTAAACAAAGCTATTTAACTGGCCATTGGTTTCCCAGGTGTAACTCAGCTGGCAAAGAATCCGCTTGCAACAAAGGAGACCCTGGTTCTATTCCTGGGTCAGAACAATCCTCTGGAGAAGGGCTAGGCTGCCCACTCCAGTATTCTTGGGCTTCTGTGGTGGCTCAGCTGGTAAAGAAGCCCGCCTGCAATGTGGGAGACCTGGGTTCATTCCCTGGGTGGGGAAGATACTCTGGAGGAGGGCATGGCAATCCACTCCAGTATTCTGACCTGGAGAATTCCATGGACAGAGGAGCCTGGTGGTGTATGGTCTATAGGGTCACAAAGAGTTGGACACAGCTGAAGCAACTTAGCATGCAGCATGCAGGGTAATGATGAAAGTTAGAAAAAAAAAGTATGTAAAGCACTTATCACAGTGCTAGGAACATAGTAAGGCTGCAATGAATGCTATCTATTCTTATTAATATCGCTAACCTTGTTCAAATCTAATCAACAGAGATACCCGACTGCCTCTGCACTGAGTATAATCTGGGTTTGGTGCACTCTGCTCTCTGAATTTGACCACTGTGTGCCTCTCCAACTTCTTGCCTCTTTCTCAGCTGTCTGAGTCTTCACTCAACTACTTATTGTTTTCCCCCTTTATACCATTATAACTTCTATTTCCTCTCCTTGGAACACCTCTCTCATTCAACAGTCTAACTCATCCTTTAAGTCCAAATCTAAGGGCTCTTTCTTTCAAGTAGGATTACTTGATTGTAAACCTCTTAAGAAACAGCAGCTTATTCACCTTTGAGTTCCTGGTGCCTTGCATGGTGGCTGACGTAAGTAAATTTTAAATAAATGTTAACTAAATTCAACTAAAAACAGTGTCATTCTACAAGGTACTATAGAGATGATAATCTTTTCTAAATTCCCTGATATCTCCTAGTACCTGAACTAGACTAAGATTAAAATTTAGTTAAAAATAGGGACTTTTAACTCAAATATATTTGTGTGTATCCTTTGCAACCCATGTAATCTTAGGTTATTTAAACAAAACTTCTGCTTATATGAACTGAAGTTGTGGCAAGCTATCTTATAGGACTGGCAGAAGGAAGTAAAATAAAAGAGAGAATTGAACACCGAGGTTGCAACATTCTAAGTATTTAACAAAATGATTTTTGCTATTGCTGCTGTGGTTGTTGATAGAGCCTTTTTTTTATCATTATGATCACCCATATCTTCATCACCAGACCTTTTCATCATCAGGAATCAGGAAATACATAGAAAATATTAGCATAAGCCATGGACCATGCCAGTCCCCTCTGTATAGAAATTTAAGATCCAGTCAGACACAAAGAAATGGAGAGAGGAGGTGTGCCTTGGCTCTCCAATGTGAGAACCCTTACTAAGAGCAGGAGTTTGGAAAATTAAAGCCACGTGGAAGGTAAGTTAATTGTGTCTCTTGATGGGAGCAATTACTTGTGAGCAACTAGTGAAGATGAGATACAGTTGAAAAGATTAGATTAGTGTAATACTTTGGAAGGTCCTTACAGTCAGTTAAAATGAAACCAACACAACATTGTAAAAATTTAAAAAAACAAGAAATAATTAAAAAAATAATTAGGACCATTAAAATGATGGCTCAGTCATCTAGAAAGACGATTGTATTAGTTAGCTGCATAACAATTTGCCACTAACTTAGTTGCTTAAAACAATATCCACTTTTTATCTCATAGTTTTGCAAGACAGACCCGTTCAGTAGAATGACTGGATTTTCTGCTCAATGTCACACAAGGCTGATGTTAAGATATTGGACTGGTTGTGTGCCTATCTGGAGTCTCTGGGGAAGACTATGCCTCCAGGCTCACTTAAGATGTTGGCAGAATTCAGTTCACTGAAGCTGTAGGACTACAATCCCATTTGCCTGCTGGCAGTCATCTGGGGTTTACTCCCTGTTCCTAGAAGCCACCCATACTCTTCTCACATGGCCCCTGCTCCAACTTCAAGGGTAGCAACAGAACACCAAGTTCTTCTCATGTTTCATGTCTTTCTGATTTTTATTTTGCCACCAGTCTGAGAAATAATTCAGTTTTTAAAAGGCCCATGTAATTAGATTAGGCCCACTAGGAAAATCTTGCTATGTTGCAGTCAACTGTTTAGTTACCTTGATTGTATCTGCAAAAAAATCTTTTGCCATGTTACAAGAGTAACACTAGGAACCCAAGGTCACAGGGGCCATCTAGAATTCTGTTTAGCACAAAGATCCTGGCAATGTTGTACAGGATGGTAAGTTCCTAAAAGTATAAGGATCACTCAGGAGCCCTTTTAACCATTTTAGCCCTTTTAGCCTTTTAAGCTAAGGGGTTAAAGATCTAGTTAGTTAATAATAACAGCTTATTGTGCCCTAGGCTTTTTTATGGTTTCAACTCATATATTTATGAAATCTTTTTGATATAGGTGTTATGGTTATTCTTATTGACAGTTGAAGAGACTGGAGTTTAATAAGGTTAGATGGTGGTTGTTCAGTTGTCTGACTCTTCAAGACCCCAAATACTGCAGCACGCCAGACTCCCCTGTCCTTCACTATCTCTTGGAATTACTCAAATTCATGTCCATTGAGTCAGTGATGCTATCTAACTGTCTTATCCTTTGTTGCCTCCTCCTTTTGCCTTCAACCTTTGCCAGCACCAGGGTCTTTTCCAATGAGTGGGCCCTTCACAATGTGCTTAAATTCACAGAACTAGCGTACAGTAAATCTGGGATTATTTCTAGACAAACTGACTCCAGAGCCCAGGCTCTCAACTCTTCCCTTACCCTTTCTCTGTTAGTTGAAAAGTTGGGAATGTTATGACCAGGATGAAGACAGGATGACAGTTGGCCCTTTGGTTGTTTTTGAATCATCCTCGTGTTACAAATTTCCATTTTGATTTGCTTTGTGCGTTGAACACCGACTCTATGTTAAATCTTCTGCTGGGCCCTCTAGATGAAATATATCCTAACTCATTCAGTTCTCATAACACTAAAATTTTCCTGATATTACAGATAAGAACTGAAGGGTCAATTACATATCATGTTTCAGGTCTCAGAGCTATTGAGTAGCAGACATAGACTTTGAACCCTGGTTTGCCTAACTCTGCATGCTTTTTATTACACCACACGTTCAGGCCTGGAGTCGGGATGTTCAAAGCCCAGAGAAGCAGAAACATGTAGTAGCTGCAAGTGTGGAAGCTGACACCTTACTGCCTATATGTGTAGCCCAGTTCTGCTACTTTCTTGTTTCTCTGGCCTCAGTTTCCTAGTTTGTAAAAGAGTATTACCTGTTTTATGGAGAGTCTAGCAAAAATTAATGGATTACTATAGTGAAACTCTTAGAACAAGGCCTGGTATGTCGTAAATACTCAAAAATGTTGAGCTATAATAAAAGTCTGGGGGAAATGCATGGTATAGACAACTGAGTTAGTTTTGTGTTATTTGCATCATTAATAGTTGATGATACCAGGGAATAGAGGTTGGTTAAATGATATGACATAATGATATTGCTTAATGGCGCTCACCAATTAGGCTATTGATGAAGAGAATATTAATTTGGAGTTGAGTTTTGAAAACCTGGAGTAGCAGAAAGCAAAGGGAAATGTCTATATGTAGGTTACTTGTAAAAACAATGTCAGATGGTGGCTTATGCTTGGGACAGATGAGGTAGACTATCCTGTTTGATTGAGACGGTATGAGTAGTATATCAAAATCCCTGACGGATTGTGAAGGCTGGAGCAATGAATATAGTAAAATCTACATATATCACTGTATTTGTTCATCCATATGATAAACATTCATAAAAGACCTCTAAAATGCAGAAACACCAAGATGAGTCATGAATCTCACTCTCAAGGAACTGATAAACTAATAGAAGAAATAAGATATGCCAACACTTATAATTGAAAGTAAAAATTTGCATGAGTCACAAGTGAGGCATGTATGAAGTTGTAATGACATTCAGAGGAGAGAGAGGTTGCTTCACACTGAGAGGAACTGGGAAGGGTTTGTGAGGTGATGGCAAATTGCAAGGAAGGGAATTGATGAGATGTTTGAAATAGGAACTGAAAGGTGAAGATGCGTTATGCCTTGCCCCTCAAGATGCAAGAGCAGACATGGGCCTTCATTAGAGAAGTAACAGTGACAAGGCAGGCAAAAAGCACATAGGAGAAAGATATTTGAGAACAGGATTGATAGAAATTGAAAACTAAGTAGATTTTTGCACAAGCAGTGAGGAGAAGTAAAAAGTAACAAAACTTTGGTTTTAATGACTAGGGAGTAGAATTAGCAGAAGCACTGAGTACTGACTGAGTACATAAGTAGGAAGAGTGATGGATTTTTATTTTGGACAAACTCTAGCTTACTAGTAGACAGCCCAAATCATGTAGAATGTAATATGGCATGGCTGAATCGAGGTAACCTCAAGGCATGAGGAGAGGAGATGCCTCAGGGAAAGAGATGTCCCCAAGAGTGAACACTGATGTATGAAGTGGAGTGGTAATGGGTCAGTGCAGTTTAATCAGTTGTAACAAATGACCACTCTGGTGGGGATGTTGGTAATGGGGGAGGCTATGCCTGTGTGGGGTTAGTGGGTGCGTGGGTGTCTGTATTGTCCTCTCAATTTTGCCATGACCTTAGAACTGTTCAAAAAAAATAAAGTCTTTAAAAAAAAATTAATAAAAAAAAAGATTAAGAGAAGTTCTGCCATCTGACTTCTAGATCAGTTCTAGGTAAATGGTTTTCATCTGTTTTCTATGCAGCTCTTCTGTTCCATGGCAGTGCTTCTGAGGCCTCCTGATCATACAGTTTAAGAGTGAGGGAGGGGATGGGGTTGTTAATAATTATGCTGAAACACCCGGCAGAAACTGGGAATGCCCTGAAGTAACCAGGCAGCATTTTTATTCCATTCAGAGGCCATGAGATGAGGATGGAGGCAGCTATACTTGCAGATCTTCAGATTCACTGCCTGAGTGAGAGTAACTCTGCTTTCATCTGTTTTGTGTGGGTTACCATTCTGCAGAAAACATCATTCTAAAAGGGGTTCCCTGGTGACTCAGACAGCAAAGAATATGCCTGTAATGCGGGAGACCTGGGTTCAGTTCCTGGGTTGGGAAGATCCCCTGGAGAAGGGAAAGGCAATCCACTCCAGTATTCCTGACTGAAGAATTCCAAGAACAGAAGAGCCTGGCAGGCTACAGTCCATGGGGTTACAGTCTGACACTCACTCACTCATGTAATTAGTCACACACTCACTCACTCAATTAATATAATTTTGGGGCTTCCCTGGTAGCTCAGTCAGTAAAGAATCTGCCCGCAGTGCAGGAGACCTGGATTTGATCCTTGGGGTTGGGAAGATCCCCTGGAGAAGGAAATAGCAACTCACTCCAGTCTTCTTGCCTGGAGAATTCCATGGACAGAAGAGTCCAAGGGATCACTAGTCAGACATGACTTAGTGACTCAACTCAAAAGGGGTTTCAATTGCCATAAAAAAGACTGAAAGCTATTGGCTTAAGAAAAAGCTTAACGTTTAAGAACAGAAAGGGTTTGATAGAAGTGAAAAAAAAAAAACTGCTTTTTTTGTTCCGCTGTACCTCACAAGGGGTATTAAAAGATTATGGAAGTACGTGTGCTTTTAAAATTACAACTATATTTTTAAACAAGCCATTTGTTGGTGATGCAATTGCAAAAGGCATCTAAAATTATCACATTTATATTTGATTCATAGAATTGCATGTTACAAAGGGATGAATAGATTCTTTCAGACTATGTTTAAAATTCACTTGTGAGTTGTGACTTTACAAGCCAGGTTTCATCCTGGATCACATTTTTTTTAATAATGCTGTGAAAATGAACAACTTTAACAATAGCAACAAATGTGCTGTGAGAATCAGTTGCTGAAAAGACTGAGATTTCCTTTTTATAGTCACTAGTGTTGAAAGGAAGCAAAATTATCCATATAACATGTGAATGCCAATAAAGAGGTTTAAAATATCCATAATATTGGCTAAGAACTAAGAATTCAATGAAAATAAGCATTGGGAAATATGACCTAGAAAATCATTTTATTCAGATTTAATTATCAGGCTTCATGTTTTCCTTATATTAAATTTCATTGAAAATTTGAAATTCACATCTCAAACTTTCAAATTCAATAGAAACTTGACTTGTTCAAAATTTGGGCATAATATTGTACATATTTTTATTCCCCTTCCTCCTTCTCCTATTTCATCTTCCTCTCCTTCTTTGAACATTTACTGAGGTTAGTATGTGTTTAAGAACTGAACTTAAGGAAGTTTTGTTTCTGAAGTCTAGCTTTGGTTTTCAAGTTAGACAAAAAGATAGGTACCATCCCCTCAACTTGAGATGCCATTAATAACAGGATTTCCTATCTAAATCCATTTGGCAAAGTGTCATTTTTCCTCATAGCTCTAATCTATTTGTTGATTTCCTCAGAGGTGCCCTTCACAATGTCATATTCATTTACAATGTAAGACTTTATTTTGTCGAGTTACTATATGGAGGCTTTAGTGTTTAGACTCTGAGTCTCGGCCCTTAGGACACACACAATCCCGTAAAGCATCAGAGAAGCAGAGACTCAAAGTGACATTTGCCTATAATGGTAAGTGTCATGGTAGGAATAGGCACAAACAAGTTCCCAGGGAACAAAAACCAGGGGATACCTAACTAGGTATTAGAAAAGCGAGGAAGATTGGGATAGGACATCTGAAATGCATCCTGAAAACTAGTAAATGTTCTTCATAAGTAAGAGATTCAAGTATTCTGGAGAGGTCAACCTCATGTTCATGCTTTCCCACCTCACTGTAAAACCCCTGAGACAACTGTCTCCATGCTGGAACCTATGACAGCGAGACACCCATGTTCTGATTCAGAGTAAAGGGAAGGATGAAGGTATCAACCATCAGAAAAGTCTAAGGTTGAGTGAAACTCCCCAGCAAAGCCATGCCTTCGGAAGTCAGAGGTCAATATAAGGAGACAGAGCTGTCTATACAAAAATGATTACACATAAAACTGTTTATTTAAACCAGCTGAATTCAAACACCAAACTCTTCACTCTTTGCTGGGCAAAGTTCTTGGATCTTACATAGCTCAAGGCTGTGGGGAATCCTCTGGTTATTGGATATTTGGTCCATGCCACTTATCACAAGGGCATTCCCTCTTCAAAGTTTATGGTCCCCTATGCTTGGGCAGCTCTGCTGCTTGGGCACATGCATCTTTGTCTTCAGGGAGACTGAGGACCCTAGGCTCATGACTCTCTAAATGCTCAAAAGCTCTACCACACTCCCTTTGGAATCTTTCCCCTGTTTGGGATGCTCCAAGTTTGCAGGGCAAGACTTCTCAGACCACTGTCCCCTGCTCAGTCTATCCTGGGGTGATCACAATTTTCCCAAATGCCCTCTCTGTGTTCTTCTTCTTCCCTGGCATAATCCTTCTAGACATCTTGTTTTAAATAAAAGCAGAAAGAGTTGTTAACATTTGGCTGCTTCTGTTTTGACTCTGCCCAAATCCTTGAGGCCATAATGACAAAGCTGGTTGCCTGTTAGAAATGAATGGGGAAGGATATGTACACAGAACGTATACACTTTAGCCTTCCAAAACATTATTCTGCATTGAGGGCATGGTCCATGGGAAGGAGTAGGGGGAGGAGGTTAGTCCCAGTTAGCCAAGTTGGAAAAGGGCCAGGGAGCCTGGCCACTTGTGGTCATTTGCATGATGACCTCTGTTGCTTGACATCATCCTCCGTTCAGCTTGTAGCAGACTTGGTGTGGAGAAGGAAATGGCAACCCACTCCAATATTCCTGCCTGGAGAATCCCAGGGACGGGGGAGCCTGGTGGGCTGCCATCTATGGGGTCGCACAGAGTCAGACACGACTGAAGCGACTTAGCAGCAGCAGCAGCAGCAGCAGCAGACTTGGTGCAGGTGATCAGCGCTTGGCCTGCTGTGTCTCGAAAGCTATCTGTTTTGGAGTTTTATATTTGATGTACTTCAAATCCCCAACACCTCTATCTCTCAAATTGACAGCCGTGGAGATTTGAGTTTTCCACTCTGGAGTCTTCAGAGTCATCCCAGGGGCTCTCCGTGCCCTACATTTTCAGGACAGAGCTGGAGCCTCTTTATGCCCCTGGGTCAGCAGTGTACAGTTCCTGTTCCTGCTGCCAAGGAGACTTGACTTTTTCCAGCAGAATTGTTGTCTTTATTGACTCCCATTATTATTAATAGAATGTTCCTCTCTATAGCAATTAAGATTTTAAAGCTTTTTCACTCATTATCCCATTTGATCCTCGTGAGGATCCTGAAAACTAGGACAAATGTTATCATCCATGCCCCCTAACTATTATCTTCATTATAGCCCTTAAATGCAATGGGCTGACTAAAGACTGGCTGATAGACATTTAAGTTGCTAAAAAACATATTCCAGATAACCAGAATGGACTGTACACAAGGCTTTTATGTCTTATTTCAGCTGAGGACAAATCACTGCACTGTAGCTAAGGCATTCACATACTGTTCAGAACATTACAGTAATTGTCATGGGTGGTTGAAGGATGTTAGTTATACACTTCACTCTGGATCAGATTATATCCCTCTGACACCAGTTAAAATCTTCATGGAGAACAGCGTGGAGAAGTTGTTCTCAGTGTAACAAAAGGATCACTATGAAATTTTTTCTTTGTTTCTTTTCTTTCTTTTTCCCTTCCTCCCACTCTCGATCCCTCCCTTTCTTCTCATTCATTCATTTATGCGATCATTTGTTCTTTTGTTCCTACATTCCTTCCTTTGCTTCCCTCCTCCCTTCCTCCCTCCCTTCAAGTACATGTGAAAAACATCGTTTTTTACCCCCCTAAAGCTTGAGAAGGAAATGGCAACCCACTCCAGTATTCTCGCCTGGAGAATCCCATAGACAGAGGACCCTGGCAGGCTACAGTCCATGGGGTTGCAAGAGTCGGACATGACTTGGCATCTCAACCACCACTGCCACCGCCCAAAGCCCTAAAAGCGTAAACAATAATGATTTTTCAAGAACTCAAGGGTTGTCATTAACTAAATAACAAATATGTTCATTATACATACATAGTTATATATATGTATGTAGTTTTATATTTATAATTTGCTAAGGCAAAAGGAATGTTATTTATTGATTACCTATTATATGTCAGACACTGTGCTGAATTTTACATGTGTTTTCTCATTTAAACCTCACAATTGAAATAAATATTACTTTGGATCAAAGTAGTCAAATGTATTTGCTTATAACTGAAAAATAGCAGGCAGAATTCCAAATCAGTTCTTGATACGCTGTGATCCCAGGAGTATGTATTGAAAATGGTAAAATTCAAATTTGGACCAGGACCTCAGAACATATAACTTCAGACTAGAAAGTAATTTCAGGGACTTTCCTGGTGTTCCAATGCTTAAGACTCAGTGCTTTCACTGCAGGGAAGCTTTCCCCTGGCTGGGGAAGTAAGACTGAAATCCCACATGCTTCACGGCCAGGGGGGAAAAAAAATACCGAAAACTTAAAAGTAACTTCAGAGCTCTTCTTAGAGCAAAGTGTTGCTCCTTTAAACTTCTTTGCCAAAAAAAAAAAAAAAAGGCAACAAAAAAACTTCTTTGCCAAATGATTGCCTAGTCTCTAACAGAACAAATCTAATAAGAGGTTGGATTACTTTCTTGAGAAATTCATCGTTGTCTTGAGCTAAATTATATATCTCTCTCTTTCTCCACCCCATACTCTGACCTTGGCTATATCTTACTTGCAGGGGGTACCATATGCGCTACTTGGCTCAGGGCAGTCTTGGCTTACATAAATCTGTTGGCCCAGCACAATTAGTAATATTCTTCCTTTTAACTCTCAGAAATGCCTCATTTTGGATGATGAATTGTATGCACACCCATCTATGAGGCCTCATAGATTTGACAGTTTTTTTTAATATTTAATGAGAGTCATCAAGAGTCATTTCTCATCACTCATCTCCTCTGCAGGCTACATGTTCCTGGTTGATTTTTATCACAGATAATACAGTTATAAGTTTCCCTCAGTCCCCTCACGGTCACAGTTCCCTGGACATTTTCTAATTTAGATGTTCTTCACTGAGGCTTCATGGACCCTTGGGGAGTCCAGGCATAGGATTAATACTGTAATGAAATAATGTTTGTAAGAGGATTATATTGATTTTTGAGGGCTGCTATAACAAAGTATCACAAATCAAGCAACTAAAAACAATAGAAATCTATTCTCTCATAGTGTGGGGAGCCAGTAGTCTAAAACTGAAGTATTGGCAAGGTTGATTCTGGGGGCTCTGAGAGAGAATCCATTCCCCACCTCTCTCCTAGCATGTGGTGGCTTCCAGTAATCCCGGGCATTTCTTAGTTTATGGTAGCATACTTCCAAGCTCTACTTCTGTCTTCCACTGTTGTTTTCAGTATTTCTGTGTCTTCTCCTTTTCTGTTTCTCTAAATCCAGGATGACCCTGTATTAGTATTCTTTACTTAATGACATCAGCAAAGACTTTGTTTCCAATTATGGTCACATTCACAGGTACTAGAAGTTAGGGCTTAGCTGTCATTTGGGGGAACACAATTCAACTCACTAAAAGCATATATGCATGGTTCTGAAAAGTGGACCTATCGGTTTTCTCATATCATAGAGGGATCTGCAACTTCCCCAAAGATGAAACTTGCTCCAGTTTCTCATCGTTGAGAAACTGGAGGAATAATATTGAGGACAATATTCCCAGAATCCTTAAGGACAATTTTTACTGAAATCATAATGCCTGGCACGTGGTGATTATTGTTCAGTCATTGGGGTTGTATTTGACTCTTTGTGATCCCATGGACTGCAGCACGCCAGGCTTCCCTGATCTTCACATCTCCTGGAGTTTGTTCAAACTCATGTCCATTGAGTCAGTAATGCCATCCAACCATCTCATCCTCTATCACCCCCTTCTCCTCCTGCCCTCAATCTTTCCCAGCATCAGGGTCTTTCCCAATGAGTCAGTTCTTTGCATCAGGTGGCCAAAGTATTGGAGGTGCAGCTTTAGCATAAGTCCTTCCAAAGAATATTCAGGACTGATTTCCTTTAGGGTGGACTGATTGAATCTCCTTGCAGTCCAAGGCACTCTCAAGAGTCTTCTCCAACACCACAGTTCAAAAGCATCAGTTCTTTAGTGCTCAGCCTTCTATATGGTCCTACTCTCACATCTATACATGACTACTGGAAAAACCATAGCTTTGACTATGTGCACCTTTGTTGGCAAAGTAATGTCTCTGCTTTTTAATTCACTGTCTAGGTTTGTCATAACTTTCCTTTTAAGAAACAAGTGTCTTTTAATTTTGTGGCTGCAGTCACCATCCACAGTATTTTGGAGCCCAAGGAAATAAAATCTGTCGCTGTTTCCACTGTTTTCCCTACCTATTTGCTATGAAGTGGTGGGACATGGTAGGAATTTAATAAATATTTGTTTAACAGATAATTGAATAATTTGATCATTTTAGAGGAAAGTTCCCACTGAAAACTTGCTTTGCTTATGGGAGCCAATGGATGCATTTGTTTCTGAAGGAAAAGTGCTAATAATAATTAAAATTGTGTTGGTTTATGGTTATAGTTAATTGGATTCACTTACATTTCAGACAAAATAAAAAGAGAATCCTCTTGTAAAAAGGACTCCTTACTTTCCTTATCATTATGTGGTTCAGGTGGAAATTGATGAAGGCTAGGTTCCTATTCACAAAACAGATCAGGTCTGCTGAAAATGCCAGAGACCCATTAGAATCAGGAATCTATCACCTTTCCCCCTCATCAGTCCCTGGTTCTTCGGAGTCTAGGCAGGGATGCTCTGGCTCCCTGGACTCTTCTGTTTTTCTCTCAATGAGAAAAAGAAATTAATGCTGCTTTCTCCACTCACTGGCACAAACCTTATTAAGACCCCACTTCTTTTGATGGGACCTGTAAAATTGAACTTCTATACTTACCCACATTGTCACTTGAGGAAAAAGTATTTCTTCAAAACCTCATCCTACAACTTAGCTCCCCAGATGCCCCTTTCCAAAATCTAGCTCTAGTCTTCTTTATTATATGTTTCACAGCTGGAATATTGCCCTTCAGAATGATGGCTTAAGTTCTGCAATCTGCAGACTTTTCCTATGAATAGTTATACTACAGTCTCAACACCCGAGGATGAAACCAATTTTAATAATCAATCCACTGACAATTGTGTCCCAATTCAGTGCTGTATGAGATATCTTTCCTTATGCTGGATTTCTAGTGGTGTGTTTCCAATGTTCAAGATTCTTATTTTGCAATATGCTGAATAGAGACCTGATCTTAGTAATTTAATTTTACTGGGTCTTTTCCTCTTCTGAGTTTTGACAGTTTATGCCTTCAGGAAAAATGGATTCTAGAAAAATATAATTTTTGGTTTTTCCTTCACAACTGAAAATTAAGGAAGGTAGAAATAAGGGTATATCAGCTATTATAAACATGGTTATTATCAAAGGATTCTTACTGAGCTTTTGGTATTATGTAAACGGAACTTCTTCTTGTCTTGGTGGAACTCCCAAATAAGATGGATGTAAAATGTTTTAATGTTTGTATCCTCCTGCCAAGGTACCAGTTGTTTGTTTAGATATATGGCTACAGTTCAACAATCTTGTGAATTCCATTTAGTCCAAGTATCCAACAGATGAAATAAATATTGCCATGGACTTGAATGCCAGGGGAGATGGCAGTGCTTCCAGAGCCTTACCTCAATTCATTTTTAAGTAGGAGGATTGTTTCCCCATAGGTCATTTTTGTAAGTGGAATGTTTCTGTTCAAATTAATTTTCCCCCCTACTTTACTACTAACATTGCCATTTTAGGAACCCCCTTCATCCTGTCCCTTCTCCATTTGTACAACCCTGGACTTGATTATTTTTCCTCATCCTATTTTTGATATCAGAATGTTGACTATGTCTGAATTAATATTAAAAAGTTCTAAAAACTTAAAAATATTATTTTATGGTTTGAAGAGTTCCTGAAACTCCATTCTTATGCCTTTTATGAGAAACTTCTCTTTCTTAGCTCCTATCAGTGAGTTAGCATTCTGAAGTTAAGTCTTATTTTTCTTTTGTTAGACTCATTTTAAGCCCCAACTTAAAGGATTATCAGAGCCTACTTTGGCAAGTTGTCATAGAAAAAGGTGTTGAAAATAAGTCACCATGGAATATAATAAAATTTAAATATTACTTTAAACTTGTTACTTCTTAAAAACCTAAATATTACTGTTTTTGCACTTATTCCTAGACTTGGCTGTTAGAAAAATAGGGACTGCTAGTTTAGGGAAACAATTACCTGTTGAATGCATTGTTGGAGGAGATTATAGAAATAGGATTGCTGATAAATATTTGGGAGGGGTTTATTTTTCCCATCTGTGTCGTTCTATCAAAACAGTCTGAAACTCTGCAAATGCTGAGTGCCTTCAAGAGTGGGATGTAAGAGCACAAGATATTCAAACCCTGGTATGATTTGTGAGTTAATCTTTATCTTCAACATTCTCCCTTTTTTCTTGCCTTCATTCTTTCCTTTTTTCTTTAATGTTTTCTCTTAAAAACAATGAAAGTCATAACATTATCACTGGATACACTCACAGATATTAAAGAAAATATATTAATTAATATTTAAATATAATTTATAAATAGTTGCATACTATTCTATAGAATACATATGCCATAATATTTTTCAAACATGCAAGCTTATGTTTTGTTATTGCAAAAAAAAAAACATTCAGTATTTATACCTGTATTCTTATATACTAATTCTTTTGGGTGATTTCTTGATCTAACTGTAAACTTATTTTATATTTTATTAGTTACTGCCTAAATATCGCCTTACAGTTTATGGCAATTCATTATGACTTTTTCACATAAGCAACGATTCTGACATAATACTGTCTGTGTGGTTTAAGAAGCATGAAGAATAGGTCTAGAAAAGTCCATTTCTGCCCTATCAGCATTTCTAAAGGAGAGAATAGAAAAGGTAGAAAACAAAACAATAAAAGATATACCAAAGATATCCCCATGATTCTGAAGAAAGAACTAAAGTGATATCTGACTTCTTGGCTGTGAGGTAGGATGCCAGCAAGCAACATCTTTGAAATACTGAAGCAAAATTACTTAGGTACTATACACAGGCCAAACTTTGATTCCAGTGTAAGAAAAAAAGTAGATTTCTCTGCCCACATTTCCTTGGGTGTGTCAGTGCCTACGCTCTGTCATGTGAGTGAGAAAGCAAAAGAAGCAGAGGTCGGGATGAATTACAGGTGCTCTGGGACTTCCCCGGCGATCCAGAAGCTGAGACTCCACGCTTCCAATGCAGGGAGCGTAGGTTCAATATCTGGTTGGGGACCTAAGTTTCCACTTGCCATGTGGCCCAGCCAAAAACTAAAAATGAGTAAAATAATCAAAAGACTAATACATTAATTTAAAAAATAACAGGTGCTTGAGTGTTTCCCATACTCCAGGGGTTAGATGATTGCATCTGAAGAGGAGTGGGGAAGGGAAAGCATTTTGGCATAATTGCTGATTGGGTCCCTAAAGAGAAAAGCAACTTGATAGAGGAATGGTAAGGTGGAGAGTTGAGCCCATGTTTTAATGTCAGAGGCTGTCTCTCTTGAAGCATGTTCCTCTTCAACCCAATGGGAATTGGGGCCCATGATTTTACTGTCTTGCAAGATATTCTTTTCCTGCTCTCATAGTTATGTGTGTGTTTGTGTACATGTTAGTCACTCAGTCGTATCTGGGTCTTTCTGATCCCATGGACTGTAGCCCACCAGGCTCCTCTGTCCATGAGATTCTCCAGGCAGGGATACTGGAGTGGTTTGCCATTCCCTTCTCCAAATAGCTATTTATTGTTGTACAATAAATAACACCAATACTTAGTGGCTTAAAACAATATACTTTTATCAATTTCTGTGGGTTGTCAATTTGAGTGTGGCTTAGCTGGGTTGCCTCTACCTCAAAACTTCTCATGAGGATTCAATCAAATTGTCAACTAGGGCTTTGGTTTATGTTTTTTTGTTTTTTTTTCCTTTGGCTGCACTGCATGGCATGTGAAACTTCCCTGACTAGGGATTAAACTCTTGCCCTCTTGCCCTGGAAGCATAGAGGCTTAACCACTGAACCATGGGGAAAGTCCAAGGGCTATGGTCTTATCTCAAGTTCCGCCGGGGAAACACCTCCTTCCCAACTGACTTCCTTTTGTGTTTGTTGGCAGAATTTAGTGTCTCATGAACCATTGGCCAGAGGCCTCCCGCTGTTTCTTGCTCTATGGCTTCTCCATCGCAGCTCATCACTGGATGTGTGACTTTCATCAGAGTAAGAAAGTAAGAGAGCAGGAGAGGATAGAACCCGAGTGTTTTTCCAATTTGATCTTTAAAATGACATTCCATGCCATATTCTCATTAGGTGTGAGTTGCTGGGTCCAGCCCACACTTGAGGAGGAAATTTCACAGTATAAGAACACTGGAAGCAGGGAACAGTGGCAATCATCTCATAGACTACTTACCACACTTGCTATTGTAAGTTCCTACGCCTAGAGAAATACAAGCACACAGGAAAGAAAAAGGAGAATCTGAGGCATGCAGCAGAAAAGAAAATCAACAAACCAAAGAACTCATGCCAGAAAATAAATGATTAATAGATCAGACAGAACAGGATTTAAAATAAGCTTTAATATCCTCAAAGGAGTAAGGCCAGATATTGGTAATATGGTTCTTTTAATTAAAGGTGAAAATATGGTTCTGAAAAATATGATAGCCAGAATTCCATATATAGAATGTATATCAAAAATATATAGCTGAAAATGAATGTATAGGCAGGGTGCAAGAACTGATGGAAGAAACTATCCAAATGACATTAAGAAATGACAGAAATAGAAAATATAAAACTCAAGAGATAAATCAGTAGTTGAATATCAGGAGTCACAGAAGAAGAAAGAAGTATAACTAGAAGGGAAAAAATATTTGAAAAAATAATGACTGAAAATTTCCCTGAATTGTTTCTAAAACTTATAAAGTTTGTTTTTTTTAGCTCTCCTAGTGAGTCCATAAAGGATTAAAACTCTAAAATACTTCCCTGCCAAAACTAGATAAGAGGATTTTGTTCTTTGTAACTGAATTCCAACTAATATGTTAATTGCCCATAGAATACCAAATAGTATAAAATGTTGAGATGAGCAGAAGAAAAATTAATCTATCCAGTAGAAGACAGAAAAGGAGAAAAGAAATCTAAACAAAGAACACAAAATTAGATGGAAGAAGTGTAGCAATCCTTGATATAACAGTATATTTGAGAAATATTAGGTCTTTCTTGGTGGCTCAGAAGGTAAAGAATCTGCTTGCAATGCAGGAGACCTGGGCTGGATCCCTGCATCAGGAAGATCCCCTGGAGAAGGGCATGACAACCCACCCCAGTATTCTTGCCTGGAGAATCTCCATGGACAAAGGAGACTGGTAGGCTACAGTCCATTGGGTAGCAAAGGGTTGGACACGACTGAGTGACTAACACTTTCACTTTCTTTCATGAGAAGTATAAACTTATGGCATCATAATGAAGAGTGAAGAGCTATGTAGCAGTATTGAGTAGTATTAAATGTATATATACCTTGTCATCTGGCAGCCCTATTTCTTGGAATATATCCCAGGGAAATTATCACACTAGTTGACAGATAAGCATGTATTAGTATATGTATCACAGTATTGTTTATGGGTCCTAAAGAGATGGAAGTTTATGTGACAGCTACAATTTTAGCACATGAAAGCAATGAGCTAGGTTTTCAGAGGGCAATATAGATGGATCTTAAAAACAGGGTAGAGTAAAAAAAAAAAATAGTAGGTATAATGTAATACCTATATTGATGCAAATTAGAAAGAACTCCTGAATAAAAGTAGACATAAAACTACATTACATAGCAATCAGAAATTATTAAGTAGTAGTACGTGTAGAAGCATGTTGTTACGGTTATCTATTGCTGAGTAACAAACTATCCCAAATGTAGTGACTTAAAACAACCATTTATAATATTATCTTACAGTTTTGTGGGTTAGGAACTTAGGCAGGACTCAACTGGTTGATTCTTCTACTTTACAAGGCATTAGGCTGGGGTGACCAACTGATATTGAGGAGAAGGAAGGGATGGTTTCAGCACCCAAGATTACTTACTCACATGCCTGATGCCTGGTACTTGGTAAAGATGCCTGGAAGACTGGTCTCGACTGGAATTGTCAACTGGAGAGCCTGCATGTGGCTTATCCAGCATGGTGGTCTCAAGGCAGTGGACTTCTTACATGGTATCTCAGGGTTCGTGTCCTAAGAGGCAGGAAGTAGAAGTGGTCAGTCTCTTAAGGCCTGGGCTCTGAAGCTAAGACGGGGTCAGTTGTGCCATAGGTTATTAGCCAGAGCATTCACAGAGCTCACCAGATTCAGAGTTAGGACATGACCTCCTCTCTGAATGGGAGGAATGTCCAAGAACTTATTGTTGTATTTAGTCTACCACACATGAGGAAATCCAGGACACACAGTATTGATTAAGGAAGAAAGAACATCTGTAACATCAAAACTTTCATAGACTGTATGTTTTTCAATAATACGTGTATCTCCAAGTTCATATATCAGATACAGTAGGGTGAAGCCAATAAGAATGAGGGGTTCAATCCCTGAGTCAGGAAGATCGCCTGGAGAAGGAACTGGCAACTCACTCTAGTATTCTTGCCTGGAAAATTGCCTGGAAAGCTACAGTTCATGAAGTCACAAAAAGACACAACTTAGAGACCAAACATGCATGCAATAAGAAAGAAGGAAAACGTACTGAGATTAGAAGAGAAAGGGTGGGGGGCTAAAAGTGAGAAGGGGCTTGTTTGTATCAATGATGACATGTTTCAGGGACTTCAGAGTGCCCAGACTCTCTGGGGTAGGAAGTGGGTGGATAATAAAGAAAAGATCTGGTAATTCCTTCCTTAAATCAAATATCTCTTTGGGCTGTTAAATGAGCAGTCACTAATTTAGCTGTATTTAAAGTTATGTCCTTTTATGAGTTTAAGTAATGAAATTATTGTCAGATCTTTTATTAGTACCTTTGAAGAAAATATGCTTTATCACTTTATATTCATCATTTCTGTCATTTCATTTCCTTTTGAAAATTTGAATCATTTAAAAGACAGAGAAAGCACAGGGAATATGTGTATGTGTGTGCGTGTGTGCATGTGTGTGTGTGTGTGTGTGTGTGTGTGTGAACTAGGGCAGAATTTACTATTTCTTCCTTCTTAATTGTAGAGTTGTCATACAAATCTGCCATGGTTTCTTCAGGGTGAGGTTCTACTTGCTGTTGAAAGGTTAGAAAATCTTTCTATCTCTAATTTGATTTTTATATAATGTTTTGGCATTTTACTACTAAATTAAACTCTCCTCTCTGCCCTCACTCTAAAGGGGTAGATTTTATACTTCAAAAATAAAGTCTAAGTCTCCAAATGTCAAAAGTGGACAAGTTTATTAAACTGTTTATAAATATATTAATTTC